>NC_057403.1:41455177-41755177 GCF_019320065.1 Cervus canadensis
CTGCCCTACAGCCTCCAGAGCCCTCGTCCCCACTGGAATGACCTCGTCTGCTTGTGTTCACAGTCGGTCTCCCTCTCTCCCCCCACAAAGAATTCACACTTCTCGAGAGGACACCTGTCCACCCTGTTGACACTCCAGGTGCTATGCAATTTGTTGACACAGCACAGAGCCCGTCTTGAGAACAGACTTTCACTACACATTTGTTGAATAAATACACTAAGATAAATTAATGGACAAACAAATGAACCAATGACTTTCTAAAGTACTGGCCAGGCCTGCCCATGTCAACCAGAGGCCCTATTCAGGCAGGAATAACACAGTTTACATTTTTAAGACTCTTGCATTTATCATCATAATGAACACTACATTTCAACAGTGGCGAGTCAGTGAAGATCAGATGACAAAGCTTTAGAAAATACACAGAATCTTGAAGTATTTGGACAATATCCTTGAATGAGCCAAGAGTATGCCTCAACATCTCACGGTGTATGTGTTTATGTGTATAAACACACACACTTACGTCCGCAGCCATATATGTATGTATAAGGGTGCGTGTGAATGTATACTCAGTTATTTATTTTGGGGAGGGAGGAGATGGGAGTCAAAATAACACACTTGGTAGGCCTACTACAATTTTTAACAAAAATCACATCATTCATTCAAGTCAGTAACTCCCCAAATACTTTTGGTAAAAATCAAGAGAAGCCCCAAGACTAGTGAAGATCACGAGAGTGACCCTAGTAGTGCTCAGAAAAGGTTACATTATCTGCCACATCAGTAAAATGAAAGCTCCTGTCCAAGCCAGTTTCATTTTTTTTTCTTGGTAATTATTTAAATTTTGTTTTAAAGTTTTTACAATGTTATGTTGGTTTCTGCCATACAACCATGCAAATCAGCCATAGTTATACACACACCCTCCTTCCCTAGCTGCCTTCCGCTCCTCCCATCCCACCTCTCCGGTCATCACAGAGCGCCACACGGGGCTCCCCATGCTGCACAGAAACTTCTCACCCGCTCTCCACCTTACACCTCCTAGTGTACACATGTTGGTGCTACTTTCCCCGTTCGTCCCACTCTCCCCCCTACATCTGTGCTTCCATTCCCTCCCTGCACAGGAATTGAAGTGATCCCGATGAATAAGATGTCCCTGAAAACCCTGTCGTTTTGCCAGAGCAGAGTGAGTCCCGCTGGGTCACGCACACGGCACACGCTCTCCAGCTTCTCCTTCCCTCCTGATTAATAAGCTCCTTCTGAAAGCAGCGAGCACTCCTTACCATTGCATTGAGCTGGGAGTTGCTTGCCTGCGTAATGCCTAGAATGTTGGTGGTGTGCATCACTTCAACTGAGAAGCTCGGCAGCCAACTCGCGATCCGGGACCCTGAAACAAACGAGAATCGAGCGCAGGTTTGAGAGGCCTCCCTCCTCATGTTAGCTACCACGTGAGTGTCACTACTAGCCAGGGATTCCTTTACACCAGGCCTCTGACCAAGTGTCAATTCTCACTAAAACCCCACCTGCGTTTATTATTATTATTCCTGTTTTACTCTTCTCAGGGATTTGACTCCAGTGCTCCTGTTGGTCCCCAAGGCACTCAGAAGTTAGGTAACTTGTCCAAGATCCAGCGTTTAGTTACAGTGGCCAGGACCTGAAGCCACACAGTCAGGTTCCAGGACACTTCTCTGCTGGGCTGGCCCGCGCTCCAGTGGCCTTGGACCCACACACACGCCATCCCTCCACAGCCCGCACAGTCAGGAAGGTGTTCGGGCTGCAAAGCTGCTACAGGAGCTGACCTTTCACTCTTCTCTTCACACTACTCATAAACACTACTCACCCGGAGACATTTTCATGAAGTAGTTTCTACTTAATAATCTGGTTTAAAGACTTTATTTTTCTCATTCAAAATGCTTCTCCAACAGCACTACAACATAGGCTGTCGGACTAAGGGTACCAAGAAGCCTACCGCTGCTGCCATGGCCCTAAGGAAGGGGGTCCTAGGCTACGTGATCATGGGCATCGGCACTAAAACAGCCCCACGTCAAGCCACACATTTAAGGAGGATTTTCCTCTCCTTCACAAAGGAGCACTGAGGCCAGCAATGTAAAACAAGCTCAAGGGCCACTCAAAAGTCTTGCCTGGACAGTTTGTGCCCAAGAAAAAACTGGATACCTATTTCATGTACTTACTAAAGAGAAATAAAGTTGCCTTTATCAATTTGGACTATGTTTTCAGTAATAATTCATAAGAAATAGCTTACATAGCAAGAACCTATGTCCAAGATCTGCTTGTCTATTTCAGAAGTCTGATGAGGAAGAGGCCTTAATTAGCAGTCACAGAGCAGCCCCTCTACACCTGCTCAGCCAGCCAGGCGGTCACCATCCCCTCTTCTCAGAGACGGACTGTGCTCCTCTGGTCCTTCCTATCAGGGATTTCAACGTGTTGCCACTCCTGCTGTGTCCCACCGTTGGAAACTCAAATCAGAGACAAGAAGAGCATTCCTCCTAAACAAATAGTCTAGGGATACCTACTTTAGAGTAGGAAATATGAACTCAGCATTTAGTGGTATTGAAACTGATGAAAATCAGCAATGGCCCAATGTAATATGAATTAAGGGATGATAAATCAGTTCCTGACATGGTACCCATGATTTTAGAATTTTAAGTGTGGTTTTATCATGAATACAACTCTTTCCAACATTCTGGAAGGCTGAACATTCATATCTCATGGACTAAGCAAGAGGGTTCCAGCTCTGATTCTCCTTCTAGTACTCACTGGAACGACTATTCAGTGACCCTTCATTATATGCTTAAGTGTTATACCAATGTAATAAATTGTTAGCAACAGTTAACTATTAAAGTGATTAAGCTCGCTCCTGCAGGCATGGCTGATTCAACTGTAACTACTTTCACCTCCCTGTACCCCCTTCCTCCCCCAATTCACATAGAACCTAGCAAAGTGCCTGGTATAGACTAACTCCTCAGTGTTATCCACACTTACTGAACATTGTCAGTTCAAGCTGAAATTATTAAACTAGCCCATCCAGGACAAGTTATAATGAAAACAGTTCCCCTAAGAGGAGAACACCCTGCGGGTGGTTTTAGAGGTTGAAACCAACTAACCGTCGAAGTGGAAGAAGTGATTGTGTTGGTTTAAGCGAGGTCTGCCTTCGGCTGCCGCCACAGGAACCAAATTCTCATCCAGGTTCTCTCCTGGATGGTCTTCCCGGACACGATTATTGTCAGCAATGTTAAGAGACATCCTGCATGTGGGGCAGGAGGTGTCTTGCTCTAGCCAGGAACGAAGACAGGAGCTACCAAAAGTCCAAAATAAGATATTCTTAGCATATTTTGTGAGAATTCACCAGAAGTACTCTGAATGTATCAGTGAGTTGTAATTTTACTTTCTATTCACCATTAGCAAGATTTAAACGCTGAGAAACACTTGCTGACACTACCTCTCGCCCTGCTTCACCCTGTACTTCTGGTGCATCCTGCCCTGAACATCAATTTGTTAATATACACGGTCATCTACAAGTTCCCAGGCATGACCCTTTTTCAGTAAGACTTCCTCATACAGCTCACCATTTTCCTCTCCAGCTCAATCTGACTAACTTCCAATCCAACACCCTTGCCTCACAAGTCTTTGAATCCTCTATTCCAACGATCTGTTCTCTCACTCTACTTTAGCTACCCACTAATATGGTCATAACCTTGGCCTTCTCATCAAAATCATGACTTCAAAGCTCTTATTCTCCAGCTTACTATCTCTCTGCCAGAACAGTGTATGACAGTAATGTTCCAAAATAATGAATGTGGAAATTCAATGCTATCAAATTTAGAAATAATAAAGTACCTATAATTCCTGTTTGTGATCATGCAACTATTAGCCAAATAAATGATAGTTTTAAAAGTTCACATCCCTTTAACCAACACCCTTAAATCACACTTCTAGTTACACCAGCCTTGTGTGGGGCTCCAAAAGTACGTAAAATCCTTGCCTTCCAATAATGCTACAGGTGACACACTTTTCATAAGCAAATCTAATTTTACTTCATACTTCCAGCTCAAATGGATCAGTGACCTAAATGTAAGGGATAAAACCATAAAACTATTAGGAAAAAACTATCATGAACTCAGATTTGGCAATGGATTCTTAGATCTGACACTCAAAATATGAGCTACAAAAAGAAAGAATGGGTAAATTGGATTTAATTAGAAACTTGAAAGGTATACATCAGAGAATATTACCAAGAAAGTGAGAAGACAAGCTATCAAATGGGAGAAGGTATTTGCAAATCATATATCTGATAAGGGTTTAGTATTCAGAATACATGAAGAACTCTTACAACTCATCAACAGAAAGAAAAACAACCCAAATAAAATAGGATAATCTGACTTCAATAGACATTCTCCAAAGAACGCACAAGTGCACCAACAAGCATGTGAAGCGATGATCAGCATCACTGGTTAATAAAGAGATGAGATGCAAGTCAAACCACAGTGAGGAACCACTTTACAACCTTTAAGATGGCTATTATCTAATGTGAAATGTAAACAGGTATACTAGCTACAGAAAACAGTATGATAGTTCCTCAAAAACAGAATTATCACATGATCCAGCGATTCCACCTCTGGGTATATACCCTAAAGAACTGAAAGCAGGGTCTTGAAAAGAAATCTGTACCCCCATGTTTGCAGCAGCATTAATCATGATAACCTGAGAAGGCAGAAACCACCTAAATGTCTGTTGACAGACGAATGGATAAACACAATGTGATACATACACACAATGGAATATTTTTCAGCTTTAGAAAGGAATGAAATTCCGACACGTTACAACATGGATGAACCTTGAAGACATTACGCTAAGTGAAAAAAGCCAGACATAAAAGGACAAATATTGTGCGATGTGCTATTGTGTGAGAGCTGAGGAAATAGAAAGGTAGTTGCCAAGGACTGAGGAAGAAGGGGAGACTATGGAGTTATTGTTTGATGAGTATAGCATGTCAGTCTGGGAAGATGAAAATGTTTTGGAGATGGATGGTGGTAAAGATTGCCCGACAATGTGAATGTACTCAATGTCACTGAACTGGTACACTTAAAAATGGTTAAATGGTAAAATTTATGTTATGTAAACATTTTCGAGGGTTCCCCTGGTGGCTCAGACAGTAAAGTATCTGCCTGCAATGCAAGAGACCTGGGTTCAATCTCTAGGTCAGGAAGATCCCCTGGAGAAGGGAATGGCCACCCACTCCAGGATTCTCACCTGGAGAATTCCATGGACAGAGGAGCCTAGTGGGCTACAGTCTATGAGGTCACAAAGAGTTGGACACAACTGAGTGACTAACACTTTTCACTTCATACATTTTTTTACCACAACAAAAACATCACGTTTGAGAACTATCATTAAAAAAAAAAATCCACCATAATGAGATAACACTTCCTACCAACTAAAGTGGCTATAATAATAAAAAACAGAAAACAGTAAATATTGTTGAGGATCTGAAGAAACTGGAACCCTCATATGTTGCTGATAGGATGTAAAATGGTGCAGCTGCTGTGGGAAAATCTGGTGGCTCTTCAAGAAGTTAAACATAGAATTACCCTATGACTCAGCAACTTCACTCCTAAGTATACACTGAAAAGAATTAAAAACATGTACTCCAACAGATATAGATATCTGTTCACAAACGTTTATATTAATAGCAGCATCATTTGGAATAGCTAAAAAGTGGAAGAATGGAGGGTCCATCAACGGAAGAATGGATAAACAGATTGTTCAATTATTATAAAAAATGTTTAACTCAGTCATAGCAAGGAATGACATCCTGAAATATGCTACAACTTGGATGACTTTGAAAATTTTATGCGTAGTAAAAGAAGGCAGTCACAAGAAGTCACATATTGTATGATCCCTTTCATATGGCAGACCCACAGAGACAGGGAGCGGATTGCCGGCTGCCAGGTAACGTGGAGAGAAGGAATGGGGAGTGACTTACTGTGACGGACATGTGGGGCTATTCTGGGTGATGAACAAGTTTTGAAACGACAGGAGTGGTGCTGTACCACACTGGGAATGCACCAAAGGCCACTGAACTGCACACTTTAGGATGGCTGATTGTATACTGTATGAATTTTGCCTCATTTAAAAAAATTAAATCCTAAAATGAATCTAACCAAATGCTTGAAAACATTTCTGCTGGAGTGAAATATACTCTTTTGAGTTATTCTTCCAAACTTTCTCCAAGCTCCGTAGGAACTATCTGAAAGTTTTTGAGAAATGCGTGTCTCTGGTCTTCCAACCTCATCACTCAGCACCACCATCCATCCAGTCGCTCAGCAGCAAAACTAGGAGAATCCTCGACACCTCACGTTCCTCACTCTCTCACAGCCGGTCAGCAGCATGCGCCTCCTACTCTTCTTACGCCTGTCCTTACACCTTGCCCCTCTCCTCTCCTCTCCCACTGCTCTGCCCACACGCCTCTCGGCGCCCATCCTAACCCCTGCAGCCCTTACTAACCAGCCTCCCTGATCTCTCCCGGCTGCACTTCTGATCCCGAACCCCTGCTTTAAAACCTTCCACGGCCCTCCGTTCCCTGCAAGGTGACTCAGGCCTGTGTCTTCTGCCTCAGCAAACACCACTCCACCCTCTGACATCCTGAACTCCTGCCACACAGGCTCTCTTTCATTCCTTGGATACACCACACTCCCTTCTGCTTCAGTAACGTTCCCTCTGTCTCAAAGGCTCTTCCACCTGATCCCTTCTTGTGATGCCTTCACGCCTACTCACTGTCAGGAGTCACCTTCTCCAGGTGTCAGATTCCTTTGTTACAAGCTCTCAAGGACCATATTCCTTTTCTTTAGAGCACTTGTCTCAATTTATCCTTACATGCTCATAAACACTCCTGCTTAATTCATGTCTGTCTCCTCCATTAGGCTGAACACTTTGTGAAACAAAGACCACCTCTGTCATTTTAACATTATTTCCCAGAAGCCAATTCAGCAGCCAGCACATTAAAAAAAAAAAAAAAACAATAAATTTGTTGAGTTACTGATACTCCATCTCCAAAGTCTTTCTAATATTAAAAAGGAGAAGAAAAACTATTTGGGAATACAAAATAAAGAAAGGAAGATTAAAGATGTAAAGATTATAACTTTCTCAATATGGAAGACTGACCATAGATACAAAAGGTCAAGAGATACCTCAAGGTCTATCAACATGAAAAACATCCAATCTACAAACAGAATGGTTTAGGATTTAGGTTGAACAGACACAGTCCGTATGAGAGCTCTAAAACTGAATAACATTAGGAGGTGAGGACTGCAACAGCGAGAGACAAGGACTCGCAGGGGACAGAAGAGCCTGCACTGCACACAGATCTAGTCCAGCCGTGGAGGTTCTGTAATCCCTGATGACACAGTCACAGTTCTGGGCTGTGTACTGTCTCTGGTCTGATCCCCACCCCATCACACTGCCCTGGTGTGTGTTTCTATGCTGCTTCTGGGCATGCATGAAATGCACAAATAAACATTCTCACCCCAATAAAGGTGAAAAAAGGGAATAAGCTGTTGGAAAACAAGGATTCCTCCACCCCTTTGTTTTAAGTCTTAGTGGCCTATGTGTTATACCTCAGAGTTTACAGAGAAGGAATGTGAAGACAGCTAACACATCCAGAAATTGAGATGGCAAACTGTGAGTGGGGAACAATCCTGCCATGTAGGGAAGAGGCTGAGAAATAAGGCAGACGCTCCCAGGCCCCCCACCCCACTCAGTACCAGCACCATGGCCAGTCTGAGGGAACGCGCCCACTCTTCAGCTAAGGTTGGTCTTAAGCTCTGGCACAAGAAGCATCCTTGTGGCCTGGACAGAACACCAGTCCCACATGGCCCCCTGCAAAGCTCCTACTTGTGGAAAAGATGTCCACAGGGCAGTTTCCTCGCAGCCTGCATGGAGTCCCAGCAGATGGCACAGTCATCGTTATTGACAGCCAGCTCCTCTGGAGTTGCCACTGCAAACCTAGGAGAAAAGAAATCCAGAACCATCACAGAGCGCAACTGGCAGGGAGCTGCGTCAGCCCCAAGCGCAGACACTGAGCATCACTTACACACAGACATCACCTCTAACAGCACAGTTACAGCGGAGTCACGTTCAACACAGAAGCTCCACCCACCAAAACCATGCAACCATGTGCTCTTCAGAGATCATCAAAGAGCAAGAAACCTATACACAGAAACCGACTGCGTTGTAACACAGCGGCCCTTGTTAATGATGACTTGAGCGAACATTTTTGGGCAGATTAGAGGAGTTAAGACACCTCAGAGAGCCAAACTGCTCCCCTGGACACAAAAAGGATGGCTGTTAATCTCACACCTTTCAGGCTTGGTTTAGCCTCAGGATGCCAAGTGAACACCTTAGTGAGGTTAAGAGTGTGAGAGACAGAATGTGTGTGTGTGTGTGTCTGTGTGTGTATGTAAGCATGCATGTGTAAGGAATAAAAAGGGCAGAAGTCCAAGGAGACTTCCATTTAATAATAATGACGATAAACATAACGATGTAATAAAAGAACCTAATATTTACCCAGTACTGTTCTAAGTATATTATGTTCATTATCCCACTGAATCCACCCAACATTCCAGGAAGAAGGTATTATTATTATCCCTAGGCTTAAGCTGCCCAGGCACAGGGAGGTAAGTAAATTGTCCAGAATCACATGGTAACTAAGTGGGCTTCACATCCAGGCAGTCTGACTCCTGAGCCTGAACTCTTCATCATTCCATTAACAGCTGCAAAAAGCAGGGATATAACCCAGAATCTGTTATTATTAAAGATCTCAATTGTGTCAACATGGGTGGCATCAATCTGCTGACTCACCTGGCTTCCATGTTTCCGACCACTCGCAAATAGTTCTTGTGCCGGCGGATGCGACGCTGTACTTCATGAAACAGGTAACGCAGCTGCATGAAGATGACCAAGCTGGCCATGGACAACCAGATGTTGCCAAATAACTTGATGAGAGGGCGAGAGAATAAAATATACAAGAAAGGTCAACATGAACTTGCTGGCACTAAGGGTGAGGCAAGCAACAGGTCTGAATCGTGGGTAAAGGTGAACAGGAGCAGTCACTTGGGAAGCAAATGCACATACTTCTCGCACAACCCTGACCACTGTCCATGCGCCTGAGCCTAGTCATGCCATCAACAGCCATCTTTTCTGAGGAACTCATCAGAAATTTTAAAGCTTTATGCCAAATGATGTACATTATAAAACAGAAAATCAGGAAACAGACCAAATGCCCAGTAGGGGAACAGTTATACTGTGAACTCACATAATGTAATATTATATACTCATTATATATAATTATATTCTATTTTATATATAACATTCTGAAGATTAACAATATACGTAAATAACATTTTAAGTGAAAAAAGGAAAAACGTATTTAAAAAAAAACTAATATGTGACCAAAAATTATGTAAAGATGTGAATAGGCAAACAACTGAATAAAATCTAAATATTATGGGAGCACGGTGTTCAAGGGTTAGGGGTGGGGAATTGAAAGAAGGAAAATGGTCAAAAGGTACAAATTTCCAGTTGTAAGATAAAAACTTAGTGGGGATATAACATACGACATGATGACTATAGTTATAACAGTGCTGTATTGTGTATTTCAATTAAATCATCATACCTCTGTCATGGAATTTTTATCTTAAAGGTATTAAAATGATTTAGAAGAAATGTTGCTAGCATAGGAAGATGCACAGAATACAATAGCTACAAAAACCTAAGCTATATGCCCAATACACGATGAATACATGGCTTTGAATAAAGAAAGAAGCAGTAACCACAAACAAATGTCAACACTTAACTTTGGACATTTGTCTGGGGGGGGGGGTGGGGGCTTTAAAGTACGTTTTCAAAGTCATTTTAAAAAGTACACTTTGAAATGTGCTATGTTTAACTCCCAAATTTTTAAATGCTACTTTGACCGGCTTACGATATAAACAAACTGCCCACCAAGTATGTTGGTTCTCACTATTCTGAGATCACTGAAGTGCTAGCCAGGGAAGCAGGTTTTCAGCATGGTGATTTCTTGCACACCAAAGTAAAATGCAAACAACAAAGTAGGAGAAATTAAGAATAAAGACTTTGCTTTTAATTACAAAGATGGAACATTTGTGCATCCATGAAGCAGCTAACACTGTGGGAGTTCCCTTTACCACCTAAAGTAACCGTTAAATATCAGAAGCCACAGAATCTATGAGGAGAGGAATTCTCTTAATACCATGCTGAAAGAATTATCTACTGACTTGGTCAGCAGAGTGAGTTAAGCCTCCTGAGAGGACAGCAAACCCCTTTTGAGATGGGCACCAAAGCTGTTCCACACTGTTTTACATCCATTAGCCAGAAAGAAAAAAAGGGGGAGGGGCACAGTTGTATCATTTTTATAGTCTTTTAAGTGGGTCATCCACAAATGTTTCACTTATTAAACTCTGTACTAAACAGAGTTCCTGATTCTAAAAACTTAGCTCTCTCTGTTGAAGTTCCCTCTGGGAAACTTACCAACATGTGAATATGGTGCATGAGGTCCAAGGACAAGAGAGTGAGCTCCATGACAAAATCTGTGTAATAGACATACGTCCCCTTTCCTTCCCATGTCCCTTCATGGTTGAGGTCCCAGAGGTGAATTACATATCTGCCATGAACAGAGAAGAATCATGTTAATGATTTACTGTCACAATTGAATTTGTTTTAAATAGGATACAGTAGAGTCATATTTTTACAAATTTTTCACATGTTATATTTTAAAATCAACTGTATGAGTAGACCTCCATCACCTCCCTCCCAAATTTCTACTCACCGTAAAATCACATGAGCAGTCCTCACTGTCACAAGAAGAGACTATTTTAAAAAGAAGAGATTGTTTTTTCCTTTTAGTAAAGTTTAGGATTGCTCAGACCAAATTAACTTTTGCAAAATGATAAAAGACAAACATTTCTCAGTTCAATTAAAAAGCAGGTTGTTCAGTGGCTGGGGGGGTGAGGGGGACTTGGAGGATGGTAATCACAAGCTACCAGTTATAAGGTAAATAAGTACGGGGATGTAATGTATAACATGACTATAGGCAGTAGTCCTGTATCATATACTTCAAAGTTCTGAAGAGAGGACATCCTAAAAAGTTTCATCACAGGGAAAAAAACATTTTGGGGGTATTAAGAGGATGCTTATTGTGGTAATAATCATTTCACATAAATTATTATTATCATTATGCTGTACACCTTAAACTTATACAGACTGTATATCTCATTAAAACTGAAAGAAAAAAAAAAAGCAAGTTACCAACCATTTTAGTTCATGTGCTTCAAATTTCCATGGAATACTCTCATGATCTAGAAACTCAACTTTTATTGAGCCTTTTCCTGTTAAAGGTGACAACCAATTATACCTGTCCAGCTCCTGGGGATGCCTTCCACAATCTTGAGGTCACTGAGTTTGACAATCACTGCTATTTTGTACAGCACTGAGTCACCGTAACTGATAGCCCGAAGAGGCTGTCTGAGTCCCTGGTGACCACATACCCAAGGTGGGGTTTCGACCCCACCATCCTGGATAATCTACGAGTCCCTGCTTGCCGCATAATGCTTTCTGCACCCTGTTCACTGACACACAAGAAAACCGAATGAAGGAAATCAATAACAAGATAAGACCTTCATGGTATTTTGTATTATAGAAACTGATGCTAAGAAAAGTTTCCTCTTAATCTAGGAGAATTAAACATAAAATTTTTAGAGATTAGAAAACTTTCATTTACAAATAGAAAATATTTTGCACAGAAGAGAAACACTATAAAAACATGATTTAGTTCAAAATATCAAATCTATAACTAAATCTATTTTAAGATAATTTATCTTAAAAACTTAATGAGCTAAAATAAAAATATGTACTATGACCCAATAGACCTAGTTTAAGTACCTTTATTTTTAGGTATACCTTTTTCAAAGTTTGGCCTAGTAGTAATTAAAAGCTCGAGAAACAAAAAAGGAAAACAATGTATTTACACTACATTATACTCCAAAATGAACACTATTAAGCAAAATAAATTTTAATCCTATTCTAACAAATTCCCAATTAGCAGTTTAAACTTACAATTTTGATATTAGCCATCTATTGACAGTGATACTAGAAATCTATTATTTCATTTTTCATTAATAGCAATTATGGACAACATAAAAGTGTTTTTCCTTTGGCCTGAAGAAAAAAGCAAATATAGCCACTGAAAAGAAAGAACATTCAAAAAATCTGATTTCTGTTGAATAGAAATTGGTATTTTCAGAAAGGTTTTTAAAAGTACATTTTAAATATACATGAATATCTCAGATTATTCTCTGAAAATAACGAATATAGTTTCCATATTTATTGTATTATTCTGTAAAATCTTAATTTATGGCCTATCTAAACTAACCAATTACAGGTGGTAATTAAGTCACTAAGTCAAGTCCAACTCTTTGCAATCCCCTAGACTGTAGCAGGTCAGGCTCCTCTGTCCACGGGATTTCCCAGGCAGGATTACTGGAGTGAATTGACATTTCCTCCTCCAAACCAATTACAGGGTATTTCCCTATTGTTACCAAGTACTGCTTCTTAAGGAGGAAACCTTTCCCACTTTGAAGTCATAGACCTTGGATTACGCTAATTTTACCACTTTGGAACTTTTAGCAGTTCAGCTTCCATGCCATTTTCCCATTCATAAACAGGCATGTAAGGTATTTACAACAATCCCCAGTGTACATTAAGCACTGTGTATAACTGCTGGCAAAAATAACTACAGCTGACCCTTGGGCAACAGAGGAGTGCATAATTTATAGTCGGCCCTCCATATCCAGTTCCTCTACATCTGTGGATTCAACCACCCAGGGACCGTGTAGTATTTCCTACTGAAAAATATCCACATATAAGTGGACCCACATAGTTCACACGTTGTTCAAGGGTCAACTGTACTTTTTATTAGGTTGTAGTAAGGATTACATGAAATAACATACATAGAAGCATTCAGTATCAGTACCCAATCTAAAACAAAGGAACTCCAAAAATGTTTGTTAAAATGAAAGACCAGCTATCCATCATGGGTGAAAAATAATCTGTCAACCACCCTCTAGCTTCTTTGAAAATACATGGGAACACAACCAGAACAAAAGCCTGTATCTGTATCTTACCTCTGCAGCCATGAAAGCCAACGTGTGCATCCCATGGGTGTAGCCTGTGACGCAACAGACAACTGCTAACCCACAGCAGGAAAGCAGCATGGTGATCAGGAGGGACAGAACTCGGCCGTGGCTACTCATGGGGGTGGTGGGAGAAAAAGAAAGCTGGAAGGACAAAACAGGAGACAGAAGCTCATTCTTCTGCATGGCAGGGTTCACCCTGATTGAGAACCTCAAGGTTAATCTTGGTGTCTTTGTTGGGAGGTCTGCACAGCAAAGTATCCCATTACCAGATGGTCAGAATTCTCCAGCCAACCTCAATATGAGCATGCGCTGATACCTTGAGATCTTCACCATTTAATTTAGGGACCATAACAATATACATGATATTTTCATCTCAGATTCTCAAGAATCGTCCTGCCAGTGGGGTTACAAGCCTCTAGAAGCCACCTGCCAGAGTTCTGTCATTCTCCCTCTGGCTCCAACAGGACTCTGGGCAACACCACGTTCTGCCGTGCTCTTTCTCAACCTTGCTCTAATCCTAACCCCTCAAAGTCACTGGGGCGACATTCCTAGCCTATTCACAGCTGGGACAACTCAAGTGTACTCCAGGTGAAGACGGGCCACTATCGTCATTCTGCGTTAACGGTACACAAGCAGAGGCAACAGCTGGGAGAAGGGAGGTCTGGACTGTGACTCCTGAGCAGCAAACTGTAGATACCAAACCAGCTGGGGAGATAAACAGCACCTGTTCATGGCCCGGGGTGGGGGCTGAATTCTGAAACAGCTCAAGGCTGTGGAACTGAGATCAGCTCACACCGAGGTGCAAGGACCACCACGGTCCATGAAGACTGGGTAAAGAAAGGGGCAAAGAGCACCGTAGGGTGGGTTTCACAGAGCGGTAGGATCACAGGTGCCCATTTGCTCTGGATCTATGAGATTAGTTAGGGAGCACTCAGAAATGAAGATTCTTCCACACAACTCTGTAGCCAAAAGGCAGAACTTATACCCAGACAGAAAAGGATTCACTTCTCCAGGGACCAAGGAGCGAAGAGAGCTACTTCAGTCCTGGCCTGCGGGTGGAAACAACATAAACTAGTCAGAAAGAGGAGCCCCAAGGGTCAGAGTAAGAAGGGAGAAAACGGAAGGAGATGAGAACAGAAAATACCTGGAAGAGATCAGCTATTTTTTCAGTTTAAGCTTTCCTTTCACTCACTGCGATCAACACAGTTTGTGTTACGTGAACTGACCCCACGAGGGCTGTCATGTAACACTGCTGGGGAGGGAAGAAAGCCTCCTGAGGGGACACTGCCCCTGCATTCCCTGGCTGCTGCAGAAAGTTCCTCAAGAAACAGGCAGGAGGTGCCTGAGCCAGGAGCCTTCCCCGGGAGAGCTGTCCTGCACATGCGTGTCACGGATCATTCATATGACACCATTCAGACCTGGCATGTGTATGCCTAAGCAGGAAAAGAAGAGCTTGGGTAAAAACTTACATATTCAAACCGGTCCTTGCAGAGCTGAACCATCAGGTGCAGAAATACTAGTCCAGCAAACCAGAGGCACCACATGACCACTTCTTCCACCGTTTGGACATTCAGCACACCGAAAATGAAAATGAACTTGTAGAAAATAAAATTCCAAAACTTGTCTTTGAGGTGCTAAAAAGAAAAATATTTGTAAAGGTGAGTACCGTTACACCTAACCCGTTCTCGAGAAGGAAACACAACAAAAGCTGGCTTTTAAGGAGGAGAGAATATTCTATCCTCTGCTTTCTAACACGTGTCCATGACAAAACCAAAGGCAAAGAAAGAAATGAGCCCTCTGAAGAACAAATGTAAGACATCTAGGAAGTAATCTATAGATTCTGGATTGAATTCCTCAGTTATGAAATTTTAGACATTAAGAGTGGAATAATATTAGTTTAGTATAATATTAATAATATATGTTATGTAACAGAATAAAACATAAAATAAAAAAGAATGGTGACAGCTACAAGTATCATTTTTACTACTTCTGCTCTCTGAATTCTTAAAACAAACAAAAGATTAGACATTCTTTTTTTTAAACATCCTTCAGATTCAAAAGTAACATATGCTAATTTTCCAGCCATAATCAATAATGTATGAAAAAGTACAAAGAAAAGGTAAAAAAAAGCCTTAAGGTTTTCATACAATTTTCTTCCTAAATGTAAAACACTGATTGATGCCAATGAATACTGTCTGAATGGACCACTTTAGTGGTTACAGATGGTCACTGAAATGTTTTTTCACCATTCAAAAAGTATTGCAATGAATATCTTTGTACAAAATTCTATTTTTTTCAGCAATCAAAGGTTATGGATGTTGTTATGGTTTCTAATAAGTAACATCCACTGATTTCCAATGAAGTTATATAAATGTACACGTCCACATAAGTATATCTGCTTCACTGTACTCTTTCTTACTGAGGATGTCCAGTTTTAACAACATTTACCATCCTGAAAAAAAAGAAGGGCAATGAGGAGCATCAATCCAACAGATATGAAAAAGTACTATCAAGCACAGTGGTGGAAACTGAGTGCAGAGGAGAAGGATGACAACACAGCTCCTAGGTTTACTTTTATATAAAGTTTTTAAACTGGGTAAATGTTTCACAAATTCAAAATTTTAAACAGAAAGAAAAGCAAAATTGAAAAAAAAAAAAAAAACAGAAATAATTGAACCCACATGTGGAACACATTGATAACAAGACTATTTAAAGATAAGAGTTATTTTGAGAAGTTTAAAACACTGTACTGTGCCTAGACGCCCTTTGTTCAGAGAACAAAATGAACTAGGAATCCTTAGTGAATGTCTGTTTCCAGATCTGGGGCAGGAAAGCATGAGGTGAAGCTAGAACATTCTGTGCCCCGGTTCTGAGCCTTCGTTCCACCATCTATTTCCTGTGTGGCTTTGGATACCATCCCCATGCTTTGGTTTCCCATCTGTAAGACAGGTCTTATAACAACAGCATATAACCCACAGAATAGCTGGGGAACTAAGTAAGTTAATACATATATTGCGCTTAGACAAGTGCCACAGTAGGCATTAAGTGCATTTAAAAAAAAAATTCTTGTTCTACACCGCCACTTAACAGTTTAATATTTGTCCCATTTTAGGCATTCAATGTCTTTGCCCCTAGTATTTACTCTACTTCTTCAACTTTAAGCACCCAGAGAGTAAACCCATGTCAACGCTGTAGTGTTCTAACTCAAAACACTGCTTGGTAAATACTACAGGATGGCACTGGTCAAAAATGGTCATCACAGAACAACATCAAAGAGGTGATCTATACTGAAAAAAGTGGAGATGAGTGACCAATGTGCCAATTATGATTACCTCCAGGTATTTTAAAAATCTCTGTAATACTTCAAGGTTATATTTTTTGTAAATTTTGGACTGGTATTTAGCATTTTAGGAAACAGAAAGTGGTACATAAGGCCCACTAGTGCCAGAACAACCCACCAACAACTAGACAGCTTGTTTGTCCTAACTGATTTCTGGCCCACAAGTCAAACTTGAAAACAGAAGAAGCATCAAAGAAAGCTTTTGGGGACTTCCTTAGTGGTCCAATGGCTGGGGGCCCCGAGTTTGATCCCTGGTCAGGGAACTAGATCCCACATGCCACAACTAAGACTTGGTGCAGCTAAATACACAAATTAAATTTTGAAAATTTTTTTATGCTACCAAAAAAAACTATGTTCTATTAATCCCATCTGGGAGACCTCTGGAGTTGATATTTTGCAGAAAGTGCTCAATACTCACTATTGAAAAATTTGGGGGAAAACAAACAGCCCTGCTCTTCACAGCATCCAAGGGCTCAATCACACAGTAACTGCATTTTAACTCTGCCCAGGACCTCAGCTGACTTGATAACAAGAGATTTGGGTTGAAAAGCATAGGTAAGGGGTGAGGCCACTGTGTATTGTTAACGTATTGACAGCAGGTCTTTGTGTCTTACCACTGGAATAAGACAAAGTACAACATAGTTCTGCTCATATATTACTGTTGTAAAGGCCAGTTCTAAAGTCTTACTTTAAAACACACCATTCTACACTCTATCCACTAAAATCCTTTGGGGAACTGCCAATCTGCACAGTATGTTCATGGCATTAATTCTTTAATGAAAGCACACCCTGCTCATATATACATTCTGAGAATACTGTTCACGTGTCAGCCTATCTCACCTGAACACTGGCTTGCAAAACGAGGAATCTTAATATTCCTTTCCAAATGGAAAAGCTAAAATCTCTCAGTAAATTCCTCTGGAAAAGTACTCATATTCTAAAGAATGATATATATATGATTATTCAAACAAAAAAAGTCGGAGCTTCTTTCAGAATTACCTCATCAATGTCGTGGGGAAATAGCAACCAAGAACAATCCTGGGACAGCCTGGTTACACTGAATACAGACTATGGACGACACGAAGTATTTTACCAATGCTGAATTTCCTGACGTTGACCATTGTCCTATGGTTATATAAGAAAATGTCCTTGCTCTTAGGAAACATGCTGCACTATTTGAGGTTATATGTGAAGTCCCCAGTTTACTCTCAAACAGATCAGAAAAAAAAACATATATAGATAAAAGGTGAATATATACAGATATAGATATTTATGTATAGATAAAAGGTGAATGTTAGAGCAAATGGGGCAAAATATTAATAACTCTGAATCTGGATAAAATCTATATGGGAGTTCTTCATACTGTTTGTGCAACTTTTCTGCAAGTTTGAAATTATACCCAAGAAAGTTTTTGCTTTTTTAATTTAGTCACAAGAAGGCATCCTTGCTGTGCGGACTTACCTGTCTTTCGCTCACTCGAAGCGGGCCAAACACGATACACTGGATTAGCTTAGCCACCAACATCAAAATGCAGCAAGCAGTATTTACTAGAACCTGTACACAAACCAAAGAAAGGAAGTTTATTTCCTCTTGTTGAAAAATAAATGCAGCTCTAAAAATTTTCTATTGGGAATTCAGCCAACATTTCTAATGACTGAACCTTTCCAGTTTTCTACAAGATCAGTAACATCTGAAGGGGCACATTTTTATGGGTGGTGGGGGTATGGATGAGGAGTGGGGAGGGAAGGTACCAGCTTGGTGGTTAACTCACAGAGCCCTGTCCCAATGTGAACCCATCAGAAGGCCATCATCCCCTTCAGTCTTAACTGAATTGAGCATAAACTCTGTACTGTATGTATAAAACCCTATTAGAAAACCCTATCTCTGAGGCATATCAATCTCACATTAAGATTTTGAACAGTCTAGAAGAAAACTTTTCCAGAAAATGTAGTTATCATGAACAGTAAAAGTCTAGCACCCAAACTTCCTACACTGCTCTGTTGAAAAACAGGAAATATGGAGAAGAGGGTGAATGGTCACAAAAAGAGTCTACAAGATCATGGAGAATTGAGAATCAAAAACATACACATTTTCAAATGTATTGCAATGGGACAAAAGATACCTGTGGTTGGTGTTGGCCTTAAAGGAAAGGTTCTGGGGCATTCGAGAGGAGCAGAATCAAGGAAGTGGGAAGAAAGAAGAAAACTGGCAGGAGGAGCTTAGAACTGCCACCATGAGACACCAGTGAGAGTGCAAGGCCTTCTTCACCAGCAAGTAGAAAATTTCCTTAGTAATTAAGAAAGACCTTACACCTAAACAACAAATCTAATGCTTACAAAATGAAATTGTGGGCTGCCCCAGCTCAGAAGTTAGTATGGCACACCACCTTACTGATGCTCCAGTGATTTTTAAAACCAAAGAATCTGAAAAAGCCAAAAGGACCTTGATGCAGAACTGTAAAGAGGACTTTTAGTTAGAGCAAATGAAAATGAACACCAACGACAGAGGACTACTTCAGTCTTTGTTTCACTAAGTGTATAGGAAGGTGGAGGTGGCCAGGTTCCTCTTTCCAGGTCATCCGTCCCTCTACTTCTGAAAGAAGCAAATGGTTGTTTTAAAAATGAGTAAATAAAGGAAGGTGACAGAGAGGGTAACATAAGGAAGGAAACTCCCTAGGATCTCTTCAGGTTCCTCTTTGTACTTGACATTACCCAGCCCTTTGGTAACCCTGATGCATTATGTATCATGAATAGCAGCCCTGATTCATTACAAAAGAATACATTATGTTTAGTTACATACTGCCTAATGGGACAAGTATGGGATGTATTTTCAAAGAACTAAAACAAAAATAGTGCTGAAAAACAAAACTCTTCTGGTAATTTCCTCAGATAACCAGAAAAAAAAAAAAAAAAAAAAAAACGAAATTAGTTATCCAAAACATCCTAACCTCCTTAAGTATTGTGGAACAGCCCTATTCAAAACATTCCAACAAACTGGACAGAATACTAAATTTTAAGGAGATGAAATAGGTGTTTAAAAGGCTCATCTTCCTTGTGTTCTAAATTAGTTAGTGGGAACCCCAATCATGCCAATTAAGGAAAAAATGTCATAAGACAAAACTACAACCACAGTCCCTCATGCCATATGCCCCAGCTGAACCTGATTTTTAAAGTCAGCCAAACATCCATTCCCAGCCTAACTACAACACATTTTTTTTTAAAGTCTTCCTGTTTTTGCAGGTAGGCATATGAAACACAGAAACAAATATTTAGCACCTACATGTTAAAGGTATGCGGGAGGTTAAGAGAAATGAGGTTGATTTGGACCCTGCACTCAAAGAGCTGTTAGGATCTACAGGACATAGAACTTGGTCAACATCTAACAGGCCAAGCCAGCTGCTCTCCTGAGAACAACAGGAGAAATCAAATTTAGGGTCACTCAATCATTTCTCTAACCTAAACAGCTTTCTCACACACCCTGGGGTATAAAATAAGCAATAAAGTATTACTTCTCAGTTAAAACCTTTTTCTCAGTTTTTCTAAGTTCAAAGATAAGATATAAAAACTTTGTAACTCTGATTTACCAAAAAAAAAAAAAAAAGGTGAAAGTCTCTGATAATTCCATCACCAGTAGACAATCATTTCTATTTTAAATATAAATGGAAGATTTGAAAATTAGCAAGGCTAAGAAGGGGAAAAGAGATTGATATAAATAAACTGATATTAGAAAGAGATTTTACATTAAAAAAAGATAATATTTTGTGAACTTTATACAAAAGTGAAAGCTATACAAGATTGGAAGTAACTAAAGATTTTAAGATCATGAAAAAGTGCTTTTAAAACACCTCAGTTCAGTTCAGTTGCTCAGTGGTGTCCGACTCTGCGACCCCATGGACTGCAGAAGCCAGGCCTCCCTGTCCAGCACCTACTCCCAGAGTTTACCCAAACTCATGTCCATTGAGTTGGTGATGCCATCCAATCATCTCATCCTCTGTCATCCCCTTCTCCTCCCGCCTTCAATCTTTCCCAGCATCAGGGTCTTTTCCAATGAGTCAGTTCTTTGCATCAGGTGGTCAAAGTACTGGAGTTTCAGCTTCAACATCAGTCCTTCCAATGAACACTCAGGACTGATCTCCTTTAGGATGGACTGGTTGGATCTCCTTGCTGTCCAAGGGACTCTCAAGAGTCTTCTCCAACACCACAGTTCAAAGGCATCAATTCTTCAGCATTCAGCTTTCTTTATAGTCCAACTCTCACATCCACACATGACTACTCGAAAAACCATAGCCTTAACTAGACAGACCTTTATTGGCAAAGTAATGTCTCTGCTTTTTAATATGCTGTCTAGGTTGGTCATAACTTTCCTTCCAAGGAGTAAGCGTCTTTTAATTTCATGGCTGCAATCACTATCTGCAGTGATTTTGGAGCCCAAAAAAATAAAGTTTGCCCCTGTTTCCACTGTTTCCCCATCTATTTGCCATGAAGTGATGGGACTAGATGCCATGATCTCAGTTTTCTGAATGTTGAGTTTTCAGCCAATTTTTGCACTCTCCTCTTTCACTTTCATCAAGAGGCTCTTTAGTTTTTTGCTTTCTGCCATAAGGGTGGTGTCCTCTGCATATCTGAGGTTATTGATGTTTCTCCTGGCAATCTTGATTCCAGCTTGTGCTTCATCCAGCTCAGCATGTGGCATGATGTACTCTGCATATAAGTTAAATAAGCAGGGTGACAATATACAGCCTTGACATACTCCTTTCCCAATTTGGAACCAGTCTGTTTTTCCATGTCCGCTTCTAACTGTTCCTTCTTGACCTGCATACAGATTTCTCAGAAGGCAAGTCAGGTGGTCTGGTATTCCCAGCTCTTGAAGAATTCTCTTCTGCTTACAGAAAAAAATGTCAATTTCACACATACTGTCATTCCAATACAGATATAAATTTCAATTTTAAAACTGACAGAGCCTTGAAACATTGAAAATACAGGAAGAAACATAATTCAAGCTGTCTTCATTTGAAAGTAAATCCCTGGATTAACATATAAACATGACAATGTATAAAGTGCTTCCCTGATAGCTCAGTTGGTAAAGAATCTGCCTGCAATGCAGGAGACCCCAGTTCAATTCCTGGGTCAGAAAGATCCACTGGAGAAGGGACAAGCTACCCACTCCAGTATTCTGGCCTGGAGAACTCCACGGACTGTATAGTCCATGGGGTCGCAAAGAGTTGGGCATGACTGAGTGACTTTCACTTTCACTATATATGAAATAGATTAGCAACAAGGACCTACTGCATAGCACAGGGAACTCAATATTCTGTAGTAACTGATATGAGAACAGAATGTGAAGAAGAAGGGATATGTGTACATGTACAACAATCACTTAGCTGTACACAGGGAACGCAACGCTGCACGTCAACTATAGTCCCACATAAAATTAAAAGCAAATTGCAAATCAGATCCCACTAGGCCATCAGTGATATTCTTACAGAAACAACACTTCAGTCCATATTTAAACCAATAAAACCAGGACAAACCTTCTCACCTCCAATAAGCAAAATGAGACTCGCTTTCAACAGGCCTAGTCTGAAGTTGATCCTTACAGACTACAGTAAAAGTACTAACCTCCTTCTATAATCTTCCCTTGTGGGCAGAATTCAAACTTACATGTAAATAAATCTAAGTATAAGGAGCTCACTGGAACACTGTTTATAACACCAGATAAAAGGAAAACAATTACATGGCCATTAGGGAGAATAGTTCAACAAAGTGTAAAAACAGCCATTCAATGGAATACAATGAAGCCAGGAAAACTAACTCAGCAGTTCCACATTTGCTAGCATTATACAGAACCTTCAAGATAACCTGCTCACTGAAAAAAGGCAAAGTGTAGAAATGTGATTACTATGCTACTTTCTGTGTAAAAAAGAAAGAATATGTATATATACTATGGGTTTCCCTGGTGGCTCAATGATAAAGAAGCCACCTGCCAATGCAGGAAATGTGCGTTCAATCCCTGGGTCGGGAAGATCCCCTGGAGAAGGAAATGGTAAACCACTCCACTATTCTTGCCTGGAGAATTTCATAGACAGAGGAGCCTGGCGGGCTATAGAGTCCATGGGGTCACAAAACACTCAGACATGACTTAGTGACTGAACAAAAACATATATACCATATTGTATATATACTATACTTATTTGTATAATATGTTAATGTGAACTGCGTCAGGGACTTGATCAATCTGGGTATTTCTTAATTTTGTACTTAACACCAGCACTAATTTAGAAGAAACTGGTAAGGGCCACTTTCAGGGGAGGGAGGCAGGTAAGAGGGTAAGGGAGAGTTCCTTTTCATTGTATACATCACTTGTGCACCTTTTACCTTCTGTACCATGAGCATACATCATTTATTAATTTTTTTAAGAATCTATTGAAGAAAAAAAAAGAAGCTATTAAAGTTTAGAATCTAACCTGACCAGCTGTGAAGTTTCACATTACTTTTCTCATTGTACCATGGGAGACAGACGAGTAACAACCCAAACTGGGTAGCCTAAGTCCCAAGTTAACCTGGTAAAACACACTGCATTTCTACTATATTAAAATACTTCAGAAAAATTTCTCCTATCTATAGCAGTGTTTTTAAAAAAAAAAAAAAAAACTTTAATATTTTTTAAAATCTCACCAAATGCCTTTATTTTTTCTTGTCTACACAAAATAAAAACCAAGATTTGCTAGTCCTTGAGTAGTCTTAACCAAACAGACCAGGTAGTAATGACCCAAGGAACCCCTACTGAATCAAGCTTAGAGTCATTCCCTTGGCTCTAAAGGCCCCGTAAGGAAACTTTTCTCCCAGAATGGCTCCACTGTTCACCTAGAAGAAACAGAAACGAAGTTATGAGACAGCCTGGTCTGCGAGGAAGAGAAGAGGGTGCTAAGAGACAGCTTGGCCACGTTTATCACTGTGTAACCCCGTGGGTGTTTCTGATTCTATAAAACGCTGGCCACCAATGGGGCATTATTTATGACCTTGTGACAAAATGTGATTCAACTCCCAGGAACCATTTCAAGGATACAATGGGTATGAATGTTACTTAGTCTCCTACTTAACACCAGAACTACCTACCTCCCACCCGCCACCCCCCACCCCCCACCCCCCACCCCCCACAAACACATCTTTTATCAGTCTCCTCTTTGAAGGACACTGGACTGTTACTTTTCTGCAGGCTCCCAGTGACAAGTATAAAATGCCAATAACGCATTCCCCTCCTTATTACACTGATAACTGTGTTCCTCTTTTCACAACATTAGGGAAATAAATGAGATTACATATATAAAGCACATAGCACACATCTAGCAAGCAATTAAATAGCTACCTCCTTCCCCCTCACTCTAGAGATTTTTCCCGTATTTTTGAGTTGTTTATCTAGGCTTATGTCCTATTATTTACAAGGTTAGTTTTTTTCTTAAGTTGCCCCAAACATTTCCGGAGCTAACATTTTTCTCTCTTCTTTGGAATACTCATCTTATCAACACTCAAACCTAGCAAATTACTTTCAGTTCTCAAGTTGTATAATTAAGTGAAGATAGGCTTTTTAAGGCAAGAGTCAGAAACTTTTTCTCTAATGGGCTATTAGACAGTTCGCTAATCTCTGCTCTCAATGATCAGTTCTCTTTTATCCATTTTCATTTTTGGTGACTTTTTCCTTTGACATTTCTATTTTAACTATTCTATTTGCATCTAATTAAGTCATCAGAAGCTTAAAATTTGTTCCATATTTCTATTTCTCTATTTTACCACTTCCTGCTCTTACCATTTTAAAAGCAAATATAAAAGAGGGGGAAAAAAAAAAAACAGAACGGAACAGGAAAATACAAAAAAAACCAGGAGAAAGTAATGAAACTAATGAGTAAGATCAGCAAAGTTGAAAAGCCAGCAACACCTGAACAATTCAAAACAATGATGGAAAAGGATCATGAGATACTTGAATGGAAGGGACATCTGAACAATGTAAAATTAGCCTAGAAATAAATAACAAAATAAAACCTAAACTGGAATGAAAGTTTGGAATGGAAGTTCTAGAAAGACATGAAGAAACAATGAATCAAGACAAATCTGGGTATCTGTTAGAGTAACAACACTGGGAACCTCCCCTCAAACCTGTTCTCAATATCCACGCCAGAGGGCCACGGGAGAGCTCTCCTCGGAGCTGGAGTCTTTGGTCACTACATCTCCTAGCCTCTTCCCATTCTACATAAATCCATCTTCCCCACTGCTGCTATAGGTCCCCGCCCCCACCAAAAAAATCGTCTCATCATGACAGCCCCTTCTCCCCTCCAC
The DNA here is from genome assembly GCF_019320065.1 of Cervus canadensis. Classification (NCBI taxonomy): domain Eukaryota; kingdom Metazoa; phylum Chordata; class Mammalia; order Artiodactyla; family Cervidae; genus Cervus; species Cervus canadensis. The sequence goes on from NC_057403.1 coordinate 41,480,068, forward strand.
TCCCACTGAAACCCTTCTGCCCATGAAATAATGTGAACACTCCTTAACAGAGCAGGCAAGGTTTACATAACCTGACCTTCACCCCCTACCCCATCCTCTCCCTGATCACCCCATCCTCTCCCTGATCAGTTTCTCAACCATTAATGAGCAGAAAATCACTAGGACATTAATTAGAATGAAGACATATTCCTGGCTATATTCATCTAAACTGTGCCCTATGAAAATAAGTTTTAGAGATCAATATGCAAAATAACAGCTAGCAGGATTTTGCAAACTGGCAGAAAGATCAACTGATTGTTTTTGTCTTGATTGGTTTTTAAAAACTGAATGAGTGTCCCTGGGCAGGGCCAAAAAAAAAAAAAGGATCCATTTTAACAAAGACTCCACCATGTATTCACTTAATTATGCTATCTGACAGGTCTCAGACCGGGCTTTTGAGATTGCAACTCCTATTTCCCTACTAGAGCAGAAACTTAATGGGTGATGAGGAAAACTGATAATGAACACATGGAAGGTCTGAGGAACCAAGAAAGACCAAGATAAAAATGTGAAAACCACAGAGGAAAGATGGAAGAAGGCAGCAAGACCAATTGAGAAAGGAAAAAAAGAAAATCATCCACAGATAGGGAGAAATCATAAACTCACTGGAGGCAAGATCTCTGTTGAAAAAGCTGGGAAGAAAAGGAAATTTTCTTAAAAATAATAATTTTCACAGAAAATCAACAGGCTTTAATGTTTTATGTTTATGTAATATTTTATGAAGAGGTGCTAACCTTGGAACTGGAATGAGTTTTGTACAAAGAGACTGGGCGGGTAATCATTAAACAATACTAGTAGTTGTTAAACACTCCAGCAGTTCCATCCCAAAGGCTTACTTGTATCTTATACTTAAATGTATACATATATATATACATATCAAAGACTACATTATAATCTCAACATTTGGCAAAAGCATTCTTCACATTACTTTTAAGTTGTTTATCTGTCAACTAAAATGCAAAAAACAGATTTTTAAAAATCTAGGTTTAACAGACATTAAACAAGGGACATGGGTTGAGTTCTTTCTCTTCTCCCTTCTCCCCTACTCTAAGGTTCAGCTTTACACAGCAGTGGAAGAAGGGAACCTCACCCTTCCCGGCCTTCTACTAATCTCTTCATCAGAAGGACGAAGAGACTTAATCTACACCCACAGAGTTCATAAATCCCACTGCTTCCTGATGAAGCACAGTGGGATTAATTACAACAAATGAGCTGTATATCATTCCGTATACTTGGAATATTAATCCCAGTCATTTACAGCCGACTCTCAACCGAAATGGGAATTTACAGGAGACAAGACTCAAGACACGACAGCAAACCCTAGGGACCGACTTCAATCCCAGAACAACTTTTTCTGATCACTGTGGTATTTCTATGAGGCATTCAAAGGCCAAGGTGGAAACCAAGTTCTTTAGCCAAAATACTGTTGATCTGCCCGCCTGAAATTATCTGTTCTAATAAGTGAAACCAGCATTCATGCCTCCTAAACGCTGCTTATCTTACACTGGCAGACAAACTGGAAACCTTATTTTAACATGGATCACTAGAAGGAGAAACCGTGAGTTAAAATGAAGAGACATCTCTCGACTCCAAATGTTTTGGCTGCCTTCAGACATCAAAGGAAACTTTCATGAATCACCAGGTAAAAGCAGCAGGAAAGGAAGCACAGTCTGTATTTGTTTTAGGTCCACTCAAAGCGGACAATCACATAATAAAGAAGAAGGGGGGCGGGGGGGAAGCTGTGGAAGATGGTCCCTCTCCAAACAACGTCCAAACACACCCAGATACCCCAAATTCTCCTATGCTCAACATCTGAAATTGTCTCTTCTCTCTTTACACGTGAAACGCGTTAACAACATCTCCCTGCCTGACCGCGTCCGAAAAGCCTTCCCAACTCCGGGGTAACTGACTCTGCTCTTTGAGGTCTTCCAGTTCACTTCCTGGTGGTCCCTCGGCAACCCCAACTCGGCCCCCCATATTTTACTTCTCCCCCCGACCCCCCGATTCCCAGCCCTCCCCCACCTCCCTTCCACAGCCCTCCCCCGCCCGCCCCTGGCCGGCCGCCGCGTTCCCTCGCGCCCCGCCCCCTGCGCCTCTCCAACCCCGTCCCAAAGTCCCTTCCTCGGGCCCTCAAAGACGACCCGCCCCTGGGGACCCGCTCCCCCTCACGACCCCACCGCCACACCCCAACCCTCACCGGGCCTCACGGAGGCGCGCACGCGGGCGGGGCCCCGCCCCCCCCCCCCCGGCCTCACACTCCGGGGTCCCGGGGGGAGGGGACCCCAGCCCGTTACGCCCCCCACAGATAATGGGTGACACGGCGGCCCCCACCCCTCGCCCCGCTCCTCCTCGGCGGGCCCGGCAGCCTCGCTCACCCACACGAACAGGCTGTCCGAGAGCAGGTACTGGGCCACGTCGCGGGCCCGGGGTCCCCCGGCGCTCGGCCGGACGAGCGCGGCCGGGTCTGGCTGCACTGGGGCCGTTACCGGCTCCGCCTCGGTGGGCCCGGGCCCGGGCCCGGCCTCGGGCTGGCTGAGAGCGCGGTAGGCGCTGACGATGGTGCCGAGCAAGGCCAGGCCGCTGAGGCCCGTGTAGGTGCGGAGGCTGGGCCAGGGGAAGCGCTCGAGGAAGAGCAGCGGCATGGCGGCAGCGGCGGCTTCCAGCCCCCAGGCCTCCCCGCGCTGCGGCCGGGTGCCGGCGGCCTCGCGAACGGCGCCCACGAGCTCTGGCGTCGCTGCCGCCGCCGCCGCCGCCGCCACCGCGCCGGGCCGGGCCGGGCCGCTCCTGGCCGCTCCGCCCCGCGACGCTCCCGCTGCTGCCCCTGCCGGCGCGGAAGAGCCTCGGCTGGCTCGGGGCTGGCCGCCGCCCCCAGCAGGGTGCGGGCGGGACGGGCGCGGGGGCGCGGCCTCGGTCCCCCGCCCCCAGCGGTCGCGAGGCCGCCTAGTTGGCGGAGGCCCCGGCCGCAGGCCCTGCGACCCAGCACCCAGCATTATCTTCCGCCGACACCCTAGCTCGGCCTGGCCCGCGGACGCTCAGGGCACCCGCCCTGGGCCGGGCCCAAGCGTCACTCAGGCCCGACGGCACTGACGGGCGGCCGAGCGCTGGCCGCGTGGGCCCATCCGGGCGTCGGGCCACTTGTCCTTAGTTTCCTTAACCTCCCCGTTAGCAAGTTACCCCAGAGCCTCCCTGTGGGCCTGGGAGCTTCCCAAGTGGCTGAAAGAGGAGACAATGCTTAGGGAATAATAGAGGCCCTGGCCCCATGGAAAGACAATGAATCAACAGTCTCAATTCCTCACAAATAAAGTATCTGCTGTTTACTAATAACCCCCGGCAAAGCCTAAAGTGAACTTGATTTGTCAAGGAAGTAAAAATGTGTTCCCTCATATGCCAGGTAGGAATGTAACATAGTGCCGGTACTTTGGAAAGTCATGTCAGCTCCTCAAAAAGTTTAAACCTAAGAGTGACCATTTGACCTAGCACTTCCACTCCTAGATGTATACCCAAGAGAAATAAAAACACACCACCGCACAAAATGTGCACACAAATGTCAGTAACAATGTTATTCTTAATAGTCAAAGTTAGAAACAACCCTAATGTCACTCAAGGGATGAATAGATAAATAAGGGATAACCCCCTAAAATGGAACAGTATTCAGCCATGAAAATGAAGTAGGGAAATATGCTGCAAGGACAGAGCATGAAAATGTGCTAAGTATAAGCATACATAATAAGCATACACACAAATGGTTACATAGTGTGATTCCATTTATATGAAATGTCCAGCATAGGCAAAAACATAAAGTAGGTTAATGATTGATGAGCAATAGGAAGATGAGGAAACAGGTATAAAAGCTAAACATGGATTTCTTTCTGAGGTGATGAAAATGTTCTAAAATTCTGGTGACTGTAGAAGAACTCTGAATATACTAAAAATCTTTATTTGTGTAGTTATATGGTGAATTATGTAAATTATAGCCCAATAAGGCTATAACAACAAAAAAGACAGGAAAAAAAAGAGCTATGGAACAAAACTGCTACCTTTGGGGGTCTTATTCCTTGTTGTATCTCCAAGGCCTTTACAATTGCCTGAAGTAGAGGAGGTGTTCAGTAAATATTTGTCGATTCTTACAAACTTTCAAAGGCAAAAGACTAAATTACGTTCAAGGTCTCTTTCATGCCTAATATTCTAATGCTAAAAGTTTATTAGTTAGAAAACAAAAGATGGTTCAGCTCAAGGTTATTACTACCCTAAAAATTTGCAATATTTAGAAACATCCTATTAAAGGCCTTATGATGAATGCTATTAGGCCTTATGATGAATGCAACAGTTTGGCTTTTACTGGGGAGGATGAGCGTCTACACACACACACACACACACACACACACACACACACACACACACTTTATGAGATCTGTATGATTACACTTTCAGTTTCCTTTCTCTACCTGCAGCCATTTGATTAAAATGCTAAACTTTCAACTGTATTGGTAAATAAAATTTCATTTTGAAAAAGGGATTGTAATTTTCCACAGAAGTAAATGTTCTACTTTATCTGAGCCCCCATAAATTTTAAACCACACTATTCTACAATCCACATTCAATCCAAGTCACAATACAGTTACAAAATATCATATTACCAAACTTGTCAAATCATCTTAAGGGGCTATTAAGGTACAACATTCTACCATCTTGAATTCTAAGTGCTATACTCTGAATTGTATTTTGAAAGAACCATTACTTTCTACGTGTTAAAGCTTTAGGCAACCTATTTTCTGGAATGACTTAGTATTTAATAGCAGCCTTTAACATTTGATTCTGACTATATAATAAGCATGGCTTCCTTGGTGGCTCAGTGTAAAAGAATCTGCCTGCAATGCAGGTTCAATCCCTGGCTCAGAAAGATCTCCTGGAGAAGGAAATGGCAACCCACTCCAGTATTCTTGCCAGGGAAATCCCATGCACAGAGGAGCCTGGCGGGCTACAGTCTATTGGGTCATAAGAATTGGATGTGATTTAGTGACTAAACAAAAATCTAAACTTTCAGAAGCTTGAAATTTCTGAAGATTCAATATGAGAATATGTGACATTAACCCAACTAAATAAGGTTATTTTTTATTTGCATTTTAAGATTTTAGAGGTTGGTGTCTGGACATTTTACTAGGGTAATAATTAGTATTTGTTCTACCAACATTTTGTCCTCACCCACTCCAAGTAGGCAGCCAGGCTTTTGCACATCCTTCCCTCAAGGTTTTTTTCCCAAAGATAGAACCCACTTTCTAAAGTCAACCAATGCTCTTGGTTCTTTGTACTGCCTCCTGCATCATCACAGGAGCGGCAAAGGAAACAAAACTCAGAGGGATGAATACTAGTGTGCCTAGGAAGGTTGGACCATAAGCATAGGGGCCACTTGCATCATCTGGTTCTAAGGCCTAAGTGTGACAGGGAGGCAATTGGACGAATATTCATGGAGTCCATGACAGAAGCTAGAGGTCTCCCCACCTCCACCTTCATTTCAGAGTACCATTTATCCTTCCTGGATTCTTGACTTTGGGTAGGCCCCTCCTCCCAATAATGACTGAGACTGAATTCCCTGTCATCTTTATGGGATGGGGGCTCTGATTTGGTTTGATTTAAAGGAAACATAGCAAAAAAAAAATAAAAATAAAAAAATAAAGGAAACATAGCATTTCAGATAAACCAGAGTTGTGAGGATTCATTATTTAGATACATTATTGTTCATTTTTTTAAAATATCCAAAATCCTTCTATATCCATGACCATTTGATTTTCACCCGGTCATGAGAAGGGCTGAGTAGTGTTTGTGTTAAGGTTCTGAACAGCCTAGGAAATGAACCTCATCTAATCCAGCAGCCTTCACTGTTTGCCCATAGAATTTTGTTGGTGTTTTCATTAGCTGGACTAATGTGTTCCACTACTGAATCTAGCAGAGGGGAAAAAATAACCAAGTTCGTAGGGAAAAAAAGTAAGCTAATGGGAATATTACAATATTTAGCTTTTGTTTCATAATTTTTCATAGCTCTGTGGTGCCTGCTGCAAAATATACAAGTAGTAAAACTTTCAGAAAAACTTCACAATAACTTTTATCAGGTTTGTTCAACCTTTGTTCAATGCTATGGTTTTATTACATATGTTCTCAAGTTCTGAGTTACTATTACAATGATGGAATTGCAAAGTGTTACAGAAGTAGCAAGCATGGTATCACAGACCATCATGACCTTCAAGCAAATCTGATTAAAAGAAAAAAAAACTGAAGTCAATACTCTATGGAAACTGAGGCCTCAATGATATAACATAGTTAACAAAATTTATGTCTACTTGTAAATCCCAGTTTTCAAGTTCCAAGTCCTTTCACATTGCAGAAAATGACCCTTTCACCTCGCAGGAAACTGAATCTGCCTAAGACCACTGCCAACACACAATGGAGGAATGTGAGAGGAGGGCAACATAGATGTCCCAGGTCTTCAGGTCCTTGCTGTTATGCAAGTTGTCTCTTACCTAATGTAATGGCCCCTGGCCAACGACACTGAAAAAGAATCACGCAGGATTTCTAATGGCAGACTGTGGTTAGTAGCCACACACAAAATTCAGTCATTGTTTTAATTTTTTTATTGAAATGACAATAAAATAAAATAAAAAAAGAACAGTGAACATTTTAATCAAACTTTAACTTTACAATTATAAAAATATAACCAAAACTTGTTTCTTTTATACATTTTTCTATAAACTTAACGCCAGAGTAATTCTCAAAGTCAAACTATAAATGATTCCTGTACACTATGATGTGAACACAGCAACCAAAGTTAAAGTTTTTAAAGCACTGATCTTTCCCTTAAAAGAACATGATACATCTTCCCAACTTAACTCATCTCAATACAATCCAACACTAAAATACAAATTACATCTTACCTGGTTTAATCTAGACTTACTTAGGTTTTAGTCAGTTTTCTTTTTCCCCAAAACAAGCTAGATAAATGTAATAAAAGCTAATATTAAAGTGTGTTTTATGGCTCAAGTAAAATTACAGTATTATGCTTCTCATTATGTATTTAACAAAAGCAAATAGCTTCAAATGAGTCCATTTTAACCCAAATAATGAGTGATGTAAACCATGTGGAATAATTATGGGAAGCCAAACCTTACACTTACAAACACTGACTTGTATCACAGTCAGAGCCCACTAAGCCTCTTCTGGCAAATGCAATATGCAAAATTTCGTGCTCTTGGAAGTGGTCTTAGTGAGGGGCATAAACTGTTCCAAACACTATGAATGGGTGAAAACATCAAGTTTGAGGAACTCCAAGGAGGAAAATGTACTCCAAGCATTTCGTCTCAAGTGACTGAGCAGGTACTTTAAAAAACAGGCATTAAAAAACTGAAAGCATAAGAGTCACACTATTTAAGGAAATTTTAAGTGAATGGCTGGCTGGTTTGCACAATCTGAGGAACTCCACCTCTCACTTCTGACTAAACATATAAGAAAACAGACTGGCTAGTTTGGTTATGTTTGATCCAAATAAAATACTAACTCAACAAAATCCTTAAACATAAAAAAGGAATTACTGCACCACACAATGCTGTAATAATTACATGGGAAGACAACGATAAAAAGTAAAAAAACCTTTTAACTGCTGTCAAAAGATGGATTCAGACACAGAACTGTCATTATGCTATTTTACGTATCACCCACTTAAAAAAATCACAAGTATTCATCACATAGAAAAAACCACAAATTTCACTTTTCTTCAAAGGGATGTCAATCATAAATATGATTTAAAACATTTGAGTAAAACTTTATTTTTTTCCCCTCAATCTACTGAACACTTTCCAATGCCATTTAGTAGTTTTATGTAGAATATGCACTACTTACTCAGGGAAAAGAACACAGCATATATTCTAATTATACAATGCAAAAGGCTTTCATTTACAAACCTGGAAAACAAGGCATTCAAACATATAAGTCATTTAAAACTAGTCAATATTGATTATGTAAATAATTGGAATGAACATTTTAAGACTGTTAGTTCTTGAAGAAATGATAAGAACTTACATATCAAAGTGTTAAACAGTACCTCGTACCCTCTTTCTAATGGACTACCTCAAATTTGAACTTCCCTAGTTCTATTTTCATCAGGAAACCTAACGCGAGAGCATTGGGATACAATTATAACAAGTTCAAAAACAAGTTTTAAAATGTGTTTGTATTATGAATTTTAACTCAAAATCAGGTCTACTATATTTCAAGGTTAGGAACTCCAGCTTACTATTTTTGTCACGTAAGCTCCAAGGTATGGATCAATCAAGCACTTATACTACTGGAAGTAATGATCAAGAAAGGATTCCTAGGCCAAAGCTTGAGTTACAAAAGAACATGAGTGGCCTCGAACTGGATGACGTTTCAACTCTAACACTCCTTACTGACAACACTTCACATCACACCACGAAAAAGTGTGCCTCTCTTCACCTTCCCCAAAGGGCATGAGCTAACACACCTGAAAAGTGGTCACTGTAGCTTTTCAATTGGAGGCCAGAAACAATTATGGAAGGTTAGGCTGGAGATCGGGCCAAGTCCATCTCTGCCTTCTCCAATCTTGTAGGATGCATCAGTGAGCTCAATAGTAAAATTAGTTAGTTAGAACATGTGAATGTGAAGCAGAACGGCAGAACTGTTATACTTGAAGGAGGGGGACTATCCATAGAGACAGGGGCTCTTTTAAAGGAGATCCCTGGTTATTTTTGGTCCTGGAGACAGGTGCTCACCTATCAGTAGGCAGAGTTAGATTCGCACTATTCGATTCACAACTGTGTGAAGGTTTCTTAGGACCTCACCTAAATAAAGTTTAATGTTTAAAATTGCTCAGTTGCTCTTGGTCTGATTTTCTCAAGCCTAAATAGGAAGAATATATGATGTATCTTTCACATCACCCAACATTTAGGAGAATAGCTCTGTCATCAGTACCATAAAGATGTACAACTAACCAAAAGTTTATTTCTATGAAAAACATAACTAGCAATCTATTTTAATAGCTGCATCTTATAAGACTTCCTTTACACTAAACCTACAATCAACCGTTTATAATAAGGCATACACAATATACTATTAAACAGTAACAAGGCCAATTCTTTTGCCTTAAGAATTTTTTTTATTCCCTCAAATTTGATCCTAATTTAACTGCGCTTTTAGGATTCTTAAATTTGGTATTTTTCTCTTAGGCTGACAAAATCTAATTCTGATTATTCCAAAATATATTTGAAAAGGCTTTATGTCACTTTTTAAAACCAAACTTTCATCTTGTTGGCTATAACTCCACATTAATTGAAATAACAAACTTTATAATCCAAGAGTTCAAAACCTAACAGACCCACTTTTAGAAACTTCCTTCACAGATCACCATTTCACCACAGCCATAAAAATAACTAAGACACATAATTTCACAAGAACACAGATAATAAATACTTCCATTATGGGGGGGGGAGGTTAATTGAGCCCTGGATCTCTTTTTATATCAATTCCCACGACTTTCCCCGACCTAGTCAATTTTAACAGTTTCCTGTATGGCTAATGTCTGTTGCTTGTGAAATAAGGTCTAGCTATGCTGGTATAAAATGTACTCATCAGTAATATACTTGGAGTTCTGCTGTGATATAACTCATAAAGAGTGTAAAATTGATATAGCAGTTGCACCTTGGATTCAATCAAGCAAATGTAGTTCCCCAAAGTAACAGACGATCCTCATCACAAAAATCTACAACATGGTCTTGGAAGTATACCCCCAAGAATGGTATCAGAGTGAAGAGTCCCACAGGCTTGATTGACCTTAATCTGGCATTATATCTTAACATTCACCTGCCTAGTTGGGGAAAAGGAATCCTTGGCTGTAAGAATTTTACAAGTTTAATGTGAAATTAAAAAACAAAACAACAAAAAAACAAATAGAAAGAAGTCCACTTTCTTTAATGTTGTACAAAAAATATTTGTGTAGAACCAAAAGTAAACTGAACAATATCACATTTGTTTACAGCACAATCTAGCTTTTCATATTAACTTTACTATTCAGACAATAGAAAGTAGGTGGTAATTTCAGGACTGGGAAAGAGAGAACACCAAAAAAAACTTCAGGGACATTTACTCTCCACTGTGCATAGCTGTGCTCACAGAGACGGCTTCTCTTACTTCTCTGCTGTGCAGCAACTCAGTTGTATATAAAATTGAATCTGAATTTTAAAAAGAATAATATCTTTATTAAAAACAGTATTATTTACATTTTTCCTACCTTAGATAAATTTATCTGGACATTTAAACTCTCCCTTGATATTTTGGGCATTTTCTACATAGACACCCTTTTCTTCCACTTGTCACATCTTACGTTCAATGCTGCTCAATACTTATAATTTTAAAAAATTCTAATAGTGTAAGTTTGATCATCCACTTTCCTTGAGGGAAGCAGACATTTATACCTCCTTGTATTCTGACCACCCAGCCCAATTACTGTTACCTGACTGCGTTTAAATAAATGAATAACGTGACTTTTTTCACATCCCATACTTCAGTGTGTAACCCATCAACAGACCAAAGCAGAGGAACAGAGGAAGTCTGACTTCTGAGCCAGAACAGAAAGACCAATTTCACAGTAAACACACTTTCACAGAAGGCCAAGATCACAACTGAAATTGGTTTTAAAGTAACATTTGTGGAATATTACTCAGCCGTTAAAAAGAATTCATTTGAATCAGTTCTAATGAGATGGATGACACAAGCCCCTTATACAGAGTGAAGTAAGCCAGAAAGATAAAGAACATTACAGCATATTAACACATATATATGGAATTTAGAAAGATGGTAATGATAACCCTATATGCAAAACAGAAAAAGAGACACAGAAATACAGAACAGACTTTTGAACTCTGTGGGAGAAGGTGAGGGTGGGATGTTTCGAAAGAACAGCATGTATATTATCTATGGTGAAACAGATCACCAGCCCAGGTGGGATGCATGAGACAGGTGCTCGGGCCTGGTGCACTAGGAAGACCCAGAGGAATCGGGTGGAGAGGGAGGTGGGAAGGGGGATCGGGATGGGGAATACGTGTAAATCTATGGCTGATTCATATCAATGTATGACAAAACCCACTGAAATGCTGTGAAGTGATTAGCCTCCAACTAATAAAAATAAATAAATAAATAAAGGTAGGAATAAAGAGATCAAAAATAAATAAATAAATAAAGTAACATTTGTTAAGCACTTACCTGGCATTATTCTAAGTACTTTATTATGTGTTATTTCACTTAGTCCTTATAAATCTATGAAGCTGGGTCTACCATCCCCCTTTACAGGTGAAGAAATAGGTATAATAATTTGTCAGAGACCACACTGCCAGGAAGCAAAGAAGGTGGAATTCAAATCCACACACTGACTGTAGAATCCATATTATTAACCATTATGTTATTCTATGAGTCCTATCTGTTATTGACAAGGACCTCAACCAGTACAAGTCAATTGAAAAAACAAAACAACACATATTTCTCATCACTCCATCTGCCTTAAAAAAAAAAAATTAAACTCCATGTAAAAATTCAGGACTTAATCCTACATGCCCCAACTTGGACCTGAATAGATTTCCCAGTGAGTAATGAGAATACTCATTACAACAAGAGATTCAATTCTCCACAGTTTTATATACATAACTCCCATCATATTTATTATACATTGTCAACTACGATTTTACCATCTCTTCTTTGAATGAAGATTTCAAACTTACCTATGGAAAATAGCAGATATGGAGAAGAACAGATGCACAAATACCAGAATGTCATGCTGCAACTTAAGGTCTAAGGACACAGTCATCTTTGGCTTAATCTACACAAGACCTAGGGATCCATCTACTGTCTTAGTTTCCTTGAAGACCAAAATTTATGAACTATCCCTCCTCAAGTGGCTTGAATTTTTTTAAATCCGGCAGTTTAGATGAAGCAAACACAAAAAGCCCAACTTTCCATACCTGCTCAAAAGCTGGGGGAGACTAGAAATGATGGGTCCATATCCAGGGGCATTGTCATACAGTTCAAAGAGTGGTGCAGCTACCAGCTTGTAATTTTTAGGGACTGCAAACAAGGCTAAAACAAAAACAGTGTTCATTGGCTAAAATAAAAACAGTATTTGTTTTCTATACTTCCTTAGATAATCACTGCTTCTACTTCACTAATAATCATCAATTTTACATTTGAGAAATTTCTGAGGAAAAAAAAATTCTCATTAACACATTCTGGTGGTCTTTTAAGCAAAGGTTAGTCACAGCTTTGAAATGGACTCTAAAGAAATCCATGCTGTTAACAACCAAGAGCACCTTACGAGTGCTGGCTCTGGGAGAAAGGGGAGGAGACCCCTGATCTTCTAATTTATTTTGAATTCCATTTTAAAAGTATCAAAAACCAGAGTAATTAGTTGTTAATGTGCACAACAGAGCTAAAGATTCTATTAAAAAAAAATTCAATTTATCTGTCTCCTAAAATTTTCAGTTTACCACAATGTGAAAATCAATACCAGCAATTGAACAGTTACTAAAAATACTATAGTCTGATATTTTTGGCTCTAGTTACTTACTCTTCCCCTGTAACATAACTGGTATATGCAAGAAAAACTAGGTAATTCTGGATAAAAATGGTATGTGTTTTTAGTTTTATGATAAATCCCCAAATTCAAGTAACTTGAGGAAAAACACAAATAGAGGTACCCTTGAAATTACACTACAGAAGTTTTTAGATGTCTGCCTTCAAAACAAAGTAACTTACCTTTCTCTTGAAGCTGAACCAGAAACAACTTCTTATGTTCCTTAGGTTTTGTAATATGTGCAGGAATATATGGGTACTAAAATAACAAAGAGAATAATTTGTAGTTGCCAAGACATCCCTGACACCTCCCATGCCTCCACTGACCAACTTTTCCCATTTCAGACTCTAAGCTCAAGTATCAGGCCTGAAGACCAACTTCTTTATAACCCCAACAGAATTTTAACATGTACACCATGACTTCATCTATTTCTTACGTGTTTATCCCCCAATACAGTGTAAACTGCCTGAAGAAGAATCCTTTCTAGTTTTCCCTTTACCTAATAGATCTGGTACCTAATGGATGAACTAATAAATACATGCTTTAATAAATATAAAATATCAAGCAGTAAATGATTCAGTCGCAGAAACTACAGGTTGAGAAGTTTAAACACAATGAAATTTGACATATTTATAATAAAAGTTCTTTTAAAAACATATCATTACAAAGTTAAATTTGCTAGAATCCTGATGCAGACCATGTTTACTAAATAAAAAGTTTAAATACAATGAGGTGCTCGACAGGAAATTTCTCCCCACAATCACCACACCCCCAACATGAGACAGTGCTGCAGGAACACTGGATGAGCGGTCTCTGTCAGCTGAACAAAGTCAAATTGTTTGTGAAAATGGAGAAAACATTTTGAAGAATGTAAAGGAAGAAGAGAATTACAGAGGGAAGGTTGCTACCTGAGAAAGAAGAATTTTACACAGAGAATTCCAAAAGTCTAAGATAAAGATTTCTTTTTCTTCTCCTGTGCACACATAATGAAACCTCTCCTACATCTCCCCATAATACATTCAGAGAAGCCTACTTTCCTTTCTGAAGTATTTGAGGGCAGGGGAATTAAAAAAAAAGTGCTAAAAACAGGCGTAACGGGAAAGGAAGATAAAAACAGAGGCTGCCAAAAGGAGGTATCAGCACCCCCATTTCTGTAAGAAACTTGTGCAAAGGGACTAAGTATCCTTCCCATAATGATATAGCTAAGCAATGATGCCAGGATCCAAGGAGTCTATCTAACTCTTACCTAATTGGAAAAGCCTATTTCTCACTGTGCCATCCCAACGGAACCTAAACAGTCCTCCGACTGCACTAATTCCATACCAGAGCCATTCCTAGGGATTAATGAATCAAGACAGCTAGCTACCCCAGGCTTTGGAGGTACCTTACATGACCATGAAAACCACGCACACTGGCCATCAGAGATCCAGTGAGGAGAGCGTGCTTCAAAACAGCCAAAGTGTGGACAGCAGGGACGGAGCAGTCAAAAGGAATAGGATTGCTGAAGTATGACCATGAGCTAATTGGTGGGGGTGAGTGACAGCTAATGGGATTTGTTCACTTTTACTATGCTATTTCTGTATATATTTGAAATTTTCCTTTCAAAGAAAAAATGCTTGGCTTTTATTTTTTAATTTAAATTAACGAGAGAAAAAAGGAAATTCCAAGTCAAATTCTATTACGAACTTTCTAAATGGCTAGAATTAAATCAGTTTCCTACTTCCCCAAATGCCCAGCAAATATAACTGAACACTGACCTGAGGAGGTTCAAAATTTGGTCTCCACCAGTTGCCAATGCAGTCATCAATGACCCAGTCCTGCAGGACTCCATCTTGACGACCCAGTATCTGCCAAAAAGAAATGACAGAGCCGGTAAACAACTAAATATACATACCAATGAATATCCTTCTTCAGTGAAGAAGGTATTTTTTACAACACTCCTAATAGAGACAAATAGCTAATATGCCCCCCATATAAATTTCCTTTCTGTAATTTACCTGTGTCATTCTGCCCAAGACATAAACTATTCGTTCAAAACTGGCAAGCTAGCAACAACATAATGATGGAGGACCAACCCATCTGTTCTAGGTCTTGGCACTGAAAACCAAAGAATTAATTGCCTGTATCAGCCAACGACATCCATCAGTTTTCTAGCATCAACTACGGCTTTTGTAAATCACCCACCTAACCAAGCTACAGAAATAAGTATGCAAAACTCAGTTTTCATTTCTATAAATCTGTATATCATAGATTAAATTTAACTTAATCAGAGCTATGCTCTACATATTTTAATTAGCCAAAAATGGTTTTACAAAGTTCATGATGAGAAAGAGCAGTTAACTGTCCCACTTTACCATTCCCACTGGCTACAACTTTCAACTCTTAGCCGTTTGCCCTCCTGATATTTGCCTCCATTTTTAAAAACATTCTTCTTGTTTTTAAATAAACTGTTTATCTCAGTTTTAGGTTTACAGAAAAGTTGAAGCCTAGAACTAGGGAAGCCCTAGAATTCCAGCTGTGAATCAGAGCTGAGAGCATGTACAGATTGAAGAGACTTCCCAAATATCCCACAGCCAGTTTTCCCTACTATTAACATGTACATTAAGATAGCGTATTTGTCACAACCAAGGAACCAACACCAATAACCTTATTATTAACTGAATTCCATATTTTCATCAGATAACCTTCATTTTTACCTAATGTCTTTTTTTCAGTTCCAGAATCCCACCCAGGATATTACATTATATTTGCATTTCTCCTTAGGCTTCTCTAAGACTGACAGGTTCTCAAACTTTCCTTATTTTTGATAACCTTCACAGTTTCGAGGAGTAGGAGTTAGGTATTTTGTATTATAGAATGTCCCTCTATTAGACTGAGATTTCAGGTAATTGGGGAAGGAAAATCACAGAGGTAAAGTTTCATTCTCATCACATCATTGCAAGGGTACATTCCATTAACATGATTTATCACTGATATTAACCTTGATCACCTGGCTGAGGTAGTATTTGTCAAGTTCTCTACTGTACTTTTTAATAGTTACATTTTTATCTTTTATGATCATTTCTTGATTGCTTTTCATTTTTAAAAATCTTTTAAAAAATTTAACACCCTCTACTGTGGAACAAGACTTTAGATCTTAAAACCATATTCCCCACTCATACTTTCTCTTCTACTATGCTCCCATTGTCAGTATTTAAATCAATATTCAGTATTTAATATGACTTGGTGAATCAGCAGAGCATTTACTAAACTATAATTACACATCCCTACTTGAACAACTATCCTTTCCTTCAGAGATAATAACTCATTTCATTTACTATCACTAATTCATTCCCCACATTCTCCACAAGAACTTAAATTTCTTCTCAATTCAAACATTAGTCTATCAAATATTATTCTATTTTTCTAAGAGACATTTTTCTATCATCCTGCTTCAATCTGTAGTTGCTCTCAGCCCTGATTCACAGCTGGAGTTCTAGGGCTTCCCTTGTTCTCTCTCCTGTGTTATTAGATCCTCTCTATATTCTTAACCCTGCCCCTTCTTTCTTTGTTCATTCTTTCATTTTGGTGGTTAATATCCTCCACTAGCTTCCTAAAAAAAGGTACAAAAGACATCACCTTTTTAGAAACTCTGCCGGGCTGGAAATAACTTTATCAGCACACTTGACTTATAGTTTGACTAGATAAAAAGTCTCAGATGGAAACTATGTACTTTCAGATTTATGAAGGTATGCTCCATGATGACTTAGCTTCTGCTATTGTTTCTGGGAGGCTGATGCCATTTCTGACTTTGATGTTTTTGTATTTAACCCAGGTCTACCCATTCCTTCTCCCCAACTTTGGAAACTTTCAGGATTTTTCTCTTTACCCTTTTTCTAAAGAGAAGGCCAGTAGGTCTTTTCAATCCAAAAACTGATGACTAGGTTTGGGAAACTTTCTTGAATTACTGCTTTGCTAATTCCTTTTCCTCTGTTTTATTTATCCAGGTTAGATTTTAATTTTTAATTGAATTATAGTTGCTTAACAACGTTTCAGGTGTGCAGCAACCTGATTCAGTTACACATATAAATACATACATATCCTTTCTCAGTTCTTTTCCATTACAGGCTATTACAAGATACTGAATACAGCTTTCTGTGCTATGCAGTAGGTCCCTGTTGTTTGCACAGTTTATACTGATCCTTTTCTCTTACCTATGTTCTTTTTGTTCTACTTTCTGGTAGATTTCAACTCAATTTTTTAACTCGCTACTGAATTTTTAATTCTGCCTTGTAAAAAAATTACTCATGCGTCCTTTTTTGTTGGCTACGTAGCCTTTTCTACTGTTGCTGTTAGTGTGTAGAACACGCACACTGTTCTACAGATACAATATCTCCTTTTATCACATCAATAATATTAACTGTAATTCTGCTGATAACTGAATTTTCTGTTTCTGCTAAGTTCCCTTTGCTTCTTTTGCTCTTTTCTGTTTAGAAGTTTTCCCCAAAAGCCCGGTGATACTGGTTACCTGCTCGCAATTAAGGGTAAAATAAGCTGCGTAACTGACAACTCTGTGTACATAAGTGACAAGGCTACCCTAGTTCTTTGGGGAGGTTTCCAAATATTATCTATCATAAAAGTATTTTTTGGAACTCTCCATTTTCTCCAGGGGGAAAAAAAAAGCCACCCTCTCATCTTCAGCCTGCTGTGTGTAAAACTAGCTGTTAACACTATCAGCCGAGCAAAAGTCTCACTATGTAGGACGTAACCTCACTTAACTCTCCCACCTCCTTAACTTGTCCATTGCTTAAGTGTTTTCCAATTCAACCTCTACCAAGAATTAACCAGCAGCCAGTCTTTGCCTAAATGTAAAGTAGGGAAGATGATCTAGGTACATCAATAATCTCATGAAGACTGCCTGTCAATTCAGCTTTCAGTCCATGCACACCCCCTCTTCCACAGGCACCCCCAATTCCTAAGCTTTTCTGATGTTCTAGAGTGCTGAGTCCTTGACTACCCTTCTGGGAGGCTGAGGTTTTGACTAAGTCAATTATGATTCGCTCATCTGCCTTCTACCTTCAAACAGTTTTTCCTTGTTACTGTCTCATTTTACACTCCATCAACCTAGTGGACTTTTATCTTTCTAAAACCCCTTTAATGTTTTTTGGTGGAGTTATAAGAAAAAACTGAGGTAAGCAGGTAGGTCCAATCTACAGTATATAAATGAAAGTTCAAACACAGCACAACATTTAAGAGTAACAATGCATTTTAGAAATACTAAAAAGACAAGTCAAAGTGGAAGAAATACAGGTTTTGTATTTTTTTTGTATTAGTTTTGTATTATTTTTTTGTATTAGTTTTGTCTCTTTTCTGTATTTGCCAAGGATTTTGCAGAGAATATGTATTAGTTTTGTAGCTAAGGGGGGTTGATGCTAAGAAAGAAAACTATTTATTAATGAAACAGCCTACAATCTCAAAAACCTCCAGCATCTATATGCATCTGGCCCCACGTCTTTACAGACAGACATTAGAACAGCTTCTAAAAGTAGTACAACCTGGGCAAAGCCTAACAGATATGTGCAAAAATGAAAATAGGTATGTAACAGGAATCACTGTCCTGTCAAAATTCCGACACCTACTCTGGAATAAAATCACCTGCATTCAAATCTCCAGCTTCACCACACACTAGCTGTAAAACAGTAAGGAAGCTACTTGCACTCTCTGTGCCCTAATTTATCAGTAAAACAGGATTAATGGCACCCACTTCCTAATGCTGTTATGATGTTTAAACGAATTATGCATGTAAAGCACTTAGAACACTGCTTAGCAATCAATACTCAGTAAATGTTGTTTTATTAACCAATATTGCTACATCAACTATTTCAATGGAAAATAATGCTATGACAAAGTATAAGTTCAACTTAGAGAAAATAAACATTGTACTAAGACTTTAAGATTTATGTGTTATTTATAGAAAACTAAATATTTAAGATAAACTCATCCTTTTCAAGGCATAAAAAAATCTGACTATGCATTAAGTTGACGGTATTTAGATGAGCATTAATGAAATCATCAAAGTGGTTAAACAGAAAAATACCTCTGTCATTAAGCGTTTTAGTCCTTCAACTTCATCTTCTCCTGGATTAAGCTCACCACCAGGTCTGTATAAAGGTTAAAATTTCAGCTTTCAACTTGTATTAACAATTTTGGTTAACAGGAACAACACAATAATTACTATTTCTATCAAGCAGCTTTGTAACACATTTCGGTGTCACATAAGGCAATTAAAGCAAACAAATGTCAAATGCAGGGGGAAGAATGTGCCAGAAAACTGAATTCATGTTCATTCACGACATTCACAGTACATAAACCCTAGTCTTAAACAAAATATGTACCACAACATAAACATCAGATAGTTGCTGGAAACCAGTACATCCCAATTTTTTCTCTCTGGAAGTTATCTAGTGGTAATGGAGTCTAGAAATGCCCAGAGAGCAGTGGACCCACATTCTCTAGATCTGAAGAATGCGGCATTTTTTAAAAAAATTCCCAACTATTTGAGAACACTCTTTTTGGTACAATCTAGTCAAAGAGTTGTGGACTAAACATACTGAGAGATTTATAAACTTGAGAAAACTAAACAATCATCTATAAAAATGTACAGCATTTTAAGAATAGGAAACACTATTGATCCTAAGCAAGAAATAGTATCAGTTGTTCTCAGTAATGCTACAAAGACATCTAGAAATTGAACTTGGACTCGTTTTGTCTCATAGGGCTTCTCTCAAGCTCAATCATTAGCATCAATGATACACAGAAAAATGAAGATTTCTAGTTAGACAATAAATGAACACTGCAATGGAGGAAAAAAATGCTTTTGAGTTTCTCTTCTCTTCCAAAAGACTCCAGTAACAGTCATGTTTGTTGAGACAAATGACTAAAAGCAAAAGCTGTATTTTAAAGCTGCATTAAACAGCCATCTTATTAAAAGTTGTTCATTTCCAATGACACTTACAATTTGAAGAACGTTGTTCCCAGCTGTAGCAGTAACACATGGGGTAGCCGGTGCTCATGGACAATCAAAACCCCTTCTACAGTCCTCCTCATGCCAATTTTATCAAATTCTTCCCTCATGCGCTGAAATCTGGCTGCAACAGAGCTGTCCTTCTCATAGAGGGGCTCTTTTGTACCAAAAGTGTAATTGGTAAGAGGGTACCTGTGATCCAAAGACAGATATCTGAAAACTGTAGACCATAAATTACTAGGACAGACACCAATCACATGAAACCTTGGTAAAAAGTGTGTATATATTGCACTTAGAGACAAAGAATTTGAACAAAATTAAACAACTAGTTAATAAGACAGCAGAGATTAGAATCTAGCTCTCTGGACTCCAAAACCAGAGCTTTCATTAGCTCAAGCTGCTACTTCCTACTTGAACTCTCAAGTATAGGTGACAGTATCCTTAAAGCTCTTATATGCATAGAGGAGTGGCTATCTGGGTAACTGGCAATTCTCTGGTTTTAGATGCTAACACTGTCAACCTGGCTAATGTGCCCTTGGGCTCCTCTACCAATCTAATCATAAATTCTATTAATCATGGGTGCTAATGGCTGATGTCTTTTTCTACAAACTGAGCCACCACTTTCCATTATCTCCCCAGTTATTTTCTATTTGTCCCAGTCAACTATCGTCAGAGTTTTCTGGTACCTTTCTTCTTCAGATGAACTTTTCTTTCCCTTCTAAGATGTTGAGCCTTCAGCATTTCTTCTATTCAGTATCTTTATTCTTCCTTTCTCGTCATTTCAATCTTTTGCTGACTAGATGTAATATAAACATTCTCTACTTATCAAGAATTCAAAATATAACATATTGAAAAGTTTTCTTCTTGCCTAGTAAATATTTTTTCCTTAAAAATAGTTTAAAAACTTATTTCATCACAGGTACCACCTTGTAACCCTTTGATTATAAGACTTACAGAAAGCAGCCTTTGATTATAAGCCTTTGGGTAAGAATGCTTTGGCCACACTTGCCTGTCCCCAACATATCTTGTCTACCAAAACACCTTGAGTAAGAAGTCAACAACTACACAACTAATCCACTAAGCTATTCTTAGAAGGGGAAACAAATCAAGGTTGCCAAAATAAAAAAAAAAAAAAAATTACTTTAATCCCAGGAGCCAAATTCCAGGCATAAGTGAAGCAGCGCTAAAGCAACTAAAACAAACTATTTCCAAGGTGCTCTAAAGATTTTAGGACCTTCCCCAGTAGACTCAATGCTAAATCTAACATCTTCACCATGAGTAGCAGCAACCCCACACAGCACTTTGTGCCCTCCGGTTAAAAAAAAAAAAAAAAGGCTTTATATACATTAACATTCAATTCTCATCACCTGAATTAGAATTAAAGACAGCTCTAATACATCTCTATTGCAAACCCAGCTCTCACATCAAGAGATGCCATTAAGATGAAATATAAGACTGTTCAGCTATGAAGTCAGTGGCAGCCCAGACACATCTGTAGTATTCCCATCCTACTGTGAGCTTTATAAAGCAGGGACTACACCTGACTTCCTCACCACTGTCTACCCAGCATTAATCCCAGTGCCTGCTACAAACTAAGCATTCATGCAGTATTTCTTCATAAAATACACTGGAGGAAAGATAACTTATTTTCAATTTAGGCCATTACTCAACCAGGTGAACTGAATTCACAACACAATTCTTTCTGAATACTGTGATCATACAGGAGAGAGAAAGTACTGCAAATCCATTAACTCATAACTTTAATGGAGCAAAAAAGGAAACATTTTCACCAAGTTAGTTCAACATAATGGCCTGATGCAAAACAATCGAATAATCAAGTTAAAAGCAAGGTAGAACTGTGAGCACTAACAATAACAACCAATGAAAGTAATACAGAAGCTGTGCTTTCACATTTTTTTAAAAAACACTTAACCTTTTCCATTTCATGGGAATACTATGAGGATTTTTCTAAGGTGTGATATGAAATTAAAATGCTATTGTTAGTGTAATAGCTAGAAATATTAACTTGTATGTGTATGCTTAGTCCTTCAGTCATATCCAACTCTTTGCCACCCCATGGACCACAGCCCAACAGGCTCCTCAGTCCATGGGAATTTCAAGGCAAGAACACTGGAGTTGCCATTTCCTCCTCCAGGCGATCTTCATGACCCAGGGATCAAACCTGTGTCTCCTGTTCTGCACTGGCTGGTGGATTCTCTACCGCTAGTGCCACCTGGGAAGTCCATTAACATATACAGTATCTACTACTTGTATGAAGTGAAGTGAATTCGCTTTGTTGTGTCTGACTCTTTGCGACCCCATGGACTGTATAGCCTGCCAGGGTCCTCTGTCCATGGGATTCTTTGGACAAGAAAAATGGAGTGGTTTGCCATATCCTTCTCCAGGGGATCTTCCCAACCCAGGGACTGAAACTGTTCTCCCGCACTGCGGGCGGACTTTACCATCTGAGCCACTAGGGAATTTTATTACTGGTATACCATCTACTAGCTCCAGATTTCATAAACCCAACATTTTTATTACCTAAATTTCCATCACCTGTTCTGTCAAATAAAGCAAAACCATCTTTTCAATTCAAATCCCTTTTGAGTAAATTTCATTTATTTGAAAATAAAGTAGAGAAACACCTAATGTGCCCTACCAAAACACCAGAATCAGTAAATCCTTGCATCCTTTAAATACTGACCAACATAAACTGCTCATTTTCCTCCATTAGCTCGGCACCATGGTGCCTCTCAAACTCTCAAGAATGATTTTTTTTTTTTTTTAAGAAAAAGCATATTGATAATTTCTTGAGCAAGACATAGACTAAATTTCAATTTCCTGCCACAGATTACTTTTGAGAGTGGCTTCGAAATGCAATGGCTTAAAGCGCTTAAAAAATAATATGTTAAAAGTAAAATACAGCCCACAATGGGTTCTCTGGAGCTACATTTTGGTCCTCTCCAAGGACTGAAAGAGCTTCCCAGGTGGCTCAGTGGTCAAGAATCCGCCTGCCAGGCAAGAGACGCGGGTTCGATCCCTGGGTCGGGAAGATCCTCTGGAGAAGGGAATGTCAATCCACTCTAGTATGATGGCGTGGGAAATCCCATGGGCAGAGGAGCCTCGACGTCTGCAGTCCCTAGGACGCCGAAGAGTCAGACACGGCCTAGAGCCTGAACTACTACCTCCAAGGTCTGAAAGCCCCAGCCCCTTCCCAAAGCCGGGGCCTCCTGGCTGCTCGGATGCTGTCGCTGAGGCGGCGAGGACATGGAACGGAACATGGGGTAAGTCAGACAGCTCTAAGCAGATGAATAAAATGTATTCAGGAGCCGAAACTCAATAAAGCAACAGAGGAAAAGACTAAGCCTGCGCGTTATAGCTAGATCTCGAAAGCTTACTGTTAAAGCAAAGCCTAAACGGCAAAAAACGATACTACGTTATACCACTCACAGCAAATAAAAACACACAAAATGCCATATACGCGCCGTTAAAGGATAAACACCACGGTTTGCGGCTGGTTATCTCCACAGACGTGGGCAAAGAATGAGTTCAAAGCGTTTTCCTACAATGAATGCAGGGGCATGGAAACAAGCCATCATTCCAGGAAAGGGAAAACCCTCTCAAGTAGGGCTCTAACCTGTGGCGCTGGAGGGTAAGGAAGAGGAGGCCGCCGAGGGCGCGCCAGAAGACTGGAGTCTTTAGGGGCGCTCACGGCCAAGGGGATGCAGACAGAACCGCGCGCGAGGACCAGGCCGCACTTACAGGTTGATGGTGCGCTCCAGGGTGAGGGGCTTGGTCTGCTGGATGTACTTGTTGCCGAACTGGGTGACTCCCCGGGGCCAGCCGGTCTGCGAGCGATTGGGCGGCACCACGGACATGCTGGCGAGCTCGGGCACTAGCAGCGAGCGGAAAACTGGAGGCAGTGAGACTTCCCCAGCAGCGGTTATCTGCGTCCCACTCAGCGGCCGCCGCCGACCATTAACAAGAGAACGCCGAAGAAGGCGTACGGACGCCGGAAGTGCACCCGGAGCCTCTGGCGGCAGGAAGTAGAAAGGCGGTTTCCTATCCCCAACGACCCAATCACTGCTGGGATGACGGCAATATCTGGAGCTTCCATTGGTAAATCAGGTATTGGTTCCGCCTTCCTCTACCTCGGTGCTTTCTATTGGATAGCGGTAGGGAAACACGGGCAAGGAGGCATTCTGGGGATTATAGTCTCTTTAAGAAAAGAGCTGCTACTTCAGCCTGGCGTGGGTCTTGTAGAAGAGATGAACGGAAAGCGGCCTGCTGAGCCCGGTTCTGACCGGGCGGGGAAAAAAGGAAAGAAGGAGGTGATGGCGAAGTTTTCGGATGCTGTCACAGAGGAAGCTTTGAAAAAGCAAGTGGCTGAGGCCTGGAGTCGCAGGACGCCATTCCGCCACGGTAAGCGGGCGCTGTGATGAGGGAGGCGCAGCGCCGGGTTGGGGGCCTCTGAAAAAGTCCTGGCAGTCGAGCAACAAGGCTACAATACAAGAGGCTCTTGGAGAGAACGTGACTTTGGCCGCCTCCGACTCTCCTGCCTGGCCTGCTGTCCCTTTTTAATCCAAGTTCATTTGGCTTTAGAAACCAATAGAGGAAGAAATGTAGGCCAGGAAGTTTCAGAAAGTAGAGGGCATGCAAGTTGGTGGAAATTCTGGTATTAGAGACTAGCGAGTTAGCATCTTCTTCGCTGTTTGTGCGTCGTTGGGCAATGGGTTCAGCTCCTTACCGTGTAAACTAAGATCAGTTCAGTCTCTCAGTCGTGTCCGACCCTTTGCGACCCCATGGATTACAGCGCGCCAGGCTTCCCTGTCCATCACCAACTCCCGAAGCTTACTCAGACTCCTGTCCATCACTCGAGTTGGTGATGCCCTCCAACCATCTCATTCTCGGTCGCCCTTCTCCTCCCACCTTCAATCTTTCCCAGCATCAGGGTCTTTTCCAGTGAGTCAGTTCTTTGCATCAGGTGGCAAAGTATTGGAGTTTAAGCTTCAGCATCAGTCCGTCCAATGAATATTCAGGACTGATTTCCCTTAGGATGGACTGGTTGGATCTTCTTGCAGTCGAAGGGACTCTCAGGAGTCTTCTCCAACGCCACAATTCAAAAGCATCAATTCTTTGGCGCTCAGCTTTCTTTATAGTCCAACTCTAACATCCATACATGACTACTGGAAAAACCATAGCTTTGGCTAGACCAGAGCTTTGTTGGCAAAGTAATGTCTCTGCTTTTTAATATGCTATCTAGGTTGGTCATAACTTTGCTTCCAAGGAGCTAGCGTCTTTTAATTTCATGGCTGCAGTCACCATCTGCAGTGCTTTTGGAGCCTCAGAAAATAAAGTCTCTCACTATTTCCATTGTTTCTCCATATATTTGCCATGAAGTGATGGGACCAGATGCCATGATCTTTGTTTTCTGAATGTTGAGTTTTAAGCCAACTTTTTCGCTCTCCTCTTTCACTTTCATCAAGAGGTTCTTTAGTTCTTCACTTTCTCCCATAAGGGTGGTGTCATCTGCGTATCTGAGATTATTGATATTTCTCCTGGCAATGTTGATTCCAGCTTGTGCTTCTTCCAGCCCACATTTGGCATGATGTAGTCTACATATAAGTTAAATAAGTTGGGTGACAATATACAGCCTTGACGTACTCCTTTCCCGATTTGGAACCGGTCTGTTGTTCCGTGTCCAGTTCTAATTGTTGCTTCTTGACCTGCATACAGATTTCTCAGGAGACAGAGAAGGTGGCCTGATATTCCCATCTCTTTAAGAATTTTCCACAGTTTGTTGTGATTCACACAGTCAAAGGCTTTGGCATAGTCAATAAAGCAGAAGTAGATGTTTTTCTGGAACACTCTTGCTTTTTCAATGATCCAATGGATGTTGGCAATTTAATCTCTGGTTCCTCTGCCTTTTCTAAAACCAGCTTGAACATCTGGAAGTTCACAGTTTACATACTGTTGAAGCCTGGCTTGGAAAATTTTGAGCATTACTTTGCTATTGTGTGAGATAAGTGCAATTGTGCAGTAGTTTGAGCATTCTTTGGGATTGCCTTTCTTTGGGATTGGAATGAAAACTGACCTTTTCCAGTCCTGTGGCCACTGCTGAGTTTTCCAAATTTGCTGGCATATTGAGTGCAGCACTTTCACAGCATCATCTTTTAGGACTTGAAATAGCTCAGCTGGAATTCCATCACCTCCACTAGCTTTGTTCATAATGATGCTTCCTGAGGCTCACTTGACTTCACATTCCAGGATGTCTGGCTCTAGGCGAGTGATCACACCATCGTGGTTATCTGGGTCATGAAGATCTTTTTTGTTTAGTTCTTCTGTGTATTCTTGCCTCCTCTTCTTAATATCTTCTGCTTCTGTTAGGTCCATACCATTTCTGTTCCTATGGTGCCCATCTTTGCATGAAATGTTCCCTTGGTGTCTCTAATTTTCTTGAAGAGATCTCTAGTCTTTCCCATTCTGATGTTTTCCTCTATTTGTTTGCATTGATCACTGATAAGGCTTTCTTATGTCTCCTTGCTATTCTTTGGAACTGCATTCAAATGGGTCTGTCTTTCCTTTTCTCCTTTGTCTTTCCCATCTTTTCTTTTCTCAGCTATTTGTAAGGCCTCCTTGGACAACCATTTTGCCTTTTAATCAATAATATTTCTTTGGGAAAATGAGAGTGATTAATGAGCTAATGCCTGCGTATATCAATACATATTTTTCTGAGTAAGGACTAGTAAGCATTTGGACACCTAGGCAAGTGGCTTTTGCAGGTTTTTTCTCTGAAGGTGATGCTTGTTTGTCCTGTGATAGCGTAGCCAGAGCATTTGTTGAGAGCTGCCTGATAGTAGGCACCTGGGCTTGCTCAGTTTTGCCAGCCTGTAGTTCAACAGCATGACCCACGGAAGTAACATGGTTTGAACAAAGGAAGGAACCTGCCTCAAATTATTTCATCCTCAGCTTCAAATATCACCTTGTAAGATAAGGACTCTGCTTAATGCATCATACTTTCGCTTCTAAAGTTTGTCAGGTTTTTTGTTTCATTAACACTTCATTGTTAAGTGCTTTAAGGAGCTGAGTCTTGGGTGTTCAGGATGCACATATAAAGTGATGGCTTCATGTTTAAGCTCTGTGCACCAGGCACTTTGTAGTTTCCTTCTGTGTGGGATAGAGATAGTGATGGGGTCTACCTTAAAACTGCTGAAAAGACTAAACAAGATAACACCTGTAAGCTTTACACTATGAAGCCCTACTGTGCCTGGCGCCTGGTGCGTGGTGGCAGCGGTGAGTTTTATTAGAGGGGTACATAATCTCTCCCACCAGCCTTAGTGGGTAAAACGTTGAGATAAAACTAAAGGAGTTAGAGGAGGTTATAAAATGAAAAGTGAAAGTGAAGTCTCTCAGTCGTGTCCGACTCTGCGACCCCATGGACTGTAGCCTACTAAGTTCCTCCGTCCATGGGATTTTTCCAGGCAAGAATACTGGAGTGGGTTGCCATTTCCTTCTCCAGGAAATCTTCCTGACCCAGGGATTGAACCTGGGTCTCCCACATTGTAGGGAGATGCTTTACCGTCTGAGCCACCAGGGAAGTCCCAGAGGAGGTTATACCTGACCCTATTTAAAAAGAAAAAAAAAAAAAAAATATATATATATATATATATATATATAGTGACTTCCTCTAGCAGTACCTTAGGGAAAGAAAAAGGATTGAAAAAAATTGTCAGCCAGTATTGCTATTCTTTTCTTAATTTGCTACTTTGACTTGGAGTTTAGGGGGAAATGAATTAAGACTAAAATGCATTCAGCTGAGTGAGTAATCAGTGAACTAAAAAACTCTCCAAAAGAGCAGGAGTCTTAATTCAGTGACATCACCTATATTCATCTTAAGGCCTAACATTGTTAAGCACAATACCTTTGAAAAGTAGTATTGAGTGGGAAGAGAAAAGAAAAAGAACTCATAGTTCTTCCTCCAAATCTTTGACTTTAGGTACTAAGTTTCTGAAAATTCATCACCATCCCTTTTGTATTCTCTCTGCTGTGCTATTCATGAGTCAAAAATACAAGAAGGAAAAGTCACAGATAACACTTTCTTCCCAACAGAAGCGATTGTCATGGAGATGGACCCCTTTCTTCACTGTGTGATCCCAAACTTCATCCAAAGCCAAAACTTCTTGGAAGGACTTCAGAAGGAACTTTTGAACTTGGACTTCCATGAAAAGTATAACGATTTATATAAGTTCCAGCAGGTATTTTTGCCCCTTTCACATTAGCTTTTCCACTTCAGAAAGTCGTTTTCTATAAAAATCATTCAATACCTTATCGACTTGAGGTTTTAGTTTGGGTTTGCCACTGGGGGTCCTGGTCTTGACATTGTTAAAAACATTCATTTATTTAACATAACCTGAGCACTATGTGTTAGGTATTAATTATTATGGGGGAGTCTTCGCCAGTTCCTGCCCTGAAAGCCTTTAAAATTTTAAATTATAGAGGTGGTAGTGATGGTGAAAGATAGTCAAGAAGTACAGTAAGCTGATAAGTACATTTTGGGGAGTGATATAATAAAGAGAGTAGTACATTGGAAGATAGTGCATTAGTTGCTCAGTCATATCTGACTCTTTCGTGACCCCATGGACTGTAGCCTGCCAGGCTCCTCTGTCCATGGGATTTCCCAGGCAAGAATACTGGAGTGGGTTGCCATTCCCTTCTCCAGGAGATCTTCCTGACTCAGGGATTGAACCTGGGTCTCCTGCATTGCAGGCAGATTCTTTACTCTCTGAGCCACTAACCAATTAAAGTTTTGACTTCGGGTCTTTTGTTTAGGTGGATTTATGTATTGCCATATGTCTTGTAGAGAGTTAGATCTAATCTTTTTAAATTGGTGGACAATTGAATTTGACAGAAGACTCTCAAAATCAAGGCTTGTTTTCCTGCTGTTACAAGCCAGGCCCATGCTAGGTTTGAAAATATATAGGTCATTGGTTTGCCCAGTTTGGGGAGGTATTTTTCATTGCGTGGTGTACATCACTCTTGGAGATCTTTATAAAACCTTAAAGACAGCCCTTAAAATCACAAAAAAGTGAGGATGAAGAACTATCTTGTTTTCTTTCCATTTTCCCTTTTATTTCTTCTTATCTAGGGTAAAAGTAACAAATTCCTCTGTCTTAAGTTTAGTCTTTTGCACTCCAGCTGGTTGTGTCCCCCACGCTGTCTATCTTTGGGCCTTTTATATGTACGATTTAATCTGGTTAAATATACAAATGATGTTCTCTTCTTAATTCTGGAAATCTAATGAAAAATAGCTTTTATCCATAGTGAAGTTGTATAAGTTGATAAAAATCATAGTCATCTATCTTTGTAATTGTATCAGCTTTGATAACACTAGGCCTCTTTTGTTGATTTGGGGCTATATGCATATCCAGTTACTGAAACTGAGAAGCCAAACTGGTTTTTACTTAATGCAATTCAGTAGATGGGAAATACTTCTGTGAAGTCCGTGAGAGGCAAAATAGTAAAAATGGCCCTAAGGTAATGAGGGAAAAAGAAGAAGCCATTACTTTAGATCCCCACAGTGCTTAATGGAACTTCTGTGAATAATTTTTCACTATGCTCACTGTGGGACTTCTTCATCTGAAGACAGTAAATATAAACCTGCTTTCCATCTCCTGTACCATCAAACTTCACTTATAGCCCTTTTTGTTTGCTTGTGCTATGAATTGACTCGATAATTGGGTCTATAACAACTTCTAGTTCTCCTAACCAAGTTAGTCATTAGGAGTAGCCTGATTTTTTTTTGTTGTTGTTTTTCACTTTACATTCAGGATACTTTACGTTCACTCTCATTTTCCTTCTACCTAACTGGCAAGTCCTTCTTAGTTCCCTTCAGCAGGTCTTCCTTTGGTACTTGGCTTCTTAATGACAGAATACTCTAGGACTTTTGCCTTGGAGACTTCAGGAAGTCTCATGGCTTTGCCTCCACTTTTGGATATCTGTTAAGTGTTTCACACTTTCAAAAACTAAACACCTTGTCTTCTCTCCCTTAATCTGCACCACCTACAATTTCCCCCCCATCTCAGTTCATGAGAGTCAATCTTTCCAGTGACCCAAGCCAGAAACCTTGAGGTCACCCTTCATTCCTCGCTCACACCTCTTCTCCAGTCCATTGGAAAATTCTGTTGGATCTACTGTCAGAATATATTCAGAAAAACACACTTTTCACTTCCACTGCTAACAGCTGTCACCTGACCCAAGCCTTTTCTCTCACCAGGATTATCCTGTTGGTGGATTAACTACACTCTTAGCTTCTACCCTTGGCCCACCTACAGCCATTGTGTTTGTTTAAAATATTAATTGAAAAAATAAAATAAAATGTTAATGGACCCAAGAAAATTGAAATCATTTGCTCACATAAAAATTCGTGCTCAGATTTCAAAGCAGCATTATTTATAATAGCCAAGAAGTAGAAACACCCAGTGTCCATCAACTGATGATGAATGAATAGATCAAAGTGGTATGTCTATACAATGGAATATTATTCAGCCAGAAAAAGGAATGAAGTACTAAATACTGCTGCATCATTGGTAAACTTTGAAAACAAGCTCAGTGAAAGAAGCTAGACCCAGAAGGCCACATATAGTGTGATTCCATTTATAGGTAATAACCAGCAAAACGTAGAGAGAACATTAGTGGTTGCCAGGAGCTAGGTGGTGGCGTTGGGGAATGACTGCCTAATATGTAAAGGGTTTCTTTTTGGTGTGATGAAGATATTCTAGAATTAGATAGTGGGAGTAGGAAATGGCAACCCACTCCAGTTTTCTTGGCTAGAGAATTCCATGGACAGAGGAGCCTGGCAGGCTACAGTCCATGGGGTCGCAAAGAGTCGGATACAACTGAGCATGCCTCAGTGATAGTTGCACATGTGAAAATACTAAAAGTCCCCTGAATTACACTCTTGGAGATGTTAAAATAGTAAATTTTATGTTAAGTGAATTTCATCTCAGGTCTAAAAAGTTTTGCTCAAACTCTCCTTAAGCTTCTCATTTCTCTGAGCAAAAACCAGAGTGGTTATACGTCTCCCATTACATCTTTGGCCCCACCTCCTGCTGCTTCCCTCCAACTCGCTAAGCCACATCCTATGATTTCTTCAACAAGCCAGGCATTCTTCCCACTCAGGACATTGAATCTGCTTTGCTGAAATCTTCCCTGGGTACACCTCCCAGCTTCCTTCAAGCCTGTGCTGCACGTGCATGAAGTCTAACCTGGCCACCAAATTTATAACTGCAAGCCCTTCCCTGCTCTCAGCGCTCCTGGTCCCTCATACTCTGCTTTATTTTCCCTTGACATTTCTCACCTTTTTTATTCTAATAATCAACTTTTAATGTTTATTGTCTTTCCCCCACAAGAATATATAAGCTCCACTGTAATACCTTTGTAAGTATTTATTGAGTGAATAAGGCACAGAGAGGCTAAGCAACATGCCCAAGTCCCAGAGCTGCCAAATGGAGGGGGCCATGCGTCAACCACAGGCAGCTTGGCTTCAGAGTCCGGCTCTCAGTGGCAGTGCCGGGCTGCCAGCGTGCTCCCTCCCCAAACTGCCCTGCTGTGTGTGTCTGATTTATGAAGGAAATCCTGTTTTTGTTTTTTCACGGTCAAGTCTGATGATCTGAAGAAGAGAAGAGAGCCCCACATCTGTGCTTTAAGGTAAAGGAGTACTCATACTTGTTGGGTGCCTAATATGTGCCAGGCAAAGGAGTAAGTGCTTTAAATGTCACATCATGCCATCTTTGTTGGCATTGTTGTCCCCTTTTGTAGAGGAGGAAACAGAAAGTAGTAATTTCTTCAAAGTTATCTAGGGGAAAATGGAGCTGAGATACAGATCCTTGTCTGTCTGATTCCATGGCCAAAGTTTTCAGTGATAAAATGACTGTGTTAGTAACCAGGAAAACAAATTAACACTGTCGGTACCATCTTTCACATTGTCAGGTTGACATATATTTAAAACAAAAGCTCCAGTGTTGGCAGAAGTGTAGATACACAATGCTGCAATTTTTCTTAGAAGATGGTTTTGAAAAATGTATCAAAACCCTTAAAATTATGCTTTCTTTTTGTAGTATAATTCCATATACAAGAATTTGTCCTGTGAAAATAAGGATGTGCTCAAAGATTCCATATGAGATTGTTTATTATAATAGTGAATAATTACATACAAATTAAATGGCCACCCATCAAGAGTTATACAGATGATGGTACAGAGCAAAGTGGAAAACTATACCATTAAATGAGCAAGCTCCAGGAGTTGCTCATGGACAGGGAAGCCTGGTGTGCTGCAGTCCATGGGGTCTCAAAGAGTCAGACACAACTAAGTGACTGAACTGAACTAATACCATTAAATACTCAACACGTGAGTATGGTAGTTGTTTCATCAATTCCAAGACACTTTTTTTTTTTTTTAACATTTTAATCTTTCTGAGACTCAGTATCTCACACAATTAATGTTTTGTCTCAGTTTAATTTGCAGTGTTTTTTCTAAGTGATTTATAAAATATGATACTTACTGCTGGCAAAGGCATAGGCTAGAAAAATATAAAGAGTAAAGAAGTTAAAAATAGCACACATGGTGTGATCTCATTTAAAAAAAAAGAAATGTTTATTTGTATACCTATGTGTATACAAAGAAAAAGACTTGTAGGAATGGTATGTTTACATGTGGCTAATAGGACTATAGGTTTTTTTAAGTTTCTTTTTACTTATTATAGGATTTTTTCCCCTAGTTTTGCTACAGTAGACACGTGTTACTTCGTAAAAGCTGTTTATTTTTCATCTATACAAGTTATTTTTTTCTCATTCTATTTCCCTCCCCCCACCCCCGTGATATTTCCGTAAGTGGCAGTCTGCACAGATTATTTCTTCTAAAACCTGAAGTATTTGTTAACTGTACTGGTAACAGTTCACAGTTATTTAGACCTTTTTTCTCCCATGACCATGCTTCCAGGGCATTGTCTCATTAGTTCACACCACCCCTCTGGTAAGCATTTCTTTCCTCTGGGATTGAGTTACATTCTATACCTAAACGGTAACAGCCAGATTGTTACAGGTGTGAGAGATGGAATTCCTTGTCTTTACAGAAAGGTGACCTTTTTATTTCCCCATTAGGTTCTGTTATTTCTCTCATGAATACTATTAACAAATGAGAATGATGGCAGAAAATAACCCTATATTTGTGACACCTTCGTGGGATGACCAGAGGAAGAGCTTTCTATGGAATAAATTTGTGGCAATTGATGTTACCAGTAAAAGAGGGATGGAAAGCTTTGATAATATCAGTTGCAGAAACGTTTAAGACTCAAGACTTTGACCACCCACTTTACCTGAAGCCTGGTTTACAGTTTGCTTTGCTGGTCTCTTCTAATTTGCAACTCTGCCTGTAAAAGTTACATGGCTTTTATGGTTAAACTAACAAATACAATATATTCTGGAACGTTCTGGATTGGGTAGTACACAGTATAAAAAGATATTTGGTAATAAAATTTTAGGGGATCAGCCTGGAGACTTGATCTTTAGTTATTAATAGCACAGTTGCATTTTATGGGGATTTCAGTTATGTACTTTTGGATTAAGATGATTGAAACAGTATTGTCTCTTCATGTGCAAAATTTGAACTAGCACAAACCCTTTAAAAATATTTTAAAAAATATTTTCCCCAATTTTATGGAGATAAAATTGACACAAAATGGTGATCCATCCAAGTTAACCTAATTTCAAAGTTGAGTGAGTCTTAAATTGTATTAGAGTTCTATTCAGAGCCACTTTAGCTGTAAATGGAAATGTTCAACCATCTTTTCTTTGGTATTATCTTAGTATCAGAACTTCTATGAAAAAAGTTTATTGATTATTACACAATTAGCATAGTAGTCACCATTACTGCAGCTTAAAGTTTTTAATCCTGAACAGTGCTACCTACCCAAGTGTTCATTAAATAATAGAGCTAGTGTTAGTGCTGAAAAGCATGTCTCGAAGTCAGTAACTTTGGACTAGAACATTGGTATTCTGCTGTGAAAGGCCAGACTGCTATCGTGATAGGGCAATACTATAAATTTAAGATGAAGAAAAAAAGCTGAAACAGTAGAACAAAATATATTACAGTAGAAAGGTTTGCATTTATTTCTCTGGCATTACTAGTCTTAAACTTGGCAAGTTTAAATTAAGGAACATTCTCAAGAATGGATCTTCAATTAACTAAAACCTGCAGGAAAAAATAGTTGTGGCATAGATCCAAATGGAGCCCCCATCATGGTATAACAAGTTATCTTTTGTTTACATTCGTAGGAAAATTCTGTTTGAACATTTCCGGTCTTGGATTTCAGACATTTCCAAGATTGACCTGGAGTCAACCATTGACATGTCCTGTGCTAAATACGAATTCTCAGGTAAGAGAGAGAAAACTTTGTTGTCACTGAGATTTAAAGGCTTTAACTAAACGATATGGGAAGACAGTGTGAGTGTTGCAAAATCCTAGACTATGTATTCCTGCATAGTGTTAGGATCTTCTTAGTGAGGATGATCTGACCCAGCTCAGATAGAGAAATGTTGATCTTATTGGAAGGTATAAGGCAGGGTTCTCTTTGGGAGTGTGATGAAAGCTATGACCATGTTGTAACCAAGCAAGGTTAGCGTTCCCACTTCACACTAAGCCAGACTTTTTCTTTCTTTCTTTCTTTTTGGCGGTGCTGGGTCTTTATTGCTGTGCCTGGGCTTTCTGTCATTGCTGCAAGTGTGGGCCACTGTCTAGTTTTGATGTGTGGGCTTCTCATTTTGGTGCCTTCTCTTGTTGCAGCACCCGGGCCCTAGAGCAAGAGGGCTTAGTTGCTCCGTGGCATGTGGGATCTTCCCGGACCAGGGATTGAACCCATGTCCCCTGCATTGGCAGGTGGATTCTTAACCACTGGATCACCAGGGAAGTCCCATAAAGCCAAACTCTTTTGACAGTGGTCTTTGCAGCAAAATAAGGATGCCAAGCAAGGAGAATGGGCAGCTCACACTCAAAAAAAAAAAAAAATGAATTTCCCAGTAGCTTTCAGGGAAGGGTTTTTAAAGACAAGGCAGAGGGTTTTCAGATGCATGATAGCTCATGGACCTTCTGATTGGTTGGTGGTGAGGTAGCAGTGATAGGTCAGGAATCTCAGTCATTGACCTTCTGGTTCCAACTAGTTTGGGATCTCCGTGTTGCTTGTGGTCAGCCTGACGTTGCCATCCTCCACCTGGGTGGTGAAGGGGCTGTCTTTTCTGAAGAATAGCTCAGAAATGTGCATCAGATTCTTACCTCCGTCCCTTCAGGAGGAATTAGGAGTCCTGTGACTGCTGTGTCCTAATCATTAACTGCTTGAGTCTGCTCTTTGGAACCTGGGGAGGCCTAGGAGACAAGCCTTTTTTTTTTCCCATAAGCAAGAAATGGAGGACACAGAAGGGCTTTTGTGTCCAGGAAGGCCCTGCAGGGTCCTGCTCAGTTCCAGTATTTTCAGAAAAATGCTAATAATGCATATACACATAAGCTTTGCATATGGCATCAGGAAATTCAAAGGTGATATTGTAAACTCACTCTTACACTTCTTAGGAAACAAGTGTCCCCCTCAATGCCTTTTTTTTTCTTCTGAAGGTATTAAGTGAATATATTCTTCTTCATTTTTTTTTTAATTTCTCTTGGAGTATAGGTCATTTACAATATTGTGTTATTTTCAGCTATACAGCAGAGTGTATTATTTATACATATACATATGTCCACTCTGTTTTTTAGGTTCTTTTCTCATATAGGCCGTTACAGAGTATTGAGTTAGGCAAAAATTCATAAGTTTTTAAAAATATATATATTATACATATTTATATATATGTATACAAAAGCTTTTCTGCTATGCTTGATAAAAGCTTGAGAAAGAACATCAGAAAAAAAGAGAGGTGGAGAAACTGGAAACATAAACTAAATGAAATAGCAGTACTGAATATGAAGTAGAAAAGGTGAAACAAAACTAGATAAAAGGGAAAGATCGTCATATAGTCCAGTTGTTTTTAAACATGGCTGCTTGTTAGAAATATACCTGGAGCTCTGGAGAAAAAAGCAATACCTGGTCATTTGTATTTTTCAAAAAATTCCAAGATAATTCTGACATACATCTGGATTTTAATAAGTGATTATAGGTTTTTCTATTAAATCATAGTTTTGGTGGTACAGAGTTCTATTATTTTTCTGTTGATCGATCATGATACAGTGGTATTAAGTGAGTAATAGTTACATAATCACAATAGTGAAAGATGCTTTTCAGTTTTCACAATCAGTAGCCAGATAAAAAAATGAAAGATAATTACAATTGCAAGCCGTAATGGGAACATGATTAACCTAACAGTATAAAATAATTACATACAGTTTGGGGGGTCAAGCAGAGTGATGTGGTAAGTGGAAGTGCATACATGCATGTGTTTTCATCCTCCCAGTCAGTCTTTGTTTTTTGATTGGTGCCTTTGATCCTGTTACCATTTTCTTAATTGTTTTGGGTTTATTTTCTGTAGGTCTTTTCCTTCTTTTGTGTTCCCTGCCTAGAGAAGTTCATTTAGCATTTGTCGTAAAGCTGGTTTGGTGGTGCTGAATTCTCTTAACTTTTGCCTGTCTGGAAGGCTGTTGATTTCTCCATCAAATCTGAAGGAGAGTCTTGCTGGGCCGAGTATTCTTGGTTGTAGGTTCTTCCCTTCCATCACTAAATATATCATGCGATTCCCTTCTGGTTTGTAGCGTTTCTGTTGAGAAATCAGCTGATAGCCTGATGGAAGTTCCCTTGTATGTTATTTGTTGTTTTTCCCTTGTTGCTTTTAATATTTTATCTCTGTCTTTAAGTTTTGTCAGTTTGATCACTGTGTCTCGGTGTGTTCCTCCTTGAGTTTATCCTGCCTGGGACTCCGTGCTTCCTGGACTTGGTTGACTGTTTCCTTTCTGGCGTTAGGGAAGTTTTCAGCTATTACCTCTTCAAATATTTCCTCAGGTCCTTTCTCTCTCTCTTTTCCTTCTGGGACCTCCGTAATTCGAATGTTGGTGCATTTAATGTTGTCCCAGAGGTCTCTTAGGTTGTCTTCATTTCTTTTCATTCTTTTTTCTATATTCTCTGTGGCAGTGATTTCCACCATTCTGTCCTCCAGGTCATTTATCCATTCTTTTGCCTCAGTTATTAGGCTATTGATTCCTTCTAGTGTATTACTCATCTCTGTTTGTTTGTTCTTTATTTCTTCTAGGTCTTTGGCAGACATTTCTTGCATCTTCTCCATTGTTTTCCTGAGATCCTAGACCATCTTCACTATCATTCTGAATTCTTTTTCTGGAAGGTTGCATATCTCCACTTAGTAGTTTTTATTGGGTTTTATCTTCTCCCTTCATCTGGGACATAACTTTTTGCTTTTTCATCATATTAAAAAGCAGAGACATTACTTTGCCAACAAAGGTCCGTCTAGTCAAGGCTATGGTTTTTCTAGTGGTCATGTATGGATGTGAGAGTTGGACTGTGAAGAAAGGTGAGTGCCGAAGAACTGATGCTTTTTAACTGTGGTGTTGGAGAAGACCCTTGAGAGTCCCTTGGACTGCAAGGAGATCCAGCCAGTCCATCCTAAAGGAGATCAGTCCTGGGTGTTCATTGGAAGGACTGATGTTGAAGCTGAAACTCCAGTACTTTGGCCACCTCATGCAAAGAGTTGACTCATTGGAAAAGACCCTGATGCTGGAAAGGATTGGGGGCAGGAGGAGAAGGGGACGACAGAGGATGAGATGGCTGGATGGCATCACCGAC
The DNA here is from genome assembly GCF_019320065.1 of Cervus canadensis. Taxonomy (NCBI): domain Eukaryota; kingdom Metazoa; phylum Chordata; class Mammalia; order Artiodactyla; family Cervidae; genus Cervus; species Cervus canadensis. The sequence continues at coordinate 41,517,557 of NC_057403.1, forward strand.
TCGATGGACATGAGTTTGAGTAAACTCCGGGAGTTGGTGATGGACAGGGAGGCCTGGCCTGCTGTGATTCATGGGGTGGCAAAGAGTCGGACATGACTGAGCAACTGAACTGAACTGAACTGAGTGTGGTTTTTGTTCTAGCAGTGGGATTATGGTTCTTCTTGCTTCATTCTGTCTGCCCTCTGATGGAGGAGGCTAAGAGGCTTGTGTAAGCCTCTTGATGGGAGGGACTGGCCATGGGAAAAACTGGGTCTTGCTCTGATGGGCAGGGCCTTGCCCAGTAAAGCTGTAATCCAGTTTCTGCTGATGGGTGGAGTTGTGCTCCCTCTCTGTTGTTTGGCCTGAGGCAACACTGCCCTGGGGTCTACAGGCTCTGTGGTAGGGCTAATGGTGACCTCCAAGAGGGCTTATGCCAGGGGGGACCTTCCCAGACTGCTATTGCCAGTGCCTTCATCCCTGTGGTGAGCCCCTGGCAACCCACATCTCCACAGGAGACCCTTCAACACTAGCAGGTAGTTTTGGTTTAGTGTCCTGTGGGGTCCCTGCTCCTTTCCTCTGGGTCTTGGTGTGTGCACAGTTTTGTTTAAGCCTGGAGTCTGTTTCCCCCAGTCCTGTGGAAGTACTATAATTAAATCCCACTGACCTTCAAGGTCAGATTCCCTGGGGATTCCCAGTCCCTTTGTGAGATCTCCAGGCTGGAAAGCCTGACGTGGGTTTCCGAAGCTTCACCACAGTGAGAGAACTTCTTTAGTATTATTGTTCTCCAGTTTGTGGGTCACCCATCCTCTGGGTATGGGATTTGATTTTATTGTGACTGCGCCCCTCCTACCATATTGTTGTGGTTTCTTCTTTTGACATAGGGTATCGTTTTTTGATGGGTCCAGCTTCCTCCTGTCAGTGGTGGTTCAACAGCTAGTTGCAATTTTGGTGCTCTCGCGGGAGGGGATGAGCACATCCCCGGAGTAGTAGAGGACTACTCCGCCATCTTGAACGGGAAACCCAGTATTTCTTCTTATTACATTATTACTATGCAGGTTGCCAGATGGTGGTTTTTCTAATAAAATAATTTCTTCTCTATTATTAGTTGTTATTCTTTCGTAAAGAAAGCATTGCCATCTCCCCAACTATTTACTCATTTTTAAAAAAATATTTATTTGACTGCATCTGGTCTTAGTTGCAGCACGTGGAATCTTTTGTTGCAGCGCTTGGGCGCAGGAGTTTCAGTGCGTGGAGCCCACAGCTTGCAGGATCCTCATTCCCTGACCAAGAGTTGAACCAACATCCCCTGCATTGCAAGATGGATTCTTAACCACTGGGCCACTAGGGAAGTCCTACCCATTTATTTATGTCAGTGTGAATTTAAGAGTTACTCTTTATGTAATGATTCCTATCATTATGTTGATGCCCATATTGTCCTTGATTTGATGAAGGGGAGCCCCTTTAAGCTGACCTTTGTGTCCTTTTAAGGTGTCCTCATGTCACTCAACCAAACTCAGGTTGCTCGCAGTGCACAGCAAAGCCAGTCTGCTGGCTCTGGGTCGTGGTGAGGAAAAGTACGGCATTTATTCCCGGGCACCAGACCAGGGCACAGGTGGCTTGTCCACAAAACATCCAGGCTCCCCGATGGAGTTTTGTGGAGGGCGTTTAAAGGCGAGGTGAGTGAGAGGGTCGCAGGTGTCTCATCAGCTTGTGCACAGTCCTCTGATTGGTGTGAGGTGAAGAAACAAGATGGGGTCACAGGTTGGCATTATCTGTCTTCAGGTTCCAGCCAGTCTGGGGGCTACATGCTCATGGTCAGCTTTTCTCATCTGGTTGAGGGTTGGGGGGTTGTCTGTATAAAACAGCTTAGGAATGTGTTTTTACCTTTGAAACAGAGCTGGGAGTCCCTGTGACTGATTTAAGTTACGGCTACTCTCCTGTCTGCCTGCCCTCTTTGCTTCTGTGTTCTTTATTTCTCAGTCATTAGCTGCTGGGGCCCCCTGTTCACTCCACGTGGGGAGCGTAGGAGGTCACAGTTTATTTCCAGAGCCCCTTTCCCCAATCAGCAATAAGCACGGGATACCAAGAGGTGGGTTGCCAGGAAGGCCACTATGTGGGCTTGCTCAGTTTCACACATCATCCTTATCATATCTTACTTTCTAGCAAAACAAGATTTTCCAAGCTTTTCTTACTTTTCCTGTGCTCTAGATCCGGAGCTGGCTGTTTTTCCAAAGAACCGGGTTCTTTCATATATATAATTTATATATATATATATATAAAAATATATATATAATGTGTATGTATATATACATATATATACGTGAATGAATGATATTGAATTCACAATGATTTCTCCAGTTTCATTTCCACACCATAAGGTTCATTCTGTATTTCTTTTTCCGAATTTGTAAATCTGTTCTTCAACTTTGAGAAATCTGTTTTCCATCAATTTCAGTATGCTGCTTTATTAAAATAGTCCCTCCGTGTGGAAGGATCTCACTTCACCATAGCACCCACTCCCATCACCCCCCTTGCACGGATGCCTGCCTTGTTCAGTCATACCTAATGGCTTTTAGAAGTTTAGCTCAAGAAATGGTACTGTATAACTCAGGGAACCCTACACAGTGCTCTGTGGTGTCTTAAATGGAAAGGAAATTTAAAAAAGAGGAGGTACATGTATATATATAGCTGATTCCCTTTCTGTACAGCAGAAATGAACACAACATTGTAAAACATCTGTATTGTTGTTGTCATTGTTCAGTCGCTAAGTCAGAACAGAGTGTCCAGCTCTTTGCGACCCCAAGGACTGCAGCATGCCAGGCTTCCCTGTCCTTCACTGTCTCTCGGAGTTTGGTCAAACTCATGTCCGTTGAGTCGGTGATGCCATCCAACCATCTCATCCTCTGCCGCGCTCCTCTCCTTTTGCCTTCAATCTTTCCCAGCATCAGGGTCTTTTCCAGTGAGTCGGCTCTCTGCATCAGGTAGCGAAAGTACGGGAGCTTCAGCATCAGTCTTCCCAGTGAATGTTCAGGGTTGATCTCCTTTAGGATGGACTGGTTTGATCTCCTTGCAGTCCAAGGGACTCTCGAGTCTTCTCCAGCACCACGTTTCAAAAGCATCAATTCTTCGGTGCTCAAGCTTCTTTATGGTCCAAGTCTCACATGCATACATGACTACAGGAAAAACCACAGCTCTGACTAGACGGACCTTTGTGGTAAAGTGATCTCCCTGCTTTTTCATATGCTTAGTTTATCATAGCTTTTCTTCCAAGGAACAAGCGTCTTTTAATTTTGTGGCTGCAGTCACCAACCGCAGTGATTTTGGACCCCCAGAAAATAAAACCTGTCACTTGTTTCCATTGTTTCCCCATCTATTTGCCATGAAGGGACCAGATGCCGTGATCTTAGTTTTTTGAATGTTGAGTTTTAAGCCAGCTTTTTCACTTTCCTCTTTCACCTTCATCAAGAGGCTCTTTAGTGCCTCTTTGCTTTCTTCCATAAGGGTTGTGTCATCTGCGTATCTGAAGTTATTGATATTTCTTCTAGCAATCTTGATTCTAGCTTGTGCTTCATCCAGCCTGGCATTTCGCATGATATACTCTGCGTATGAGTTAAATAAGCAGGGAGACAATATATAGCCTTGACATACTCCTTTCCCTATTTGGAAGCAGTCTGTTGTTCCATGTCTGGTTCTAACTGTTGCTTGTTGTCATGCATACAGGTTTTCCAGGAGACAGGGCAGGTGGTCTGATATTCCCATCTCTTTCAGAATTTTCTACAGTTTGTTGTGATCCACACGGTAAAAGGCTTTAGCATAGTCAATGAAGCAGAAGTAGATGTTTTTTTGGAATTCCCTTGCTTTTTCTATGATCCAGTAGATGGTGGCAGTTTGATCTCTGGTTCCTCTGCCTTTTCTAAATCCAGCTTGTATATCTGATTGGTTCATGTACTGCTGAAGCCTAGCTTGAAGAATTTTGAGCATATATTTTTAAAATTTATTTGTTTTTTAATTGAAGGATAATTGCTTTACAAAATGTTGTTTTCTGTCAAACATCAACATGAATCAGCCATAGGTGTACATATGTCCCCTCCCCCTTGAACCTCCTTACCACTGCCCTCCCCATCCCACCCCTCTAGGTTGATCCAGAGCCTCAGTTTAAGTTCCCTGAGGCATACAGCAAATTCCCATTGGCTCTCTGTTTTACATGTGGTACAAGTTTCCATGTTACTCTCGCCATATGTCTCACCCTCTCTCCTTCCCTCTCGCCATGTCCATAAGTCTGTTCTCTATGTCTGTTTATTCATTGCTCCCTTGCAAATAAATTCATCAGTGTCATCTTTCTAGATTCCATATATATCTGTTAGTATGTGATATTTATCTTTCTCGTTCTGACTTACTTCACTCTGTATAGTAGGCTCTAGGTTCATCCACCTCATTAGAACTGACTTAGATGTGTTCCTTTTTATGGCTGAGTAATATTCCATTGTGTATATGTACCACAACTTCTTTATCCATTCATCTGTTCATGGACATCTAGGTTGCTTCCATGTTCTAGCTATTGTTAATAGTACTGCAGTGAACCTTGGCGTACATGTGTCTCTTTCAGTTTTGGTTTCCTCAGGGTATATGCCTAGGAGTGGGATTGCTGGGTCATATGGTGGTTTTATTCCTAGTTTTTTAAGGAATCTCTATACTGTCTTCCACTGTGGCTGTATCAGTTTATATTCCCACTAGCAGTGCAAGAGGGTTCCCTTTTCTCCACACCCTCTCCAGCATTTATTGTTTGTAGACTTTTTGATGATGGCCATTCTGACAGGTGTGAGGTGATAACGTCATTGTAGTTTTGATTTGAATTTCTCTAATGAGCAATGTTGAGCATCTTTTCATGTGTCTGTTAGCCATCTGGGATTTTGAGCATAATCTTGCTGGCATGTTTAATGAGTGCAGTTATATGGTTATCTGAACATACTTTGGCATTGCCTTTCTTTGGGATTGGAATGAAAACTGACCTTTTCTAGTCCTGTGGCCACTGCCGAGTTTTCCAAATTTACTGGCAGATTGAGCACAGCGCTTTGACAGCATCACCTTTCAGGATGTGAAACAGCTCAGCTGGAATCCCGTCACCTCCACCAGCTCTGTTCGTAGTAGTGCTTCCTGAGGCCCGCGTTACTTCATACTCTAGGGTGACTGGCTCTAGGTGGGTGACCACACCGTCACAGGTATCCGGGTCAGTTAGACCATTTTTATACAGTTCTTCTGTGTATTCTTGCTGCCTCTTCTTAATATCTTCTGCTTCTGTTAGGTCCATACCATTCTGTCCTTTATCGTGCCCACCTTCACATGAAATGTTCCCTTGGTATCTTCAATTTTATTGAAGAAATCTCTATAGTCTTTCCTATTCTATTGCTTTCCTCTACTTCTTTGTATTGTTCACTTAAGAAGGCTTTCTTGTCTCTCCTTGCTATTCTCTAGATCTCTGCATTCAGTTTGGTATATCTTTCCCTTTCTCCTTTGCCTTTTACTTCTTTTCTTTTCTCAGTAAGGCCTCCTCGGCAGCCACTTTGCCATCTTGCATTTCCTTTTTGAGGGGATGGTTTTGGTCACCACCTCTTATACAGTATTAAGAACCTCTGTCCTTAATTCTTCAAGCACTCTGTCTACCAGATCTAATCCCTTGAATCTAATTTGTCACTTGCACTGTATAGTCATCAGTTCAGTTCAGTCGCTCAGTCATGTCTGATTCTCTGTGACCCCGTGGACTGCAGCACACCAGGCCTCCTTGTCCATCACCAGCTCCCAGAATTTACTCGAACTCTTGTCCATTGAGTCGGTGATGCCATCCAACCATCTCTTCCTCTGTTGTTCCCTTCTCCTCCTGCCTTCAATCTTTCCCAGCATCAGGGTCTTTTCAAATGAGTCAGCTTTCCTCATCAGGTGGCCAAAGTATTGGGAGTTTCAGCTTCAACATCAGTCCTTCCAGTGAACATTCAGGACTGATTTTCTTTAGGATGGATTGGTTGGATCTCCTTGCAGTCCAGAGGAACCAGAGATCGAATTGCCAATATCACTGGATCATCAAAAAGCAAGAGAGTTCCAGAAAAACATCTCTCTGCTTTATTGACAAGCCAATGCCTTTGACTGTGTGGATCACAATAAGTTATGGAAAATTCTGAAAGAGATGGGAATACCAGACCACCTAACCTGCCTCATGAGAAATCTGTATGCAGGTCAAGAAGCAACAGTTAGAACTGGTCATGGTACAACAGACTGGTTCCAAATAAGAAAAGGAGTACATCAAGGTTGTATATTGTCACCCTGCTTATTTAACTTATATACAGAGTACATCATGAGAAACGTTGGGCTGGATGAAGCACAAGCTGGAATCAAGATTGCTGGGAGAAGTATCAGTAACCTCAGATACGCAGATGACACCACCCTTATGGCAGAAAGTGAAGAGGAACTAAAAAGCCTCTTGATGAAACTGAAAGAGGAGAGTGAAAAAGTTGGCTTAAAACTCAACATTCAGAAAACTAAGATCATGGCATCTGGTCCCATCACTTTATAGCAAATAGACGGGGAAACAGTGACAGACTTTATTTTTTTGGGCTCCAAAATCACTGCAGATGGTGATTGCAGCCATGAAATAAAAAGACACTTACTTCTTGAAAGAAAAGTTATGACTAACCTAGACAGCATGTTAAAAAGCAGAGACATTACTTTGCCAACAAAGGTCCGTCTAGTCAAGGCTATGGTTTTTCCAGTAGTCATGTATGGATGTGAGAGTTGTATAATCATGAGGGATTTGATTTTGGTCATATCTGAATGGCCTAGTGATTTTCCCTACTTTGTTCAGTTGAGCCTGAATTTCGGAGTAAGGAGCTGATGATCTGAGCCATAGTCAGCTCCCGGTCTTGTTTTTGCTGACTGTATAGAACTTCTCCATCTTCTCTGCAAAGAATATAATCAGTCTGATTTCGGTATTGACCATCTGGTGATGTCCATGTGTAGAGTTGTCTCTTGTGTTGTTGGAAGAGGGTTTTTGCTATGACCATGTGTTCTCTTGGCAAAACTGTTAGCTTTTGTCCTGCCTCACTTTGTACTCCAAGGCCAGACTTTCCTGTTGCTCTAGATATCTCTTTACTTTGCACTTTTGCATTCCAGTCCCCTATGATGAAAAGGACATCTTTTATGTGTGTATGTATGTGTTCTAGAAGGTCTTGTAGGTCTTTATAGAATCGTTCAGCTTCTTACGCATTAGTGGTTGGGGTGTAGACTTGGATTAATGTCATGTTGCATGGTTTGCCTTGGAAGAGATGACAAGTGTTTATAGTGATATGGAAAAGACATTTGCCATGTAATTTAAAAAAAAAAAAAGTTGACAAAAGAACCACTGTAGGATACTATTTTTAAAAGGCAAATACATATATGTTGGAAAAATACTGGAAGTGACCACCTCTGTGTGTTCTTCTGTGTTTTTAGAGTTTTCTGCATTGACAGTTTTATTTCTGTAATTATAAGAGGAGAAATAGTGTTGTAATAAAGCTGGAGGAGCTGCCATTACAGAGGACTGGCAGATGGACTGATAGTAAGCACAGAGGCAGGCAGCTGTTCATTGCCCACGCGGGGACGTCATGGTGTGCGCTCATCTGTTACAGATGCCCTGCTCTGTCACGATGACGAGCTGGAAGGGCGCCGGATCGCCTTCATTCTTTACCTGGTTCCTCCCTGGGATGCCAGCTTGGGGGGCACCCTGGACCTGTTCAGCGTTGACGGTAAGACAGAGGCGTGCACTTCAACACCAGCAGATACTTCCAAGTTCTTACATGCAATGTCTGTGCTCATCAGAGGAGATGGAAGCCATCTATTACCCTGACAGCCACAGGGGCATTGAATGCCAGCCCTGACAGCCACCTCTCTGGGTTGTGCTTGAAATAATGATTCCTCCAGAGATAAACTGGAGTTGATTTAAGATGAGGAACAGTCAGATCCTGGTTCTGAATGCTGACCATGGGAGTGTAGAGCACATGTACAGCCGCCCTTGGTTATGAATCTGCCAGGAGGTCAGGGTCCTTTTTTGTTTGTTTTTAATGACTGACACCAGAACTTGACTCCAGAAGTTGTTCAGAACTTTTTCCAGCTTTCATCAGTAATGCATGGTGGAGTAAGAACAGATGTTGCCTAGCAGAACTGTGTTAAGAGAAACAGATGGAAGGGGGTGGCATTTGGGGATCTGAAGGGGACATCTAGCTACCCTTAGAAATTTGCAAATTGTCAAGGTGGAAACAAGGCAGCCTGAAAGTGGTTAATGATGATGAAGCTCGTTTATGGATGTGTTCTCTCCCGGCGCAGAACACTTTCAGCCGAAGCAGATTGTCAAGTCCCTTATCCCTTCGTGGAACACACTGGTTTTCTTTGAAGTGTCTCCAGTATCCTTTCACCAGGTAAAGACTGTGAGCCACAAATACATAGAGTGCCAAAGAGCATGCTTTTCAGTCTCCCCCTTTCTAAATGTGGCAGCTTCCGGTTGGACTACCCAGCCAGGTGGTTTTCATACCTAGTGTAAAGGGTCCTGAAATTAGTGAGCCGTGGCTAGTAATCTTCCCCCCTCATCTTTATGTTGATGTGCTGCTGGTCTTGTCCTCTCAGGTGTCTGAGGTCTTGTCCGAAGAAAAGTCACGTTTGTCCATCAGCGGCTGGTTTCATGGTCCTTCACTGACCAGGCCTCCCACCTACTTTGAACCTCTCATAACTCGGAGCCCTCACATCCCGCAAGATGTAAGGATAAATTCTTGTTTCTGGGATTCTCATCTTAGAAGCTGTGGCATATCATTTGCTTTTCTCTTTTTTATTTATTTGGCTGCACTGGGTCTTCATTGCAGCACGGATCTAATTGCAGGGATTGTAGGGATCTAGTTCCCTGACTAGGAATTGAACCCAGGCCCCCTGAATTGGGAGTGTGAAGTATAATTTTACTGGTATGACATGATGGCAGAACAAAAGCAGAGGGAATAATTAACTCACCCTTCACATCTGCTGCTCCTTTCCAGCATGAAATTTTGTATGATTGGATCAACCCTACTTATCTTGACATGGAATACCAAGCTCAAATTCAAGAAGAATTTGAGGAAAGCTCTGAAATTCTCCTAAAAGAATTCCTTCAGGTAGGCCAGCAAATCCTGTCTGATAATACCATATTTGGCACATAGCCTTCTTGGGTGGGTGAACAGGAGAAAGGCATCACTTAGAGAGCTTTTAGTTTTTGTTTTGTTCCTGGTTACAATTTTGTATCATCCTCTTCAAATGATGAAATGATACTAGCTAACATTGGTATCAGTTGCATGTCAGTAGGCTGAGTCTCTTGGGTGATTATTCCCCAGTTCTCTACACTCTTAATCACACACACACTGTCTCACTCACACGCTTGTATACTGTGGGGCAGTGGTATGTAGTTCCCACCCTATTCATTTTGATGACTGGATTACTTTTAAATAATAGAAAGATTACTAATTAACAAATTAGTAACACATGTTTGAGAATGACCAGGTGGCACCTTACAGTGGAAAGAGACCTAGGTTAGAAGTCAGAAGACTATATTCAGGTCTTGGCTCTGGTTTTACTGACCTCAGCAAATCACTAGAGGTCTCAGCTTTTATTTCGTCATCAGTTAAACTGGGATAATACTGGCCTTGCCTATCCTGAAGAGCTGTCATCACGACTGAATGAGATCACATAGACAGGTGTGCTGCTTCCCAGGTGACCCTGGGTCCCATGGAATCACAGTCCCAAGAGTTGTCCCTACATTAAAAAAAGGTTGAGATACACTACATCCTGCCTCTTGGAATTATATAGAAGATAATAGCATTTTAAGGAATTTGAGAAGCATTATAGTAAATAAACTTTTTTAATCCTATTTAATTCAACTTACATAAACCATGCTTTGGAATCCTCTTTCCTGTTTCACAACTGAGAGGATTACTGTTTGTAGAGGGGAAACTGCATTTAAACAAGTACTTAAGAAAGCCTCTTATGGAGAATATTTAGATTAATTAGTTTCTTGTACTATACTGAACTTTTTAAATTTAGAATGCTGATTAAATGAAGGGAATGAGCAGAGGCCTAAAGAATGTATTATTACATGGACATTTTCATTATAACAGTGTATCAGTTGTAATGTATAGTGTATTTAATTAGTTATAACTATATTAATGCAGTTTTTCTCCTCACATGAATTAAAGAATCTGCATTAGGATCCTTGTTTTATAAATGCAGGAATCCTAGAGGTCTAGCAGTTTGACATAAGACATACAGGTACATAAGGTAGTGGCCTAAATTGAAACTCAGGTCTCTTGGCTAAAGCATGCTGACAATTTACCCAGCCTTTGCTCTCGCGTCACCCTGTCAGGACTGGGGTATCTGGTGTAAGGGTGAAGAAGGTCACCTGGCCCTGTCGGGAATGGGCCAGAATGATTCCGCAGAGCTGCGGTAGCTGCAGCAACCAGCGTGCGATGTAGAGGGTTCTGCTAAATGCTGCTTCATTTTCTCATTCTCCAGCCTGAGAAATTTGCAGAGGTGTGTGAGGCTTTGGAGAGAGGAGGTGTGGAATGGAGCAGCCGAGGTCCCCCTAACAAAAGGTAGGACTCATCGTTCAGGACATTTGCTTCTGCATTTAGCATCTACCTGGTCTGTGAGGCTTACCTCCAATTATAGGACATTTGCCCTAATGTTTTGTTCTCAGGCACATCCAGTAGGAGACCCTAACAGGACCTGTTGTTTTTTTAAATGTTATATGTCATTTATACCTCAGTTCTTTAAACATTGGTTTATTGGCTTTGCGGGGTCTTTGTTGCCGCACTCGGGTTTTCTCTAGTGGTGGCGTGATGGGGTCTCGTTGCGGTGGTTTCTCTGGTTGTGGCGCACGCGCCCTAGAGCGCACAGGCTGCAGTAGCTGCTCCACAGCATGTGGGGTCTCCCCAGACCAGGGACGGAACCAGTGTCCGCTGCACCACAAGGTGGGTTCTCAGACGGGGCCACCAGGGAAGTCTGGAGTCTCAGTGTGTAACAAATTGGGGTTCCGGAAGCTCTGCCAGGGTTCAGGGAGAGGGGTGCCAAGCTAATGACCAGCTCTTATCCCGTGAGTGGTGGTCCATCCATGTCACGTGATGAGCACCTTGCCTTGCTGCCCAGCAGGTTTTACGAGAAGGCGGAGGAGAGCCAGCTTCCTGACATCCTGAGGGACTGCATGGCGCTGTTCCGCTCCGAGGCCATGTTCCTGCTGCTCTCCAACTTCACAGGCCTGAAGCTTCACTTCCTGGCGCCTTCAGAAGAAGATGAGCCCGAGGACAAAAAGGAGCAAGACGCAGTCTCTGCTTCTGAGAACACCGAAGAAGGGACTGGTCACAGCTCTTCTGAGCCAGAGAACAGTCGGGCGGCCACCAGCGACAGCAGTCTACAGAGCGATGGACCAACAGACCCAGAGCCAGAGGAGGACGAAGGAAAGAAAGGTGAGCTGCTGTTAGGTTGTGTCCTTAGTTTACCATTAGGTAGTCACAGTTCAGTGGTTTATTCAGTTAACAGGTATTTCTTAAGCACTTACTTAAGTGCTTAAGTACTTACTTATGTGCTAGGCCCTGCTTCTGGAGCTGGAGAAGCAGACAGACGCAGTCTCAGCTCTCCCTGAGCCCGTATATTCTAGTAGGAGAGAGGCCAGAGATTAAATGATACACAAACAACAAGATGTCAAATAATAGTTGCGGTGCAGGAAATCTGAGTAGGGTTACGTGCGGAGGAATGACCAGGGTGGCCTCTTGGATGCAGGGGCAGTCTGGCTGAGCTGTCATTAAGCTCAGGTCTGAATGACAAGACGTATCTATAGGAAGAGCATTCTGGGCAGGAAGAACATCCAGCACGTTTTATTAGGCTAACAGTAGTACAAGGGAAGACTAGAGATCTCTTCAAGAAAATCAGAGCTACCAAGGGAACATTTCATGCAAAGACAGGCTCAATAAAGGACAGAAATGGTATGGACCTAACAGAAGCAGAAGATATTAAGAAGAGGTGGCAAGAATACACAGAAGAACTGTACAAAAAAGATCTTCACGACCCAGATAATAACAATGGTGTGATCACTCACCTAGAGCCAGACATCTTGGAATGTGAAGTCAAGTGGGCCTTAGAAAGCATCACTACGAACAAAGCTAGTGGAGGTGATGGAATCCCAGTTGAGCTATTTCAAATCCTGAAAGATGATGCTGTGAAAGTGCTGCACTCAATATGCCAGCAAATTTGGAAAACTCAGCAATGGCCACAGGACTGGAAAAGGTCAGTTTTCATTCCAATCCCAAAGAAAGGCAATCCCAAACTACCACACAATTGCACTCATCTCACATGCTAGTAGAGTAATGCTCAAAATTCTCCAAGCCAGGCTTCAGCAATACGTGAACCGTGAACTTCCAGATGTTCAAGCTGGTTTTAGAAAAGGCAGAGGAACAGAGATCAAAGTGCCAAATATTGCGGATTATAAAAAGCGAATTCAGAAAAACATCTACTTCTTTATTGACTATGCCAAAGCCTTTGATTGTGTAGATCACAATAAATTGGAAAATTCTGAAAGAGATGGGAATACCAGACCACCTAACCTGCCTCATGAGAAATTGTATGCAGGTCAGGAAGCAACAGTTAGAACTGGACATGGAACAACAGACTGGTTCCAAATATGAAAAGGAGTACATCAAGGCTGTATATTGTCACCCTGCTTATTTAACTTATATGCAGAGTACATCATGAGAAACGCTGGGCTGGAAGAAGCACAAGCTGGAATCAAGATTGCCTGGGAGAAATATCAATAACCTCAGATATGCAGATGACACCACCCTTATGGCAGAAAGTGAAGAGGAACTAAAAAGCCTCTTGATGAAAGTGAAAGAGGAGAGTGAAAAAGTTGGCTTAAAACTCAACATTCAGAAAACTAAGATCATGGCATCTGGTCCCATCACTTCAATGGGAAATAGATGGGGAGACAGTGGAAACAGTGTCAGACTTTATTTTTTTGGGCTCCGAAATCACTGCAGATGGTGATTGCAGCCATGAAATTAAAAGATGCTTACTCCTTGGAAGGAAAGTTATGATCAACCTAGATAGCATATTAAAAAGCAGAGACATTACACTGCCAAAAAAGGTCTGTCTAGTCAAGGCTATGGTTTTTCCAGTGGTCATGTATGGATGTGAGAGTTGGACTGTGAAGAAAGCTGAGCTCCGAAGAATTGATGCTTTTGAACTGTGGTGTTGGAGAAGACTCTTGAGAGTCCCTTGGACTGCAAGGAGATCCAACCAGTCCATCCTAAAGGAGATCAGTCCTGGGTGTTCATTGGAAGGACTGATGTTGAAGCTGAAACTCCAATACTTTGGCCACCTCATGCAAAGAGTTGACTCATTGGAAAAGACCCTAATGCTGGGAAGGATTGGGGGCAGGAGGAGAAGGGGATGACAGAGGATGAGATGGCTGGATGGCATCACCAACTCGATGGACATGGGTTTGGGTAGACAGGGAGGCCTGGTGTGCTGCGATTTCATGGGGTCACTGGCTTTGCCTAAACTTACTCTAAAACACAAGAACATAAAGGAGAGGAGGATGAGTGGTTTCTTTCTAAGAAACCAGTATCACCCTAAGAAAAACTTACTTGGACAAATAGGTTGAAGGAAATTATTAAAAGTAGAGGAGGTTTAATCATGTGCAGACAGATGGAATGGACACACGTCATTAAACCAGTAAAATGTACAATACCAAGAGTGACCCTAATGTAAACCGTGGACATCAGTTAACACTAGTCTCCTGACACTGGTCAGTTAGAACCACCCCACTAAGACAGGATGTTAGCAATAGAGGAAACTGATAGGGAAGGGCAGGGGCTATGCGTGACAGGCATAGGGGAACTGTACTTTCTGGGAAATTTAAGTTTTCTGTAAACTGCTCTAAAAAAATTCTTCTTAAAAAATAATTACGTTATTTATTAAAATGGGGGGTGGGCAGCTAGAGTATATACTCCATCTGAAATTCATGGTCAAGAGTCAACTTTTTTTCATTATAAGGCTTATGTATTATATATAGTATTATAATAGAGCCACAAGTCAGCTTAAGGTTTATGGAAATGGTTTCTCTTTAGTGCTGTACTACTCCTAATTATCATTCTTATGCAATCAAGCAGTGGTATCAAGGTAGTTTTTTTCTGACCTTCTGTTATGTTTTTCTTAGAATCAGGTGTTCCCACATGCCAGGGGGAACTGAGGCATTGGAAGACCGGTCACTACACTTTAATCCATGACAACAGCAAGACTGAATTTGCCCTGGACTTACTGCTCTACTGTGGCTGTGAAGGTAAGAGACAGTCACTCCCGAGAGACCCTCTCTAACTGAACCAGTTCAGAAGTTATCTGCCTTGGCTATGATCTTAGATCACAGGAGACTATGTTGGAAGGGTCTTAGGGGTCATGAATTTCAGTCTTCCAGCTCAGAGTACTATTTGTATCTGTGATCGAGGTATAGGAGATGGACCAAATAATAATTCCTAAGAAACCCCCCAGAGCTTTTATGTAAGTGTCGTTGCAGGTATATTTTATATTTTAGTTTTCAGCTCTTACTCAGTGTTGGTTGAATGATAAATTCAGGCTCCTAAGTCAGAGTTGGGTATGACTCAACTCCCAGATCCCCCAGTGTTAAGCAGCATGGAATCAATGATTCAAACAGATGATGTAACTCTTGCGGTGAGAGCTTTCTGAATGCTGTTTGTTTGCCCTTTGTAAGGCTGGGAGCCAGAGTATGGTGGCTTTACCTCCTACATTGCCAAAGGAGAAGACGAAGAGGTAAGTTGCTTCTGATAGCAAACCATCCTTTTTAGTTCTTAAAAATGTTTTCATTCTTCAGAGACCCAACTTTGATGACTTTATGCCAGTGTCTTTAGCTGACAAATCCATGTTGGTCTATCTGGCAGTGGTTCTGATTTCTAGTAGAAAGTACTCAGCATGCAGGAAAGATGCTAAAGGATAATCCCTAGGCATTCTACCCAGCTGAGAAATTCCAAATAAATGAAGAGTCAGGTGGTACATTTTCGTGAATCTTTCAAGGTAGGAAAACCTAGATGCATGAGGTAAAACCTTTCTGGGTATGTACTAGAATGGGGCTTGCTGTAATATGTCTTGACAGCCAGAGCAATAGCTCTTCCTAATAAAGGATCTTTTAAAAGATCCCTATCGCCAGAGTTTGAGTACTTGATATGGAAAAATCTGTTTAAGAAAAGAGATGAGAATCATCTGTGTTCTGATATATCATTGTATTTACCTGTTTCAGCTGCTAACAGTGAATCCAGAAAACAACTCTTTGGCACTGGTCTACAGAGATAGAGAAACTCTGAAATTTGTCAAGCACATTAACCACCGAAGCCTAGAACAAAAGAAAAGCTTCCCAAACAGAACAGGTTTCTGGGACTTTTCATTTGTCTATTATGAATGACAAAGCAGGGCAAAGCTGGAAAAAGACCTTTCCTGAGTACTGGCACAGCCGGAAGAGTTAAGACATCGCATGAAGGAGAGTCACAAGGTGACCTGTGTGACAGCGGTCTTAAAAACTGTGTGGCTGTCCTTTAGTAGGGCTCATGATGATTGTCGTCAGTTTAGACCTTGAGCTGGGAGCTAGGTACTTACCTCTTGATTTTTTTTTTTAAGGGTTTTGTCTTTAACATTCAGTTCTTCCTTTTCCATATTGGCTTCTTCAATGATTAAAAACTTTGTGTGGTAAAATATACACGATATAAAGTGTACCATTTTAACCATTTTGAAATGTACAGTTCATTGGCATTAGTACATTCACGTGGTCCTGCAGCCTTCACCACCATCCATCTGCAGAGCTTTCCCACCTTCCCCAGCTGCACCTCTGTCCCCATTAAATAGTAACTCCCTGCTTTCCCCTCCCTAGCCTGTGGAAGCCACCATTCTACTTTGTCTCTAGGTATCTACTAACTCATGTTCCTCATAAGACAAATAATATTTGTCTTTTTGTGACTGGCTTAATTTCACTTAGTGTAAAATCTTCAAGCTTCATCCATGTTTCCAGTGGTTGATTTTTTAAAAGTATATATATATATAGTCATAAATTTATGACTAGTTTCTGTCCTTCCCAATCTCATTGGTTTAGAAGA
Organism: Cervus canadensis; assembly: GCF_019320065.1. NCBI lineage: Eukaryota > Metazoa > Chordata > Mammalia > Artiodactyla > Cervidae > Cervus > Cervus canadensis. The sequence continues at coordinate 41,533,723 of NC_057403.1, forward strand.
TTATAGAACCTCACACCCCCTTTGATTCTGGGCCCCTCTGGCTTCCTCCCACTGCCTATGGCTTTGTTTCACTGTGACTCTGGACTATATAGACTTAAGACAATGTTTAGTATATTCCCTTGGAAAAAAAGCCTGGTCTGAAACCACGTGGCCCTGAGAGACTTCTGGTCAGTGACAAGGGTGGCTGCCTGTGCCCTGTGCAGTGGTTTCCAGGTGCCCACGACTGCTCCACACTGGAGTCGAGCCTCCAGTGTAACCAAATGATTCTAATCTCATATGTGACTTTCATTTCCCAAATACTGTAGGGTCAGCTGTCAAACTAGCCTTTCTTTAAGAGACCAGATGTTAAAGGCCATATCAGAATGCCAAGCAGCTGTCCTCTGTTACACTCTTCTTCCCCTGCACTGTTCAGGGGGCTGGTATGATGCCTGCCGCCTGTGTGCGTGGGTGTGCGTGGGTGGGCGCTCACTGTCACTGCATCACGAGGTGAAAGATGCGCTTCTCATTCCATTCCAGTGCGGTCTCCTTGCTAACTTTCTCTTTTTTACGTTTATTATGAGCTACTGCAGTAGCTTTTATTTTGGATTTTACAAATTAGTAGGAAAAGCATTGGGCTTTGTCCTTTTTATCTCCTAAAACTTTGAGTACTAAAATTTGCATTTAAGTGAAGACAGTTTCACTTTCTTTAGGCTGATGGTTTCAAAATTTTGATCTTGCACCTCAATCGGTAAAAAAAAAAAGTTTTAGCATGTATGTTTATTATATGGGGTATTTATAAGTTTTACACATTTCCTATACTAATATTCAGTATTGGTTGTTATAAAACAGTAGTTTTTAAAAGATGAACTAAAATAATACCTAGAACTGGTTCTTATATATTGTCTTTCCCATTGACATGGTGGGAACTGTTTTTCATGTGGTTTGGGGACCACAATATTTTAACCATAGCATAGTGACACTCAGGTGGGATTACAACTACTGCTTTGTTTTTGTTGGTTTAAATTTCCAAGCTTGCTTTTTAAGTTCTGCAGACTGAAGGTCATCCTGTAATGTTACTTTTGTTAACATAAAAATATGTTTATGTTAGTGGCATAAACCCAGGAATAGGGCTGAGCAGGTGTGTGCCAATTATGGAAAACAGTTTGAGACTCATTGTTCTAGGTAACATCTAAGAGCCCTGGAGCACTGAGTCTTAAGTCTTAGCATCCTACACAAGCATTAAAATGTACTTATTACATTCTCCTTAATCTCAGTGTGTTTATGGCCTATCAACACGTTTTCCGTACACTAGAGTATTCTGGTGTCCAAGGGGAGAGAATCCCTGAGAGCCAGACTGTGATGTTGCTGTCAGTTACATCACCTACAGCGGTACCTCTCTTAGGCTGTGAAGGATCGTGTAACTTGCAGGTCACTTCTCTGCACTGAAGGTACCCAGTGATGAAGTTGTTTTTCCTTAGTATTTCATTCTTCTTAGTTTTTTTAGGGCCTAGAGCCACTGTGGCAACTGTTAAGCAGCAAAAGAGGAATTACAACATGGGCACCTTTTTTATACTTCTTGCAGGTACAAGCTGTGATGTTCACCTGTAAAAATGTCATCTCTTAATTCTTATAATTCCTTTTAATAAAGGAAGATATTTTTTCCCCAAAGAGAATAGCTCTTTTTATCAGATTATCTCTGTAATACATGTTCATTGTGAAGAATACAACATATAAAAACATAAAGGTCACCCAGAACCCCACCAGCCTGTGACAGCCACTGTGTGCTGTGTGATGTATCAGTTTGGCTAGACTGAACTACATTTCCCAGGATTCCCAAACCTCTTTCCAGTTAGAAACTCTGTCACTAAATCCATGTCTGACCCTTTGCAACGCCATGGACTAAATATAAATAGCCCACCAGGCTCCTCTGTCCACGGGTTTTTCCAGGAGAGAATACTGAAGGGGGTTTCCAGTTAGACTGAGCCACAAGTTCCTGGGCAAGATACGAGCGCCAGAAGGAAGCAGTAGTCACTCTGCACCCCACACACATTGTACTGAGTAGCTTCCCTAGCGGCTCACCTTCTCAGTGTGAACCCGAGCCTGCAACTGCTCCACCTTCCACTGGCTCTTCTTTCAACTTCTCTGATGCAGGGTCGAGGTCAGGCAAGAACTGACACAGATTTTAATGTGTCCTGGTGGGCTCCAGCTTGTTCTTCCCAGCTCTGCATCCTTTGCGACTGCCTGTCCTGTGCACTTCAACTCGCAGCCTCAGACTTTGCCACTCCCTACAGCTGTGTAAGGTCAAGTCCCCTTGACAGATTTCCTTTATCATGTCAACCATTATGTAAATTAAGAACATTTTCATAAAGTTATTTTGAGAGCCTATTAGTATTTCTGTTGAGAAGGAAAATTAAGTATTTAAGGAAGAACCCTATAAATAATCTAATTTCAGTCCCTCATTTAAAGATGTAGAAAAATGAAATGCAGACAAGAAAGAGGCTGTTAACATTTTGAATGTGGCTTTTCTACAGCTTATAGCTTGCCTCCCAAACTCCTCTGAATGTGGTATTTCTTTCCCAAAGAGTACTGAAAAATAACAGTGCTTGGGCTGCCTCTGCCAGACCAGCATTTCCTCAACAAATAAGTTTTGGCTGCAATCTCTCTCCACTATCCTTGTGTACTTACCACTGTTACAACTGAATGAGAAATACAAACCCTGTTCAAAGGTTCTCGGTAGAGTGAGTGACACCAGAGGCAGGCCCTTCAGCCTGTGTGAACTGGACATTCCTACAAAAACAGATGATTCCTTCTCTGGTATAAAATCAGTCCACACAGAATAGTTTTGAAAACTACTCGGAACTTGCAAATGTGGCTTCATTTCAGGAATAGCAGATTTCTGTACCACACAGATGAAAAGATGACTCATGAGCTAGAGCATATAGTGTGGGCAGGGGCCAGATGGGGAAGAGGCAAAAATGCAAAACACCAGGCCGCCGTGGTGTCTTACTGTACACTAGTGTCAAAGTGAGACTGCAGTTGACTTAGTTTTGTGACCTCAGGACTCTGCACTTGCAGACTTGTAACTGCTAATTATAAGATGTGAAGTGTTAATAATGCTGAAAATCATTCTGGTACAGTACTTCTAGGTTTGCATAATAGTTGTCGAGTTTCTAGTTCTTTCACTCCTGGAGCTACTGACAGGCTTACTGAGGACAGACACTTCACGGAGAATAGCAGATGCTTTTCTTTGTTCAAGGGATTGGCTCAGCACCATAGGAGGACAGAGCTGCTTAAGTTGCAGCCCTTGCTCTCACTTAATAGCGGATTAACATTTATATAAACATAGAATATAATCAGAGCTAAAGAACAGACATGGGAGAGGAAAGCTCTCCTGAGAGAGCATTTGAACTGAGCCTTGATGTACCAGAGGGTTTCTCTGGTGGCTCAGACAGTAAAGAATCTGCCTGCAATGTGGGAGACCCAGGTTTGCTCCCTGGGTCAGGAAGATCCCCTGGAGAAGGACACGGCAAGAAGCATCCTCCCAGATACCAGAATCCTCAAGCTTCTAAATGAAAGCAGAGCGTTAACTTAAAGCTACAACAAAACTCAGCAACGAAAAAATAGAACTTAAGCTGTGGCTTCTAGAAGGCACTCAGATCCTCTTACCACAAAAAAATATGGCAACGAAATAGAGAACTAGCTGATAACCAAACACTTTTCTTTTCCTTAAGCTGAACATGAATGACATCTAAGAGGATAAAAAGTTTTATCCTTTTTATCATTATCCTGGATTAATATTTTGTGAACAATTTTCATCTCATCTAGTGTTTACTCTGGAGAAGGCAATGGCAACCCACTCCAGTACTCTTGCCTGGAAAATCCCATGGACGGAGGAGCCTGGTACGCTGCAGTCCATGGGGTCGCAAAGAGTCAGACATGACTGAGTGACTTCACTTTCACTTTTCACTTTCATGCATTGGAGAAGGAAATGGCAACCCACTCCAGTGTTCTTGCCTGGAGAATCCCAGGGATGGCGGAGCCTGGTGGGCTGCCGTCTGTGGGGTCGCACAGAGTTGGACACGACTGAAGCGACTTAGCAGCAGCAGCAGCAGCATTTACTCACTGGGGAACAGTTTGAAATAGCAGAAAGGGCCATGACTACTTGGTTTCAGAATCCACACTGCAACTTACCGAGCACTAGGACCCTGTGGAAAACATTCTGCCTCTCTGAACTCAGAGACAATAATAAGAGGATCAGATTAATGTGAAAATAACCTATTTATAATCTATAGATCAGGACTATGAAAGACATCCTGCTGCAGACTGACTCCTTCAAGCCTTGTCCATCAATATTTTTAGGTTGTAAGGAGTTTGGGGGCTGAAGAACAACAGAATAACCTTTAATGAGATGATTCCTTAAGGGTCCCTAAAAATAAATAATGCCATACAATTTAAAATCAGCACCAGGCTTCCCTGGTGGTCCAGTGGATAAGAATCTGGCTGCCAATGCAGAGGACACGGGTTCAATCCCTGGTCTGGGAAGATTTCACATTCCACAAAGCCGAGGTGCCACAGCTACTGAAGCCTGTGTTCCTGGAGTCCAGGCTCCACAACAAGAGAAGCCTGAGCACCAAACTGTAGAGAGGAGCCCCCGCTTGCTGAAAGAAGACAAAGCCCGTGTGTAGCAACGAGGACCCAGCACAGCCTAAATATATAAAGAGATTTTAAAAATAAAAAAGCAAATGCTTTTAGAAAAACCAGCACCAACTAGAGATTATCATCTCAAAAGGTGTAAGTCAGACCATGACTAACCAGAAAAAGACCCCACAGTGGGACTTCAGTTTTGCCAAGTACTCTAGTAAGTACTTAATCCCTGCACTTCAGTCTCCTCTTCTTTGAAGCAAATAAAAGATACTTTACTACTTTGGAGATTGTGGAAGATAATATATGAGGATGTCTTTTGAGCTTACAGATTTCAAAATGCAAAACAAAGGTGTTATAGGGGCTTAGTCTCATAAAAATTAGAACTCCTCTAATTTCAGAAATGGGAGAGGTAATCCTCCATGGCCAAATGGAGGACACTAGTAAAGTTAACTTACCACAGGAAAGGCCTGGCCTCTCTCTGTATGTCCTCTATGGGGCTGCATATTGGTCAATATTCTGATGCAGTGAACGGGTTAGACAATGTGCTAGACAATTTGAATAAAAGGATTACAGCATGCCAGGTGATTTATGGAATTACTAAGGTGGTTAAACAAAAAACCTGTAGGATGCAATTCCAGAATCTCTTCTCAAGTCTATACTGCAGAACCAGGCTGCCAGAGGAGCTGCTCCTAAAATCAGGAAGGTAGGTGCTTATGAAACCAGGAGGCACCCTGTATTACGTACCTAACTCTGAGCTGCTAAATCAGCTACTGCTACCGGTTCTGAACAGCTTAACTGTGCTCCATTCAAGAAACCTTGTGCAAAACCAGGAAGCTGCCACTCTAGCTTCAGAGGCCCACATCATGCCAGCTCTTCTACTATCCAGAATCTATTTCTGCTCAATGGGCAAGCCTCAGAGATAGAGAACCTCTGCTGTAACCCACACTGGTCAAATGCATGCCCAGCATCCCATTTATCTCAGTTCAAATTTCAAGTGTCATGTGACTGCATCTGAAATGGAAGCTGAATCAAACCTCGATCATCAGCTGAAAACGAACTGGAGAAATCTGTTTTAGCTTCCTGCTCTTCACAGGAAAAGGAAGTCATACTCGAAGAAAACTGGAATAGATAATTCTGAGCCAAACCTCCATGACTGCCTTAGAATTCACTCACTTCTCCACATTCAGCTCTGAAAATTCCAAACTTTTTTGTTTTGTTATACAGAGAATTTGATCCATCTTTGGACCCAACATTCCTATTGTAAATAAGTTCTTAATAAATCCATATTTGGGACTTCCCTGGTGGTCCAGTGGTTAAGAATCCGCCTTCCAGTTCAGGGGACATGGGTCTGATCCCTGGTTGGGGGATTAAGGATCCCACTTGCCATGAGGCAACTCATAAGCCTGTGCGCCACAACTGAGCCCAGGCACAGCTAGAGAGCCCACGTGCCGCGGCAAAGACCCCATGTGCCACAAATAAGACCCTATGCAGCCACATAAATAATTGAAAAATAAATATATTCAATAAATTGATGGGAGGTTTTACAAAAAGGTGCACAAAATGAATATCCAATTTTTGTTTATCTCCACACAATAATGGTTCTATGCAGTCCTGATGTGGTGATTTTTACAGTCAACACAAAGTGCAACACTTTACGTTTTAATGGAAAAAGAGATGATAATTTTTAATTACAAATTCAATTACAATTTCAAGAAAAGATATATCTATACACTGACTTTACATACATACAGAAAAACTGAACTTTGAAGCCCTAATGTTTCAAAAGTGTTCATTTCCCTCCATACAAACCAGTATTACTCAGCAACACTACAACTGATTTAAAAAAAATAGAATACGCTTCTAAGATGCAGTGCTTTGTCTTTTCATTGGTACAACTCACCAAGGTTGTTTTAGCTCTCAGCACCCTGGGTTCACCAGGATGTGATCCAAAGCAAACCAGCCTCGAAGTTTAAGGAAACCTTTTCTAGGAACCTGGTTCCCTGTCTCTCCCCTCCTATGAAGAAGCTGTCCCCACCCGCATGATTCGGAACAGCATGTTGATGTTGTTGCTTCGAATCGCGTCCCGACAAGCAGTGATCACCTGGTTCTTTGGTTTGCCAACTGTCAGGGAAGAAACATCAGATCCACATGAGCCAAAAAATGACTAAAGTGAAATTATAAATCAGAAGCCATCTTTAGAAACAACATAAAACTAGGGTAGGGGAGAGTTAAGAGATAATACAAATTTTAAAAAAAATCTTTTTTAATTGTTTATTTTTGGCTACACTGGGCCTTGTTGCTGCACTCGGGCTTTCCGAGCTGTGAGGAGTGGGGCGGCTCTCCAGCTGCAGGGCGTGGGTTTCTCGTCGCAGTGGCTCCTGCTGCTGCAGGGCCCTGGCTCTGGGGCGCTCGGGCTCAGGAGTGGCGGTGCACGGGCTTGGTTGCTCCACGGCCTGTTCAGTCTTCCCTGACCAGGGATGGAACCCACGTACCCCACACCGGCAGGCGGATGCTCAACCACTGGACCACCAGGGAAGTCCTAGATAGTACAAATTTATCTTATCTCACCACTCCCTAAAAAAGATATTCTCATGAGCAACTTTAATCACAAACCAAGCTTAGAGACCATTGTACACCTAGAAACTTCAGAGTCAGTTTTACAGAAAAGGATCCAAGCTTATATCCACTTAGCAAAGATTATTTCTAAAAGGAGGTCAAAGCACTGACCCAAAACAGCAGATTCCAATATGAGTATTTGAGTATTTAAGGCTTTCCTCTTGGGAATATGTCACTCAGTTTATCTAGAGGATGCAGCAGGCTCGGGAAGATCTCACATGCCTTGGACAACTAAGCCCGCGCACCACAACTCCTGAGCCTGTGCTCTAGAGCCCGTGAGCTGCGACTACTGGAGTCCTTGCCCCTAGGACCACTGCCGGCTCCTGCTCGCCACAACTGAAGAAGGCCCAAGCACAGCAACGAAGACCCTACACATAGCCAAAAATAAACAAGTCTTTAAAATAAACAAAAAAAAAGGAACTGAAAGTCTTTCCCCTCTGAAGTTGGCAGACTAACTAAAAGCCAAACAGTAGGCTGGCTAAACTCAAGTGAATGGTACCAACTTGAATGTGAAAGGTATCTTTATAGATACAAGCCCTGATAGGAATTCTTGAAGCTACCACCATCTTTAATGCTTCTCGCCCCAAAATTAAAGACAAAATGCAGTGCTACAAAAAGGGACTTACCACGCAGACGACCTGCTCTTTGAATGGCTTGATTTACCGCTTTGAGGCTTCCCAACAGTTCTGTGTGATTGTTACAGCGAATTTTATATCCATTGAGCAAGTCTTTATTAAGGTCATAGAGTTCCATATAGCGATTCTTCATTGTTTTCCTGTGTACATCAACAGAAGGTTAACATCACTGGACCTCAGTATGGCAGGCTTACATGAAGACTTGCAAACTTCCTAGACACATTTAATAAATGATCAAACGAGATTTTTAGCTGTACTGTCATTAAAACAGGGTAACTTCTAAAGTCTGCTTTGAAAACACTGAGAATATTCTATGAACTATTCTGTTTCTTCCCAATAAATGGAAGACAAGTGGCCTTCCTTGGTTATTAGTCCATGGTTTGTTTGAATTTAGGAACCAAGAATTATCATGCCCATGATATAAGGGGTGGGGACAAGTGAGCAAGGTGACAGGCTATATTCCAAGCTTCAGATTAATACTGACAGTTTCTTATCAAGCTAAATATACACTTACTGTACAACCCAGCAATCACATTATGACACATTGCACCCAGAAGACTGGAAACATGTCTGCAAAAAACCTCTATGCAAATATTTATAGCAGCTTTATTCTCAATCACCAAAGTCTGGAAACAACCCAAATCTCAATTAATTGGTGGGATATTGACCAAGTATGGATATCAATACAATAGAATATTCAGCAATAAAATGGAATGGACTACTGGTAACTTACAACGATGTGAATGAATCTCAACGGCATTATGGTACCTGAAAGAAGTCAGACTCAAAAGGCTGATTCCACTTATATTGAGTCCATTTATATTGTCTGATTCCATTTATGTGACAGTTTGGGAAAGGTAAAACAATTGGAAGAGAAACTCGATCATTGGCTGCCATGGACTAGAGGTTAGGAGAAGTACTTGATTGAGGTAGTAGCAACACAATTGTATAAATTTCCCCAAATTTATTGAAGTGTAAACCTAAAAGGGTAAATTTTCTACATGTATAAGTTACATATCAACTAACTTGGCTTTAAAAAATAAAAACCGTGTACATCTGACAGTTTCTAAATGAAATATAAATCAAGAAAAAAGGAATTTAGAGGTTGTTGGTTACTTCCGTCCAGTTTTTTTTTTTTTTGTCGCTCAGTCATGTCTGACTCTTTGCGACCCCATGGACTGCAGCCTGCCAGTTTCCTCTGGCAGGAAGATATCCAGGAGTTATCCAGGCAAGAATATTGGAGGGGGTAGCCTTTCCCTTCTCCAGGGGATCTTCCCGACCCAGGAACTGAATCTGGGTCTCCTGCCTTGCAGGCAGATTCTTTACCGTCTGAGCCACCAGGGAAGCCTAACTGGAAGCCATCAGGGAAGCACAGTCAAATGCCTAAAGCCAGCAACATCTCTGCTTTAAAAGAAAAAGCCAGAGAGAGAAAAAAAGGGGGAGCCCTAGAGATAAAGCACCTGTCGTGGCCATGGTACATACTCACATGTCCCTCATCAGACGGGCATCTTCAGCTTGGACCAGCAAACTGCGGATCAGATTAGAGTTATCTGCCATGTCAGCACTGAGCTTCTGATGCACAGAGTGGTATTCGTCCACCTGGAAACCATGAACACCAGGAGTTAAAAAGGCCTCACCAGCTTCCTGGAAACTAAATAAGTTGAGAAGGAGCTATCTTCTCTATACCGAGGCCCTGTTTTTTCTGCCATTCACTTGTTCTATCTTAACTATTCTCTCATTTCATCTCCTCCTCAGTGAAATACTCAAAATGACATTCTGTGTCAAGCTCTTCCACATCTTAGCATTGTGAGCCCAAGAGACACAAATACTAACATTTTAGAAGTTTAGGGTGGGGATGTTATAAGTGGGGACCCATCACAAGCCTTACTTTTGATTTTGGGTTCTTTGTTGTTGTTTAGTCAATAAGTCACATCTGACTCTTTGTGACCCAATGGACTGCAGCCTGCCAGGCTCTTCTGTCCATGAGGTTTTTCAGGCAAGAATACTGGAGTGGGTTGCCATTTCCTTCTCCAGGGGATCTCCCTGACCCAGGGATCAAATTCGTATCTCCTGTATTGACAGGCAGATTCTTTACCACTGAGCCGCCTGGGAAAGCACTAAGCCAGAATGCAAGGTAGATATAACAGGTAAGATGAAAGGCTAGCAAAGGAAAATGTTAATATATATATTTTTCAAGTATCCTTCCAAACCAAGCACAGAAAGCAGGTGCTCAAGCTAACCACTCACTTTTACAAAAGCAATCCTTTAACTCATGAATTCTCTAATACTAGCTCAATTTTTAGTTTAAGAATTTTCCAAAGTTAAGACATGACTGTCATGTAATATACATACATTTGTAGTTTCATTAATTTAACAGAAATATTGCAAACATTATTACAACACCGTGTTCTCACAAATTCATCCACCAGGTGCCCTCACCTTAACTAGCACTTTTCGTAATTCTTCAAAGTAGACAGGGAAATCGGCTTCGACCTGAAGGTCTTCAATAGCAAAAAACGATGCCATCGACTGGATGATGTCACCAGCCAAATCGATATCATCAGTATTTATAGTGATCTATCCACAGGAAAAAAGACAAGTTAGCATCCTCGGATAGCTGGAACAGTACCTGAACTTCCCCATATTCAACACATTTATTGAACATAAATTTATATGCAATGATAAATAAAAATAAGGTCCAGCCCTCAAGGAAATAACATTATTTCTAGCAACAGGCCAAAAAAAAAAAAAAAGAATCCTTTTGCCTTATAAATGGAACAACAAAATCATTCAAACAATGAAAACATTGTGTTCTCTGTATTCCTAAACCATCCCTAACTAGCTGACAAACAGGTGAAGGGAAGTGGGAGAGGGAGGTAGAAAAACTGCTGATCTACGTTACACGCCTGTGTCAGAGGTGATAACACAGTCTAGGTTGAGATGTGGTTTTACGACCTTGAGATTGGTGTCACCCGCCTCACTTTACACTGAGTGTTAAATGTTTACGTGAGAAATCTGTGACCATGACAGTAAAAATTACCTCTCCACTAAGTTTTATCTTTATATACAGCTGGCCGCCGTTCCGTAGGGATGTGAAACACACTTGAAATGGCGCATTCTGAATGTTAGTGCCCTCTGGTAACAGAAAGTTCTGGCTGAGCCACATAACAACCTTAAAGATGAAGAGTGTGAAATGAATCTCCATTTTTAAAGTACAGTCATTAAGAGCTACCCTTCTTTCTAGTTTTTCTACTTGGTTAAAAAAAAAAAAAAATTACAACTCTTCCCCCACCAAGAAAACACTATTCACACTCCTTTTTCCCACCTGATACATGTTCTAAGTAACATGCACAATTATATCTAGTTCCATAGCATGCATTTTCTACTCAGACATATGGACATATGTTTTTTAACATTTTTATTTATTTGTTTTTGCTTTTTGGCTGCACTGTGTGGCATTCGGGATCTTAGTTCCTCAACCATGGATTGAACCTGAGCCCCTGTAGTGAAGCATAGTCTTAACCACTGGATCACCAGGGGAGTCCCCTACTTAGACGTAACTTTATATGCAATGTAGATACGATTCAAGTACTATGCTAATTCTGTTTACAAGATAGCTCTTCTGTGGCTCTAGCCTGCTTAAAATCATTCTACTCCATCCTTTAATACATTTAAATAAAGGTTGCATGCACAGACACAGAGATAACATCCACACTGTAAGTAAAGAATATATCTTAATATAAATAATAGTAATACTTTATAGTGGTTTATGATACAAGTTCCACATAAGATCCACTTGTGAGGCCTTTTGGAAGGGGCCACCTGTAGAGTTTCAAGTTTCAAAGGCCAGAAAGGGGCCTGAGAATTTCCATGATTAAAAAGCCTCACTGAGAATTCTAAAGTCCAGCCAAGGTTAAAACCCACAGGTATTACTAGTCCTTTAAACTTTACAAAGTGCTATTATGCCAATGATGTGATCCTCAGGGGCCCCCTGTGAGGTAATACTATCCTCAATAAGGGGAATGCCGCAAGACCCCTAAGAATTTACTTAGTTAAGGTAGCACTTGAACCCCCACAATATTCCCATTTCCAAGGGCCACTCTCTTTCCATTCTGATGCAGGCTCCTCTTAAAACACTAGATCTGGACAATCCCACTAAGACTAAGAAAAAGAGGAATTACAAACTGAGAGGAATTCACCTGTGACTAAGGATTGCTTAGGTAAGTAACTTTGAATTAATGATTCAAAATAAATATTTCTGAATTGATTAGCCAAGATAAAAATTTTTGAATAATTTTTTCAAAACGGAAGAAGTTAAAAAAAAAATGGAAGAAGTTATTTTAGCAAAATTTTTGGTACTTGTTATAAACTATCCAACTCCAAGCTAACTCCTTCATGTCATATTTACTGCTACCAAATAACACACTTATGTAATTTCCCCTTTTCTGTGAAATAATGTCAAAGATTCTAAAGTGCAAAAGGGTTGCAAAGAGAAAAGCCAGACACTCACCCTCTGGGCCCGTTCTGCGATGATCAAGTTGACGTGACTGACAGGCTCACTGGCAGGGTCCGGGCTGGTGAGCGCGTACATGGAGAATCGGGGTAGCCGTCTTGTCAGCTCAAACACGTGAAACTGGGTACTATGGCCAACCAACGGAATAGAAGAGAACTGTCTGTGTTGAATGTTATTTCAAAGGGAAAGCGCCCCCCCCCCATAAACATAAGGTCACTACTGAGTCATCAAGCTGTTACTTAAGGGTTTCACTAAAGAAACTCTGTCTACTCTCCTCCCCCCACCCTCACCTCAAAAAAAAAGAAAAAAAAATTGAGGGTTCAAGTCCCACAGTAATGGGGTTTAGGATTTAGAGACATGAGTCTGTGTATACATATGCACGCACCCAGGGTTTACAACACCCAAAAAAGGAATGTGAAAATGTTTCTATCTTCCACAAATCTAGTGCTTTTCTTCACTGGCTGAGGTTGCATATGACTGTCATATAATGGAACCTAAACCCCTGTAGTCTTGGTGGCCAAAACTAAATTATCCATTAAGTGTACTTTTGGGATTGCTGTGAATATGAAATCATCTGACTAAAACCAGAAATAACCATTTCAAACTTACATACTTTTTATTTATTTTTTGGAAAGATTTCAAATTAGAGAAATAAGAAGTCATGGGAAACCTTGCCTGGGTGGAAAGAGCCATTAAGTGGCTTCTCTGGCCCCAGAAAATCCATGGCAAAAGGGGAAATCTACACATTCTCCTCTCCTCTCAGTGCTGCCTGGACATGAACCGCGATGGCGAAGGGTCACCTGCTCCTGTAACCCACGAAGGTTTTCAAGTGCAGGTCCATGGGGACGTCTTTGGGAGGTGTGATGGGGATGCGGACGGAGCTGGAAAGGTGGTGAATGCTGGGGTGCACCACGTGGCTTTCACCTGCAAAAATGCCCTCCGCAAAAATCAACACCGCTCGGATGATGGTGTCTGCAGGGAAGAGAGGAGACAGCAGTCCCAAGAGCCGCCCCCAGACGACACAGGTGCCAACGACCAGCAGCCGTGTGTCAGTAATGCCTTACCATTAGAGGTGGAGATGCACAACTCGGCATGGGCGGCCTGTGTCTCGCCCCCCAGGTTGACGGAGAGGGCGGTGTGGAGCTTGGTGTTGGCCGGGATCACGCCCCGATGCCCATCAGCCTCGTTCAGTGGACTGCTCAGCTCTGCCTGCAAAACACAAGCCCCCTCACTTCCAACTCAGTCCCGGAACAGTGAACTCGTGTCAGTTTTAAATAATACAGCTATCTGGCTTCAGAAGACAGGTCCCCTGTCATCTTACATTCATCTGAGTCTTTAAACGTCAGAGAACTCACCTCAGTGCTTTCGCTCTAACCCGGCCTTTTCCCAAAGGAAAATACTCTCATCTCTTCCTGTGGTTAGGGACCACTGTCCCCCAGCACGCCTTTTACATTCTAAAAAAATTATTTATTTACTGGCTATGCTGGGTCTTCGTTGCTGTGTGGGCTTTTTTCTCTAGTTGCGGCGAGAGGGAGCTACTCTCTAGTTGCAGTGCACAGGTTTCTCACTGCAGTGGCTTCTCTTGTCGCAGAGCACAGGCTCTATGGCGCCGGGTTCAGTCCTTGCAGCTCCCGGGCTCTACGGCAGACTCAGTAGTTGTGGCGCACAGGCTTAAGTGCCCCGAGGCCCTGGGATCTTCCCGGACGAGGGCTCAAACCCATGTCTCCTGCATAGGCAGGTGGAGTCCTTACCACTGAGCCACCAGGGAAGCCACCCACCTTTTACACTTTTCTGTATTGTTTTGTTTTAAATGACTAAAGAAATTCAATTAGTTTAGCAAATTCAAACAATTATACATGATGGGACAAATTAAAATCCTACTCCCCAGCTTACCCTCCAGCTACTTGGATAAGTACATGTACACAAATATACACACACACACACAATACCACACCCAGAGTCTCTGCAGTTGTCCATGTTTATGTTATTTGTGGTTGAAAAAGACAAGATACTCTAAACACACTATTCTTGCTTCCCTTCACTCAATAATACCTGACATCCTTCCACATTAGTCCACGTGTATATACTTCATTCTTTTGAGCTGCTTAATATTCCCCAGCCCACCCTCCCAGGACTGATCAAAAGTTACTGCTGCTTCCACCTGTTCCCTGCTACAAACAGTGCTGCTGTGTTTTAACACTCGTGCAAATCTCTCTGGCTGAGCTCCCAGGCAGTGGGATTTCTGGGTTAAAGGACACGTGCCCTCTTCATTCTGACACTGGCAAAAAGGCCAGGCCATCTGCCCGCCCATAAGCGGGGAGGGGGAGCCCCCGCCTCGCCAGATGTGGAGACCCTCCTCCTTTCCCAACCACCTATCCTCCTGGTCACTCTCAGCCTCTCAGCCTCCCGCGTGCCCATCCCATCCGGTCCGACCTTGGCGTTGTCCTCATAGTTGCGGAGCTCCAGCAACAGGTTCTGTTTTTTCTGACTCAGCTCTCGGATCAGGTCCTGCTCTAGGCTGGTGTCCATGAGGTTGCCTCTCATCTCAGCCGTGCCCGGCAGGTAGCCCCGGACTGACAGGAGGGGAAAAAAAAAACCCACAGGACTGAGGGAGGGCCCAGGCACAGCCAGGTCTTACTTTTAAGTCATCAATGACCTAGTCTTAAAACCTAAGTTCTCATTTCCCCAACTCAGGTGAATTTATTAGGACGAAAGGGTATCAGCACAAACACTTAATGGTGGATCTCCCGGGATTCTGACCCAATCAGACTGAGAAATCTGACTTATCAAGGATCTCTCCTATCCCGATTTACTTTCTCCATCCACCGAGCAGCAGATTAACTGTTGGCAGCCATCCATCCGGTAATCTCCCTCCACCACACCAGCAATCGCAGAAGAAAAGCTGTCCTTAAAGATGACCTCCCCGGTCCGGTCATTTCGAGCATCGACCTAAAAATAGAACAAGAACTTGAAAATAGCTTCTGCTACAGGTTCTTAAAAATGACACAGAATTTTTAAAGTTCAATCAGCTCTAGTCTAGAAGTTTTTAAGAGGGCTCCAAGGAGGGGACTTCCCTGGTGGTCCAGTGGTTAGGAATCCACGTTCCAATGCAGGGGATAAGAGTTTGATCCCTGGTGGGGTAACTAAGATCCTATGTGCCACTGGGCAACTAAGCCCTCTTGCCACAACTAGAGAGCCTGCACACAGCAGCGAAGGATTCCTCAAGCTGCAACTAAGGCCCAATGCAGCCAAATGTAAAAAAAAAAAAAATTTTTTTTAATGAGTACTCCAAGGGGCCCCACCTGTGGCTTCTCAATACTTACCTATAATCAGGGGGCCAAGGGACCTCACTCAGCTCTGCTTTTTCTTAAAAGCTGTTTTACATACTGGCCTAGTATTTCATTTGGAAAAGTGGGCTGGCTGAGAGACAGTACTTTTAGAAAATATATAACACAGTGTGAAAGTCCAAACTGCCCAGGTTCGAATTCCAGCTTTGCCACTCACTACCAGTGGGATCTTGGGCAAACCTCTTAAACATTCTCGACTTGGCTTCCTCATCTGGAGATCAACAGTAAGAACAGGAGGAAAATAACTGTATCTACACGTCAGGGTTGTAACAAGGTCTAAAAGGGTTAATGTGTTAGGCAGGTAGAACAGGGACTGGCACATAGAAGTATACAAGACATATTAGCTCTACAAACAAATTTCACCTGTATTATATGTAAATATATAAAATATATTACACCTAAAGTTTTTATTTATCTGGCTGCACTGTCTTAGTTGTGACATCAAACTCTTAGCTGCAGCATGGGATCTAGTTCCCTGACCAGGGATCAAACATGGGCCCCCGGCATTGGGAGTGTGGAGTCTTAATCACTGTTCCACCAGGGAAGTCCCCAGTTATATCTCAAGTTTGAAAAACGCCAAGCAAGCCCAGTCTTCCACCATCCACCCTTCTGGAACAGCCCTGTTTAAGGTCCCTTTGCCACAAGAACTACTGAGATGCTGCAGAGAGCCCTACAATCATCCACATCTCCTCTTCCCAAAGGAGGCAGATAAATAAATCAATGACCCTTCAGAAACGAATGCCTCACAAAACAACAGGGAAGGATAACCACCTAAAATGAGCTTTTGTTCTAAGCAAGAACACATGCACTATTGATAAAAGGCTAGCTACAGAAAATGTAACAGAGCAAGCATCTCAGTGACCACTATTTATGTCTTTTCATAAACAGCCTTCTGGGCAAAATTTTGCAGTGAAAAACACACTAATTTAGGTCACAGCTTACTACCAGCTCCTACCCCTTGGCTGGAGAATACCATACTCTTAATAACAACATCAGGTCAGCCTGAAAATTATGGATGCTAAAGCTAGTAAAGCAATGAATGGCCTGTACTGACCAGAGTTCCTCACACATTAACAGAAGCCTCGAACTCAGACTGAACTGAACTTGCTTCATTCTAACTTCTCCATGACCTTCAGCACTGCGTTTCTGCAATATTTAGCAAATAAGAGGGTTAACTTGCTAACTAAGAAACAGGGGTACAAATCTGTATTTCTGTGGCTTTTCTATTCTTTTGCTTTATCCAACATGAAAGTTTTGCCATGCAAAAGATGACCCTCCAACTCAACAAATGACCTACTAAAGAAAAAGTTAGTTGGCTAGTTGCTTTTAAATTAAGTAATTTTGCACCTATGTTCATCCGGTGGATCTATATTCCTTTTAATGTTGTTTCTGTTGAGTGCAGATACCAATTGTTCCACTTATATAATGAACTGTATAGTTTGCTTACCTTTCATATAAATTAAAACACACAAATTATGATTATGTAATAGCAATTTTGTAAAATTTTGAAAGCATTTAACTAGACAGACTTCAAGGTTCAGAGTCAGATCTGAAGGTTACTTTTGATAACTTCTTAAGTCAAGTAGTTTTCTAATTCTTGGATCAATCATAATAATTCATATTCCCCCAGAATAGGGTCCCCTTTTATGGATTTTCAAGTTTTTTAATAAGCAACTACACAGTCATCCTTTGTAATTTTCAACACCCATAGCAAAAACAAAACCAAGTGGAGAAGTAGGAACCAACATAACAGTTTTTTTAATCTGTTTTTCACACAACACCAAAGGAAGGTTACAAGACATTGGCCAAAAGTGAAGGGAAAAAATCAAAGAAGAAAAGCTAGAACTAGCTGATCTCCTTCAGGCAATCAGTGCTGACATATGAAAGAGCTAGGGCAAATGGTATCCATGGAGATCTGGCAGCTCCTTTGGCAGTTTCTAACAAGACAATCCTGACTTGCCAAGAGACTGTACAAACTTCTGGTTTGAAGTTAAAAAAGGAAAGAAGCAAAAAAAAAAAAAAAAATCCTAGTTTGAAGTTATAGCTTGGAAAACAATGATAACTCTTCCCACTAATCCTAAGATTTTAGTTAAACTTGAAGATTTACTAGAAAAGAGCTACATACACAGTTCACTACTAGCTTACTAAAAATCCTTTTTTTTTTTTTTACTTGCCTATGCCTGTGATCAACTTGATTAAATTGATCCCCATCCCTTCAAGGAAGGGACTCAGACCTTCCTGGAGCTCTTCCCCCCAAACAGGGCTTATTAAACTGAAAGGACACTTGCTCACTCTGCAGTGTTGGTAATCCTAGCAGGGAGAAAAAATCCAGGGAGGTTAAGGAGTTACATTTGAAAGCACAAGTGCATATTCTCCTGTCACTGTTTGGAGTCAGGCAGCCCATATATCTCAGATAGTTATGACTTTAAATTATACTTGAACACTACTCTTTAAACTTACCTTCCCATTGGCCCAACCAGTTATCAGTTCACACACTCCATCAGAATTAAGGTCAAAAGCATGAATACTCATGGCGTGATTTTTGGACTGAAAAGGAATTTCAATAATTAGTATAGAAATCTCTCAATAAGTATAAAATCCCTGAATATCAGAGGCTGTATCATACAAACTTTAATTCTCCAGTATCGGGCTGTTTTGTCATAAACTCCAACGGTGCCATTGGAAAGGGCATAACCAAATCGATTGCCATACATGGGGCAAAGAGAGGTGATGATCTGCAAAAAATAATGAAAAAGATAAAGTTCATTAAGGCTCAATTTAGTGCAAAATGACTTTATAAAACTGCATACCTTGCTACAAGTGTGTTAAAATTAGGTTTAAATGCACTTCCAGTCCACTAGCGGGGAATGTGTTCTTCTCTATGATCCATGTCCTCTATTTCAGATTTGGATCATAAGAATTAAACTCACAAAGTTTACTGTTTTAGATCAAGCATATGTAGCAAATTTCAACAAATTATTGTTTTAAATAATAAAATCGAGGAATTAAGAAGGAAATAAACTATGCACACAAGATCTGGACTACGTAAAATTGATGTTATACATACTAGCTCAAAATATCTTAATGATTACTTCAATTTCCTTAACTTATAATATCCTACAGTCTAAATTTTAAAAGGACTTATAAAATCCACAATTAAATATCTTTCCAAGGTATAATTTACTGTTTGCTAGAAGAAAACATAATCCTTTAAAGAGCAAAACCCCAGAATACCATGGATTTGTACATATCTAACAACATACAGGGAGAAGGCAATGGCAACCCACTCCAGTGCTCTTGCCTGGAAAATCCCATGGACGGAGGAGCCTGGTACGCTGCAGTCCATGGGGTCGCTAAGAGTCGGACACGACTGAGCGACTTCACTTTCACTTTTCACCTTCATGCATTGGAGAAGGAAATAGCAACCCACTCCAGTGTTCTTGCCTGGAGAATCCCAGGGACGGGGGAGCCTGGTGGGCTGCCATCTATGGGGTCGCACAGAGTCGGACACGACTGAAGCGACTTAGCAGCAGCAGCAACAATATACAGACTGCATATGTTATACTGGAGTATTAACAGGACTGTTAAGAGGATTTAACACACTTAAGAGAATTTACAATTACAATTTACAAAATCTACAATTTTAGATACTGAAACAAAATTATCCTTAAAAGTTAAAACTGAAGTTTAAAGATATCTATGACCCTGCAGATCTACTTTCTAATTCTGACTAATGTAAGAGATAATAAGAAATAAACTGTATAAAGTAGAGAATAGTTATGTAATTTCTTCTACACCTACAGCTTTTCTATAAAACCACCCACTTCACTTAACTCTGAATACAAAGCGCCATGTGGGACTCCAGAATTATTTAGCTCAAGGCATTCTTTGGCAGAACTGTTCATAATTTTGCCGATGTGCAAAAACACATTTGAACTAAGAGCAGAATCAAGCCAGAGGACAAGAAAACAGCCCTGAAATGAACAATCTTATAAAGTCCACATTTTCCTAAATTTGCCTTAGATCCCTTAGTCCTTTATAAGGTCACTAGTTTCTTCTTTTGTGGACTAGAGGATCAACAGGCACGTCAAATTCCTCGCTGTTATTTCATGTTCTCCTGTCCTTTTCTAGGATTTAGGAAAAAGGTGTTTCACAGAATGTACTCCCCTCACATCTAGTATTGACAATTAACAGAAATCCAACAAAACCTCAATGATTCCCCAAATGGGAAAAGATTTACTATGAATTTAAATGAAAGGGAAATGGTAACGCAGAACCCAGCACTTACAGGTCAGTAATTCTTAAGCTGGCAATCCCCTTCAACAATCTAATGAAATTAAAAGACGCTTACTCCTTGGAAGGAAAGTTATGATCAACCTAGATAGCATATTAAAAAGCAGACATGCCAAAAAAGGTCTGTCTAGTCAAGGCTATGGTTTTTCCAGTGGTCATGTATGGATGTGAGAGTTGGACTGTGAAGAAAGCTGAGCTCCGAAGAATTGATGCTCTTGAACTGCGGTGTTGGAGAAGACTCTTGAGAGTCCCTTGGACTGCAAGGAGATCCAACCAGTCCATCCTAAAGGAGACCAGTCCTGGGTGTTCATTGGAAGGACTGATGCTGAAGCTGAAACTCCAATACTTTGGCCACCTCATGCGCCTCATGCGAAGCGTTGACTCATTGGAAAAGACCCTGATGCTGGGAGGGATTGCGGGCAGGAGGAGAAGGGGACGACAGAGGATGAGATGACTGGATGGCATCACCGACTTGATGGACATGAGTTTGAGTGAACTCTGGGAGTTGGTGATGGACAGGGAGGCCTGGCATGCTGCGATTCATGGGGTCACAAAGAGTGGGACACGACTGAGTGACTGAACTGAAGGACGCTCTCTCTAGAAAAGCAGACGTGAAACACATACAGGTACACAAAATCCCCATATGGACACACATCTTCAGATATGCACTGCTTTTGGCACTCACTTCTCCCCTTCATTTTCCTCTACCCACAACTATCAGCTTACAACCATAAAAAGTGTGAGTACGTAAGAAGTAGAGTCAGAAAAAAAAAAAAGTAGAGTCAGATTAAGTAAAAATCTATAGTAAAAGTGAAGAAGTGAAGTGAAGTTGCTCAGTCATGTCCAACTCTTTGTGACTTCATGGACTGTAGCCTACAACACTCCTCCGTCCATGGGATTTTCCAGGCAAGAGTACTGGAGTGGGTTGCCATTTCCTTCTCCAGAGGATCTTCCCGACCCAGGGATTGAATCTGGGTCTCCCGCATTGTAGGCAGACGCTTTACCATCTGAGCCACGAGGGAAGTCCATATAAACCCTTCAAAATCACTGGTAACACTTTATATATCAATATGCACATTTTGCTTTTTGGTCTCCCTTTTGCAGGCAGGGGAACAGAAACCTGATGTTCCTAAACAGCTTTCGTAAGCGAAGAGAAGCAAGGATGAGTTCTCATCCCAAGGTGAGTTCTCAGGCTGCTGCCCTCAATCTTTTCTGATACAGCCTCCCAAACACCAGTTGATATAATTCTGCACAATACCACCATTTGGATCTCTAAGAGTTCTTTCTGTTGTTTTTCTTTTCTGTCCATTTACAGGGCTCACAAGCCAATGCTCCTTTATTTCCATCTTCTTCCTTAATTTAGAATATCCTAATTATCTTTTTGGTTTCCATCTTGCCCAATCCTGGAAAACCAGCAGCAAATAAATATCCTAAGAATACCAAACCATAAGGGATAAGGGCAATCTTTAGACACTGTTTAAAAAAAAAGACAACTCTTTCAGAAACATTTCAGTTTGAATTACTTGAGTAATTCTAATCACAAAGAAACTAGTCAAGTTCTCTGACATCTAGTTTTTAAGTTTACCAACAGAAATGTGCCTAAGAAGTACTTAATTTGAATGAAGAGAAAAAGTCTAAAACCCTCACAGATACAGTTCATTCAATATTCAATCCCATTTAATACACATGATGAGAAGCAGGAGGAGGACCTGACCATGCCACTTAATAGCCATGACCTTTTGAGAGTAACTTAACAAAGAAACATAACATGTTCCCTCATCTGTAAAACGAGAACTACTAATTCCTTCATAATTGGGCTGTTGTTGGATTAAATGAGTAGCTCATGTAAATAACTTAGAACAGTGTCTGGCATGTATCAGGTGCACAATAAATGGTTGCCATTATTATTATTATTATATAATAGCTCACTAAAAGAAATACCTTTTTGTGCTCCATAATTTTTGTCCAATCAGTGTTTTCAAAATATAACTTTTTTCTTTTTTTCAGTGGAGTACAATTCTAGGGCCTCCCTCCCATCTCCCCTTCCTCTGGGTCATCAGAGAGCACTGAGTCAAAATATATCTCCATATATTTAAAGGGTATTTAAATATCCATAAAGGATATTTAAAGGCTTCTTTTTCTGTAACGTACTGCTGTTTAATCCCCACAGTCTTTACCGTAAAATTGGGTAGGGAGATGTCCCAGCACTCTCTCTTTATGCTATATTTAACTATGCTGATCTGTCAAGGTTATCGTAATTCTGAGGTGGTGCTTACCTCTGTTTCTGTTATTTCTGCCACAATCTCATCTTCTTTGAAAACCCGGATATCAAAATCCTCAGATCCAACAAGAAGCTGAAAGGAAAAAAAAAAAAAAATCAGGCATATTTAGTTCAGTAAGTGAAGACAGCAAAATTTCCATAAATAAAACAAAAAAACTGCATGATACTTTGTATGCTGCTAGAGCCACCCAGGAATTCCAACTTCTCGGTGATGGATGCTCAGAAAGGTTCCTTCCAGTGAGAAGGTCATGAGTTGGTCAGTGAAGAAACAGTGGTTACTACAGATCCTGCCACGTGGGCACCTCCTACCAAAACAAGTTCTTTCACCAGGCACCTGAAAATGCTCCCTGACTCAGCATCTGTCTGCCCACAGGTGGAAGCCCTGCTTCAAAAGCCAGAGCCCAGTATCTGCAGACAATCGGAGGGTAAGTCAATGTCCAACACAGTACCTCACTGGCTGCTCAAGAGGTTAATTTCTAGAAAAAGTGTTAGAGTAATTTAAAAAGCTAAAAGCCAATCTCTAAAACTTCCAGATTCCTGAAAAAGTTGGCCAAAACTAAGAACTAGGTACTAATATGATTTTAAAACATTGGAATCAAGTTATAAGACTGTGAATGTGACTGTGATCCCAACAACTATTTTGCCCTCTCCCCCATCAGGTGTCTTTGAAATAGGGTCTTGATCTCTGTATTTGACAAACCCAAGTGAATTACTGTTCAAAAGAGAGGAGAAAGACAAATGACGCCAATTAGTTCATCATTCAGGCAACAGAACAGCAAAATCAACCCTGAGAAGCTAACACTTCTCTCAACACTATGGTCACTGTCCTGGGGAAATGTATGTACTCAGCTGAGAAGTACACACAAGAGAAGGGTCTCCTCCCCCACATACCTCTTTCTTCCCATCACCATCGAAGTCACACAAGGCCAAGGAATGAACGTTATCACCAGTAACCTGAAAATAAAACCCAAGTCATTACTATGCCATTTCTATTCACTTAATCCAAACACAGGAGCTACATGAAAGACAGGATGAAATAAACCACGAATTTAAAATCCACATTACTCATTGCCTTTTTTTAATGTATAAAATTACAAATCCTGTTTTATTTTGTTTCCATTATTCATTACTGTCAGTGGTTAAAAAAAACAAACAAGCAAACAAGACCTAAAGAACATTAAAAAGTAAAAATGTTTAAGAGTACTAGAGAGAGTATTTCGTTCTTCATACCGTCCAAAAGAGATCATTTCCTTCATGATTGAAACCCTGCAGAGCACAATTTCCACCAATAATTGCAAGAGGAGAGGTAATGTCTCCCAACGTCCCCAGCACGATTGCATTGGCCCCATCTGCTACCTAAGAAGGAAAACAAAAAAGACAAACCCTCAAGGACAATGCTGCAAGGCACACTGGAGGTAACATACATCCTTCTTTTTATCTGGAAACTCAAAGGCCTTTGTCATCATTCCTGAGAAGCCACCTGGTCTCCTGAGAGGCAGGCCAGAGCTGTCCATCAGGGACAGTGTCTGTGGCTAACGTGGCTTATGCAAGGATGAGCACTGACTCAGGATAAACTCAGGCCCTTGGTCTCCTGCACTAACCTGCTATGATAACCTACTCTAAAACCCCAGGCTCTCCTGGACCACCCAGTTCTAGAGGCCAAATTCTCAGAGCATCAGACGTAATGCCTTTAAGACACCCAAACTTCTGTCATCTATTTTAACCACTGTAGATGGAAATCTATTACTACTACTAATTAGTTCTCTTACTACTGCTCGTTTTTAATTGTAAGTACTAAAAACTTCAAGCACCTATAGATCCACCATTCTGAACTAGTAAATGTCTCAGACTTCTTGAATAAAGTTCATAAGCACAGTTTGATGAAAATGTTCTAAAACTGATTGTGGTGATGGTTACACAACTCTCTGAATAAACTAAAAACCACTGGACTGTATGCTTTAAATAGGCAAACTGTATGGTATGTGAATTATATCTTAATAAATCCATTATAGAAAAAAAGTAAAAGATTACATGTATATATTATGACCCCATTTTGTAAACAAAAAAAAGAATTCACTCACAAATACTAAGTAAAAAGTCAGGATAAATCAATCAAGAGTTAAGTGTTATTTCCAAATGAAGAAATTATGGGTGATTATTTTTAATTTGCTTCTATTTTTATATAATAAGTATGGATTATCTGAGTATTAAAGTTGCAGCAGCCTGTAGATGGCAGGCTATGGTAAGTGCTTCTCCTGGAAACTACTATACTAAACTTCAGTGCAAAGCCACCAGGAGACCTGTTTGCTGGCTTTCTGGCTGCTGGCTGAATTTTTAATGACAAATCTTGACAGATCAAAGTATCAACAGATACACTGTTGTTTTTCAGTTGCTAAGTCGTTTCCAACCCCGTGGACTGTAGCCTGCCAGGCTCCTCTGTCCATGGGATTTCCAGGCAAGAATACTGGGGTGGGTTGCCATGTCCTTCTCCAGGGGATCTTCCCGACCCAGGGATCAAACCCACACCTCCTGCATTGGCAGGTGGGTTCCTTACCTCTGAGCCACCAGGGAAGCTATCAACAGATAATACCTCCTGAAAGATAACCTGGAGTGTCATCAAATGATTACCAACCATGACCGAATAAGTAAGTGTCAATGAGATGTAAATGGCAAAACATGCATTTTTTTTAACTACACTACAACAGCCACATAATAAACCCAAATAAACGTCTGATCTCTTTCAAGCATTTAAAAAAAATAAAAAACCAGTGGACATTAATGGGAAGTGGGAGTTTTATGGTTATAAATGGGTATACTTGCCTCTCTGTAGAACAAATCTGAATTATTGTAGACATCATAAGCTAACAGATTGGTCTGTGTCCCCACTAAAAGAGCATCATAGCCAAGTTCAGGGTTCAGTACTCCTGCGGTCAGGCAGCTGACTGTCTGGTTAATGTTGAGAAGTGAAACATCAGACTCCAGGGGGCTCTGGAGGACCCTAGGTGCATCGAGATGTTGGCTCCGTGCATGAGGGTTGTGAATAAAAACCTAAAACAAAAAGTTAATTACATCCCCTTAACATCAAAAAAATGTAAAATTAGCAAAGTTTTATTAAAAGGCTCAGGTTATTAACAGATTACCAACGTTAACAAGAAGGGATTTAATCATCCACAAAACTTAAAAACACCCATACACAGTTCTGTGCGTGGCTGGCTTTCAATCACTTCAAACTGTGGGAATCCAGTGGCTCTCAGCCTTGTAAAGACCGAGATATAATGGCCAAGACCTAGTTGTCACTTCCCAGGGCAGCTTACATACAACCAACCGGCAGGACTCAAGCACTCTTACAAACCAGCCTTTTCCTGGTCAACCTATAGGAAATTGCTATCAGTTACAATGAGATTGAGCACACAAAGATCAGAGAAAACAGTAATAAACACTTCATTATCTTTCATCCCAATGCCTAACAAATTCACTTCCTGACCCTTAAAACTGATTGGTAGTAAATCTGTCTTATAATCCTAAACTGAGTCACACAAAGCAAGCTTCTTGAAGGCTTTCATAGTCTATACAAGTAGACAGAATTAATTAACTCCAAGTTAATTAATCTAGCAGTTTCAACTATCACAAATATAATCATCTGAGTGTCCTTACAAATCTTTAAATTTCCCTGGGCTTCATATGTAAAAGGAGGTTTACACTTCATATGTAAAAGGAGATTCATATGTAAAAAGCATTCTCAAGAGGGATGATGTTGCTCCCAAGATGGGTAATTGGGTTTGCGGTGGGGAGGAGCTTAGACATTAGGTCATAGAGATAGAGGACAGAAATTTCATTAAGGAAATTTTCATTTTCTGGAAAAAAAAAGCAATATAAAAGGCAATATGGAAAAAAAAAAGGATGAGAAACTAGAGATCCCATAAGCCCCCATCTAGTTCTAAAATTTGCTAATTTTATTTTACTTATTTATTTTTGGCTGTGCTGAGTCTTTGTTGCTACGAGCAGGATTTTTCTCTAGTTGCAGTGAACAGGGGCTACTCTCTAGTTGCAGTGCACAGGCTTCTCCTTGTGGTGGCTTCTCTCAGCGCGGAGCACAGGCACTAGGGTTTGAGGGCTTCAGCAGTTGCAGCTCCCAGGCTCGAGAGCACAGGCTCAACAGTTGTGGTTCATGGGCTTAGCTGCTCTGAGAAAATTTTCTAATTTTAAATGAGCATTTCAACCCTTTGGTGTAAATCTGTAACCCGGCAAGGCGGGTTTGGTTGCTCGCCACTCAAAAGGCCAATACCCGAGAGACGAGTGTTGGTGGGAAAGGAAATTTTGCTTTATTCAAGAGGCCAGAATACTGGGAAGAAGGCCGACTAACACCCTGAGACCGTCTCCAAGTTGCCAGATAGGAGACAAAAATTTTAAAGGCAGTGTGGGCAGCAGGGGGCCGCAGGGCATGTGAGCTGCTCGCGCACAATTCTTGGACTGGTTGGCATCAAGGGAGGTTTTTTTTTTTTTTCCAAAGGAGGTTTTAAGCATCACCTGTCTTCTGGTTTCAACCCAGTCTGGGGTCTATATGCTCATGATCAGCAGTTTTCAACTGGTAGGGGTCTGCTTCCTATAAAAACAACTTAGGAATGTGTGTCAGACCTTCATAGTTTTCAGGGAACTGGGAGTTGGGAGTTTGGTTAACTCTATAGTCCAAATTGTTCCCAGTTTCCCAGCTTAAAAGCTTGTTTCTACCCCTTCACATTCCTAGACATTAACACTTGAGCCAGCCTTCTGAGACTCAAGGGAGGCCTGGGAGACTAAAGCTTTTCAACAAATAAGTAGTAGAGAACACAGCTGGTTGGGGGGGGGGCTGTCCCAGGGAGGCCCCCGAGGGTCCAGCTTGGTTACAGTCTCCCTTTTTCTCTGATACTCCTCAAGCCTGAGGGTGTGGAACAAGAAAGGAAATAGAGAGCTTTGGATAGAGAAGTTAAATCATTAACTCGGTAGAGGAACTCAGTATTAGGGCACTCGGTTTTAAACCCAAGCAGGATTAATTTTAAATTATTATCTAAACAAGGTAACCTATTCAACAAAAGATAATTTTTATAAGACTTATCAGACTTAGATGTCCATTGACAGATGACTGGATAAAGAAGTGGTGGTGCATATACACAATGGAACACTACTCAGCCATAAAAGAGGAACGAGTTTTAAGTCACTTGAACTGAGTGGATGAACCTAGAGTCTGTCATACAGGGTGAAGTCAGTCAGAAAGAGAAAAACAGATATCATATATTAACGGGTACATATGGAAACTAGAAAAATGGAACTGATGAACCTATTTGCAGGGCAGGAAGAGAGACGCAGACACAGAGAACTCAGTGGGGGAAGGAGAAGGTGGGATGAATTGAGAGAGTAGCATGGAAACATATACATTGCCATATGTAAAACAGACAGCTAGTGGGAAGACGCTGCGTAACACGGCAAGCTGAACCCAGTGCTCTGTGACAACCTAGAGGGGTTGGGTGGCGGTAAGGAGGGGAATGGAAGGGAGGTGTGAGAAGGAGGGGATATATGTATACATATGGCTGATCCACGTCTTTGTACAGCAGAAACAAACCACCTTGAAAAGCAATTATCCTCCAGTTAAAAATAAATTTAAAAAAAAAGATTGGTGAGAAATCGATAGAAAAGGTGTGTAGCTACTGAATATTGTGTTCACGCTCTCATTTGTGTCATACTTTACAGCATGCTTTTATAAACAGTACTGCATGTGGTCCTCCGGATATACAGAAGAGGTGAGAGGGGTTAAGGCCTTTCCTCCCCCAAGGTCTCACCACCGGTAAGTGACAGGAGCAAGACACAAGCCTGGTGTCAGGCTCCACTCATCTCCAGCCCTATCTTACTTCCTTTTATAACAGTCTTGAACAAAAGAATTCTTACAAAGTCTTCTAGTAATTAGATAGGCTGAAAAAGAACTGGAAGAAAAATAACCTGTGGACTTCATGTTCATTGTTATTGGGATGAATGG
Organism: Cervus canadensis; assembly: GCF_019320065.1. Taxonomy (NCBI): domain Eukaryota; kingdom Metazoa; phylum Chordata; class Mammalia; order Artiodactyla; family Cervidae; genus Cervus; species Cervus canadensis. The sequence goes on from NC_057403.1 coordinate 41,562,038, forward strand.
GGTTTGAGTCCTAGGAGTCTGGTTCCTCCCACTGTTTTCTACATACAGAAATCAGTGCCCAGGAGACTCCTCTGGCCCACAGGCTCAGTCACTCCCAGGGCCTTTATCCAGGGCTTCCCTGGTGGCTCAGGGGTAAAGAATCTGCCTGCCAATACAGGAGACCCAGGAGACTAGAGTTCGATCCCTGGGTGGGGAAGATTCCCTGGAGGAGGAACTGCCAACCCACTCCAGTATTCCTTCCTAGAAAATTCCATGGACAGAGAAGCCTGATGGGCTACAGTCCACGGGGTCACAAAGAGTCAGACACGACTGAGCACACAGGCGCGCGCGCACACACACACACACACACACACACACACACACACACACACACACACACACACACACACACACACACACACACACACACACACACACACACACGGTGCCTTAAAGCCAAAGAGTTGGCTGTAGTTTACACATTTGTTCTAGCTGAGGTTGCTGCTGCAATATATATTCCATGGTGAGAGGAAACATGTCCCCAAATGAACTAACGTTCATCCTGCAAGAAATTCCTTTTCAAAATATCCTTGCTCAGGTGCAGAGACCAGTTCCCAATAAGTCAGCCCCACCTTCACAACAGAGTCCCACAGAAAATGACAAAATCCTGTTTCTAAGACATGGGCCCCCACAGTCAAGGAGGGCTTCAGCCTTACTGGAAATGTTTGTTTTTAAAGGAAATTATATTTTTGTGTGTCGTTTGGATCATAAAATGGTGCCTTTTTTTTTTTTTTTAAGTCTAAAGATCAGGTCAGAACTTCCCAGGTCTGTTTTTGAAATTCTGAATATAAAGTGTCTGATTAGAGAGAACATAGGAACTTCCATCTCTCCCTTTTTCCCCTGTCTTCAGAAACAGACCGAGAATAAGGTGTCCCTGCCTCCCCCTCTAGGTCACATTCTAATGATAGGGTTTCCAGAGAAACCTGCTTCCACTCCTGCTTCCCCCTCCCTGCATCTCTATTGCAGTACCAGCCAGTAATCCTTCATCTGAAACATAAACCAAATCCCAATCACCCATTTTATCAAAAACCAAGGTCTCTGCTGTGGCCTATGAGGCCCTATATGATCCAGCTAGTGGCCACCTCACTGCTTCCCTCATTCCATTCCAGTCCCAGAAGCCTTCCTGTGTTTCCGGAACACATCAAGTATACCCTCTACCTCAAAGCCCGTGTGTACTTGCTGATACACTTAATTCCACCTATCTGCAGGGCTTGTTTCATTTTCTTCAAACCTCTGATCCACAGTTATCCTATCAGAAACCTATCTGATCACTCTGTCTAAAACAGCCATTACCCCTCTGCAGACTGTGTGTATCTGTTAACTGTCTAGCTCCTTCTCTCAAATGTAACCTCCAAGGGAGTGGACAGAAGTGTTAATCGCTCAGTCGTGTCCAACTCTTCGCAGCCCCATGGACCATAACCGAGGAGCCAGGCTCCTCTGTCCATGGGATTTCCCAGGCAAGAATACTGGAGTGGTTTCCCACTTCCTTCTCCAGTGGAGCTTCCTGACCCAGGAATCAAACCCATGTCTCCTGTGTCTCCTGCACTGGCCGGCGGGTTCTTTACCACTAGCGCCACCTGGGAATAAAACCAGTAAGACTTGTCTGTCACATTCACCCTTGTAACTACAGAGTTAAGAACAGTGCCCAGCACACATCAAGCCCTCAATAAACCCAGGGCTGAGCTAACATCAATGGGACCTTTTCAGCCCAGTTATGTAGCTGTTGTGTACCTACAGGAAAACCAATAAGAATTTCCTTCTGGTATTTGTCAGTGCCTCCTCACCTTATTACACCTAACATTATTACGTGCCTGGCTCTGTGCTGAGTGCTTTCCTCCATCAAACAACTTTATTGAAATGAATCACTACTTTTTAATTGATGTATCCCAAGGCGGAGCAAATGAGAAAACATATTGGAGGTGGAAGTGTCTTGAAAACTATAAATCATTATATAAATGTCAACTTGTTAAATCCACACTGGGTCAGAGAACAGGCACTCTAATCTCATTTCTACTGCTTTCCAGTTGAACAACCTCAAACATTGCTTTGAACCTCTCTAAACCATTATTTCTAATCAGTAAAGTGGGAGTAATAAAAAGAAAATAACAGCTAACAATTAGTGACCACTGCCTATACGCCAAGAGCATGACACATAGCAACTTACTTAATCCTCTTAACAACTCTATGTGGCAGATACTATTAAGCACCTTGCCCAAGGTCATGAAGTCAGTAGGTACCAAAGCCAGGATCTACCACACCTGTGCTCTGCTACAGCAGTTGGCAATTTAGCAAGGACGCTGAGATAATTAATGTAATAAGGCTTTGTAACTGTTAGCAGGCATTAAGCTCGCCGTCACTGTATTCCACGTTTTTTGGGCATTCCTCCATCAGCACACAGTGCCCTGATTTGCCCTGTCTGTTGTCCTTCTGGGCCAGGAGCTTTCTGAAAACACGGACTCCAGCTTCATCTCTGAATCCCCAAGATCTGGCACAAAGAAGGTGTTCAGTAAGTCTGGTGAGATGTTGAATGACCGTATCTTTTTCGTCTCCGCGACGCCCACACTTTGCAGAGCGCAGGGTACACAGTAAGCCCCTAATAGGTACTTAGTGAATAAATTACAGGAAGAGACATGAATGTACACGGATAAAGATCAAAAGAGCAACTTGAACCATTTAAGTTAGAGGTATCTATAATTTTTTTTTCCCCTGCCGTAGAGTTGCTTGGCTCTGAGAGGCAATCTGAGATGCTAGGAGGTTCCCAGCGAAGGGCAGAGGCTCTGGGCTTGAATCTGGGGTCCTCCATTACTGCTAACCCTGACCAAGACCTTCCCTGCAGGGGACTTCTCTTCCCTATGCTCCCTATCTGTAAAGAGACTCCAACACCGTCCGAGTCTAAGAGCCTGAAGACACGTTAACTGCTCGGTAGGGCCGTTCCGCTTTGTTATTCAGGATTTCTGCGCAGAACCGAGAGCTGGCAGGGCTACTGACCCGTTGCCGGGCAACCCTGGCTGGGGGCGGGGTCTGAGAAGGAGCGGCGGGATTGCGGGGACGCGGCCCGCGGAGGTCGTGGGGACCCCAGGGGCCCGGGCCCCGTGCGGGTGGGAACGGGTGGGAGCGGTTACCTTGCCCGCTTGGGTAGCGGCCGCCAGGCACGGGTGAGTCCCGTCGTAGCGCCCTACGGCCACCATACGGGGGTTGATTTTGTGGCGCAGTTTCAGGGTGAACACGGGCTGCAGCATGTTGGCGGCGGTTCTGGAGAAGAGGGCTAGTGACCCGACACCGGCGCTGCGGACCCGGCCTCACCGAGGCGTTGAGAGGCGCGGAGACCAGAACGGACCGGGTCTGGCTTCATCAGGCCTGGCGGGAAACTGATGAAGACTCGAGTCGGACCCGAGGCCGCGAGCTCTTTCTGCGGCTGCGCAGGCCCGCCCACCGAGTTCTGCAGCTGCGCGGTCGGGCCTCAAGCGCTGCTAAGGCTGAACTTGGGTCTCGCGGGTGGGTTTTGCTATTTTCCTGCTGTAACTTACCGGCGTTGGATTCAACTCAACTCCGGGTCTACAGTGGCGGTGTTTGAGCCATCGCCAATGGGGCTTCTCATTCTAGCACCACAACCAAGCTGCCCAACTGTTGCAGCTTACACATACTTCTGTCTACCCCACTCCAAGGGCTTATTCAATAAATATGCCTTGAATGTGTGTGTTAGTCGCTCAGGCGTGTCCGACTCCTTGCGAGCCCGCCAAGCTCCTCTGTCCATGGGATTCTCTAGGCAAGAAATACCGGGGTGGGTAGCCATTCGCTTCGCCAGGGGATCTTCCCCAGCCAGGGGTTGAACTCGCGTCTCTTGCATTGCAGGCAGATTACCTTCTGAGCCACTAGGGAAGTCCAAGGGGGCGACTAGCATCACCGACTCAATGAACATGACTGTGAGCAAACTCCGGGAGACAGTGAAGGACAGGCAAGCCGGGCTCACTGCAGTCCTCGGGGTCACAAAGAGTCGGACATGACAGTGACTGAACTGACTGAACGACAAAAACGCCTTGAATATCTACTCTTCTTAGTTTAGCTGTTATGTTGATGCCCACAGTAATTACTTAATATATCAATCCTCTGGGGGAAAAAAATCATACTTTAAACTCTCATCTTTAAATCAATTTCTTAGCATTCATTCAGACATTTATTTTTTGAGACTACTATGTTTACAGAGGATGAGAAGGTTGGATGGCATCACCGACTCAATGGACATGAGTTTGAGTAAACTCTGGGAGTTGGTGATGTACAGGGAGGCCGGTGTGCTACAGTCCTTAGGATTGTAAAAAGTTGGACAAGACTGAGGGGCTGAACTGAACTCAACTATGTGTCAGGACCTATTCTAGTAGTAGTGATATGGCAGTAAACATAAGACAAACCTCTGGTCTCCAGAAGCTGACATACAAGTCAGAGGAGACAAACACTAAATGAGAAATACATGTGGGAAATCTTTTGGTGGTAAGTGGTAAAGAGGAAAGAGGGATGGAAGTATGGAGAAAGTGCAATTTTAAGTAAGGTAGTAGGGAGACGTCCCTGGTGGTTTAGTGGTTAAGAATTCACCTGCCAATGCAGGGAACATGGGTTCTATTCCTGGTCCAGGAAGATTCCACATGCCATGGGGCCACTAAGCCTGTGTGCCACAGCTACTGAGCCTGCACACCTAGAGGCCATGCTCTGCAACAACAGAAGGCATTGGAATGAGAAGCCTGCGAACTGCAACTAGAGAAACTGAAAGTTGCTCAGTCATATCCCACTCTGCAACCACATGGGCTGTAGCCTGCCAGCCTCCCATGTCCATGGAATTCTCCAGGCCAGAATACTGGAGTGGGTAACCGTCCCTTCTCCAGGGGTTCTTCCCAACCCAGGTCTCCCTCATTGCAGGTGGGTTCTTTACCATCTGAACCACCAGGAAAGGAACTAGAGAGTAGCAGAGAGTAACCCACAGTCACTGCAACTAGAGAGAGCCCATGCACCACAACAAAGACTCAGCCAGCCAAAATAAATAAATAATTTTTAAAAATATGGTGGTAGGGAAGAGACCTCACTGAGAAAGTGACATTCAGGTGAGAATCTGAAAGGGAATCAGTTTTGAGAAAGTGTGTTTCAGCAGAGGAAATTCAGGTGCAAAGACACTAAAGGATCGCTCTGGCTGACTTCTGAAAATAAACGTTTAAGCCTGAGGGATGAGGTGAGTGGGAACCAACAGAGGAGACTGAGAAGGAAGCTAAGTGAAGAGAATGTTGCCAGCAGGAGGAAAATCACTGTGTCAGATGTTGAAGGTAGGTCTTGAAAGATGGGTTCTAGAATATTCTTGATATTTGCATTTTGCAATTACAGCTCTTCAAATGAGCATCTTTTTTCAAGCCGATGGGAGGTGTCCATGACTAGTTGTAATCTCTTTGGGAGATAATGTCCAAAGACTAAATTTGAGGGCCTTGATGGAACGTAGGGCTTCCCTCATAGCTCAGTTGGTAAAGAATCCACTTGCAATGCAGGAGACCCCAGTTCAATTCCTGGGTCGGGTAAATCCCCTGGAGAAGTGATAGGCTACCCACTCCAATATCCTTGGGCTTCCCTGGTGGCTCAGCTGGTAAAGAATCCGCCTGCAATGCGGGAGACCTGGGTTCAATCACTGGGTTGGGAGGATCCGCTGGAGAAGGGAACAGCTAGTCACTCCAGTATTCTGGCCTGGGGAATTCCAAGGGGTCACAAAGAGACAGACATGACTGAGTGACTTTCACTTTCAAGCCCTGGGCCAATGGCCTAATAAGGCTACTCTGATAGGCTTTGCCTCTGACTTCTCCCAATCCTTTCTGCCCCACTGTCTCTGCTGTCACTGTCTAGACCTGTAGCACTTACTCAGCCAGCCCCATAATGGAAAATGTCCTGGGTTTGTCCTCCTGCCTTTTGTAATCAGAACTTTGTGGGGTACCCCTCCCCTCAGACTTCCCTGGTGGCTCAGACGGTAAAGCGTCTGCCTACAATGCAGGAGACCTGGGTTCAATCTCTGGGTCAGGAAGATCTCCTGGAGAAGGAAATGGCAACCCACTTCAGTATTCTTGCCTGGGAAATCCCATGGACGGAGGAGCCTGGTAGGGTATAGTCCATGGGGTCACAAAGAGTCAGACACGCCTGAGTGACTTCACTTTCTTTTCTTTCTTTTCCTCCCCTCAACCCCTAAACTCTGTCTCCAGGAAGGCATCATCTCACTGAATCCACTTTGCTAATAGCTGAATACAGGCTGACATGCCATCTCTCCCAGAACAGCTTGAAAAGAATAAATATCTAATAGAGGTCATCTCACCTACTGAGGGTCTCCATGTGCTAGTCTGTGTTCAATAAATGAGGGACGTTAGGGACACCGTGGCAAACCAGAAAGACATACTCTGTGCCCTTATGGAAGTTACACCTAGAAGTATATTTGTTTGCTAATACACTACCCTAACAAAATACCGCAAACTGGGTAGCTTAAACAACAAAAATTTGTGTGATCGCAGTTCTAAAGGTTGGAAGTCCAAGATGCTGGAACAGTTGATTTCTCCTGGAGCCTCTGTCCTTGGCTTGCAAATGGCCACCCTCTTGCTGCCTCTTCCCACAGTACCTCTGTGCATTCACCCTTCTCTGTGTCCAAATTTCCTCTTCTTCTGAGGACAGCAGTCAGATTGGATCCGGCCCTGCCCTAAGGGCCTCATTTTAACGTAATCACCTCTTTAAAGGTTCCATCTCCAGATACAGTCACATTCTGGGGTACAGGGGTCAGGACTTCAACAAATGAATTGCAGGGCGGGGTGGGGGGGGGGACACAATTCAATCTGTAACAAGGGGATAGGGAGCAACAGACATTAAACCTGAAAGCAAGTAAGATTTCTTTTTCTGGAGATAAAGCTGATATGCCAAGGCTCAGAAAAGGCTTTTCAGAGGAAATGACATTTGATCCAAGAGCTCCGTGACAAGAAAGTGGCATCCAAGAGAAGATGTGGGGGAAGGTCCTTCCAGACAGAGGGAACACCTGTGTCGAAGGCCCAGGGATGGGCATGTTTGAAGATCAGAAACATAAGGTGGCTGGAGCCTAGTGAGTGAGAAAGAGGCCGGGAGGGGCCACACCAGGAAGCTTGCCTTTTAGTCTTTAGCAGGAAGAGAACAGATATCCATGGCCTGCTGGATATCTATATAAGGGTGGTCTTAGTCTCTGTCCACCCTGCTGAACCTCACTCACTCTGTACTGCCTGGGTGGTCTGCAAGAGTTGTTCTCGCTCTTCACTGCAGGACAGTACCAACACCAGCAGGAGCATCACTGAATGTTTAATAAGCATTTTCTAGGGGCCACTCCAAGTACTTTATATGGGCCTTCCCTGGTGGTCCAATGGTTAAGAATCTGCCTGCCAATGCAGAAGACACAGGTTCGATCCCTGGTCTGGGAACATTCCACATGCTGCGGGGCAACTAAGCCCATGGGCCACAGCTACTGAGCCCTTGCCCTGCAACTAGAGAAGCCACTGCAATGAGAAGCCGCCGCACCACAACTAGAAAGTAGCCCCTGCTCCCCACAACTGGAGAAAACCCTCTTGCAGCAACAAAGACCAAGTGGAGCCAAAAATAAACAAACAGATAAAGCTAATTTTAAAAATTAAGAAAAATAAATGATTAAAAAAATACTTTATATGGATCTTCTCTTAATCCTCCAATAACCCTGTGAGGCAAGTACCACTGCTATCCCATTTGACAGATGTACCAGAGTCACTTCCTCCCTTCATAACTCTTCACTGGCTCCTCATTTTCAGCCAAAGTAAGTTCAAACTCTTTGACAGATCACACAAAGACCTCCAAATTCTGACCCCTGTTGGCCTCTGCAGCCTCCTCTTCTACTGCCTCTTGCCACAAGCTTACTCCCTCCTGGTGTGCTTTCTTGACCTCTCTGCCTTTGCTCACACCAGCCCTCTGCTGGAACATTCTCACCCTCTCCTCATAGGTTGGACGGCACCACTCTAGGGGGTCGCGTCTGGCCCTCTGTCTCACAGCGGCTATCACATTTGGGAGGTAGCCGCTGTTCATCTGTGCTTCCATCAGTCCCCCAACGATCAAATCATCCGCCAGACTGGGGCTATTTGAGTCTTTGCATCATATCCGAACCCACTCCAGTATTCTTGTCAGGGAGATCCCATGAACAGAGGAGCCTGGTGAGCCTGGTATCCATGGGGTTGCAGAGTTGGACACGACTTAGCAACTAAATAGCAACAACATCAGGACCCTAATTAGAAACAGCATGGATCCACAGAAGGGCAGAGAATCCTCATCTAAACCCTGATCAGGGCAGGGGACTTGGAAGCCTTCCAACAAGGGCCAGGAAAGACTGGGCCACAGTCTTTCTCTACCTCTCACAACCCACTAGGAATCACTGGCTTTTCAGAGAGGGCATATCCTCACATTCCTGAGATCTGAGGCTCCCTCCTGGGGACCCAGGACTTGGAGGGGAGGGGCTGGCTCTAGGTTGGCAGCAATCCATAGCAGGGAAGTCCACAAGCCTTGACAGCCTGCAGACTTGGGTTCAAATTCCTCCTTGGTCAACCCCTAGCTGAGACTGAGGCCCATCATTTAATCTTCCCGCTCACATTTACTGAGGGCCTTCTCTCTGTGCCAGGCACTGGACATACTAACTCACTGGATCCTCACAGCCACCCTCTGAGAGAGATTCTGCCATCATCCCATTCTATAAGAGAGGAAACTGACTGATGGGACCTAAGCCCAAGGCCACATAGCTGGTGTGTGGCAGAACCAGGATGGCTAGTCCAGGGGGTCCAAGCTCCAGAGTCTGAACCATGAGTCTCCTGCAGTCAACACCCCAAGGACTTGTGTCTTTTCTAGAAAAGAGAAAGATGAATAATAGTACTACTTCTGGAGAATGTTGTTGTGGGAATTAGACCAACTAATATAAATAAAGCATTTAAAGCAATGCCTGGCACTTAATAAGAGATCCCATAAATGGTTATTATCATTGTTATTATAAGGTTATTATTATTACCTCTAGGTGAAAAGGCTGCTTTTGACCTGTTGCTCAGTTGCTCGGTTGTTTCTGACTCCTTGTGACCCCATGGACTGTAGCACACCAGGCTTCTCTGTCCTTCACCATCTCCTGGAGCTTGCTTAAACTCATGTCCATTGAGTTGGTGAAGCCATCCAACCATCTCATCCTCTGTCGCCCTCTTCTCCTCCTGCCCTCAATCTTTCCCAGCATCATTAAGATTGCTATTGTAATATTCAGTTCAGTCGCTCAGTCGTGGCAGACTTTTTGTGACCCCATGGACTGCAGCACACCAGGCTTCCCTGTCCATCACCAACTCACAGAGCTTGTTCAAACTCATGCCTGAGTTGGTGATGCCATCCAACTATATTGTGATATAGTTGGTGTCTTTTCTCCCTCTTTCTTTTTTTTTTTTTTAAGAGTAGGTGGCTTCATTCCCAATATCCTTTCAGCTTTGGGATCAGAAAACCAAACTCACTAGTCAAAGGCTGGTTGGACTAGGTGAGACAGAGAATTTAGAACCTGAGTCACAGGGGCCTTAGGTCACGCCTGCTACTGTCCTCACCTCGCCTATGCAAAGCACCCCCACTAGAGGGTGTGCAGGTGTAAAGAAAGGAGGCTCTCACACATTAGGACTCAGGATTAAAGGCCTCGAGGGAAGCGGGGTGGACGGCCCCCAGGACCCAAGGCCTCCACTGGTCCAGTCGACATCAAGGATGTAGACTCGGGCATGGGTCAGCTGGAGATGGATTTCTGCCTTTTTCTTTACGCACTGTGATGTTTGCTGTGGTTATAGCAAGCTTGCTTTACTTTTGTGATAAAACATATGTACACGACTTGAAAATAAAGGCGTGTGAGGGTGGGGGCTCTCTGTTCCCTTTGGAGATCCACAGCCTCTCCCCACCAGTTGCCCCAGAACCTGCCGGTAAAGGACCCCAGGCTCAAGTTTCCCTGACATTGAGAGAGTCACCATTAGCATCCCTCCACAGCACCTGGAGGGCAGGGCCGGGGACACGGGCAGAGCGCAGGGCCCAGAGCCTGGCTGTGTGAGGACGGTCCACAAGCAGCCTTCTGGGATGCCCGAGCCATCCGTCTCTCATCACGTGACTCTCTGCTGACTGTGGGATGCTGGGGCCATGAGGGTGAGACTGTCCACATGGCTCTTCTGTCAGTCCGCATCACTCACAAGAAATGAGAAGTACAAGACTCGTATTCAGAGCCTCGTCACAGCATGTCACTTATGCGAAACAGAAACAGCTGCTTTTTGGTCAGCAGACTAGGAAAAGCTACATCATCATCATCATAATAGGAGCTAATATCTGTTGAACACTTACTGTGTGCCAGACTCTCAATTATTTACTTGTATTTTTACAAGTGCCCCGTGCTCCAGCGCGCTCTCTTGCTCTCACACACAGCATTTCTGCTTTATTTTTTCATAGTGTTTATCTCTTTCTGAGATGATCCTCAATTCTTTTTTTTAAAAAACACCTATTTATTTTTATTTTATTTTTTGGCCGCGGTGGGTCTTCGTTGCTCCACCTGGGCTTTCCTAGTTGCGGCGAGCAGGGGCCGCTCCCCAGCTGGGCAGCTCAGGCTTCTCACTGAGGTGGCTTCTCTTATTGCGGAGCACAGGCTCCAGGCATGGGCGCTCGGGAGTTGCAACTCGAAGACTCCAGAGTGCAGGCTCCACGGTTGTAATACACGGGCTTAGTTGCTCTGAGACATGTAGAATCTTCCCGACCAGGGATCAAACCGGGGTCCCTTGCATTGCAGAGTGGATTCTTAATCACTAGACCACCAGGGAAGACCCTCCCCTTTTTAAAAAAAAGATTTATTTATTTCTATTTTATTTCCTTCTTTCTTTCTTTGGCTTTGCCACTCGGCTTGCAGGATCTTAGTTCCCTGACCAGGGGTCAAATCTGTGCCCCTAAAATGTAAGCTTGGAGTCCTAACCATTAAACCACCAGGGAATTCCCCCATTATTTCTTTATTATTATTATTATTTTTGTCTCTATGAGCTAGAATTCAAGTCTCTTGCCCACTTTTGGTAGGGCAGCCCAGGCCCTAGCCACCCCTATGCTGCTGTCTTAAGAGAAATCAGGCAGATGCAGGTCGGTGTATTACTTTATCCCTGATAAGAAATGATAATGGAGAATGTAACTTCTATATGCCAGAAAATGAGCTGGCTAATCCTGAATGACAGCATCGGGAGATGTGTTCATCCCTGGAAAACCACAGACCACGTCCTAAGGGCAGGCCTCTCTCACCACACATCCCGGGGTAGGCAGGCCAGCTCTCCAGAGGCGGCTGAGCTGCGCGCCCCAGGAGCAAGAGCAGAACGGCGGGGGCTAGGGACACCAGGACTGTTGTGCACTGCTCTTACTCCCTCTGCAAAGAATACTCCAGCCTAATGTCTGTGAAGAAAGCTGAGCTCCGAAAAACTGATGCTTTTGAACTGTGGTGTTGGAGAAGACTCTTGAGAGTCCCTTGGACTGCAAGGAGATCCAACCAGTCCATCCCAGTCCATCCGAAAGGAGACCAGTCCTGGGTGTTCATTGGAAGGACTGATGCTAAAGCTGAAACTCCAATACTTTGGCCACCTCATGCGAAGAGTCGACTCATTGGAAAAGACCCTGATGCTGGGAGGGATTGGGGGCAGGAGGAGAAGGGGACGACAGAGGATGAGATGGCTGGATGGCATCACTGACTCGATGGACATGAGTTTGAGTAGACTCTGGGAGTTGGTGATGGACAGGGAGGCCTGGCATGCTGCAATTCACGGGGTCGCAAAGAGTCGGATACGACTGAGTGACTGAACTGAAATGAACTGAATGTCATCCAAGCATCTTCAACACTTTCTGACAAAAAGTAAATGCACTTTATTATTTTATTATTTCTTTTCTCTGGCCACACCATACTCCATGTAGGATTCTAGTTCCCCAGACCCTGTGCCCCATGCCGTGGAAGTACAGCATCCAAACTAATGGACCAGCAGGCAAGTCCATGGCTGCAGTTTAAATATCTGGTGATTGAATGATGGTCTATTCAAACAAGTCAACATTCACATCTTAAATAACTCACTGGCAGGACTGACTGTACCACCTTACAGTTCCCTCCACCCAGAATGCTCAGCTCCGCAGATCATTTCAAGCCTGACTCCCATGTGTCCATCAGATTTCAGCTCAACACTTTCCTTCTCAAATAGGCCTGCCCAGAGCCCTCATCTTTCTCTCTCATGACCCTGCTTCTCTCAATCCCACCCTGTAGGACAGGCCTTCATAATTTCTCCCCACTGAAAAATTCAAAATAGATCTTACGGTTTTGTATTACTGAGCATTGAGAAGTGATGCCTCTTTCTTTTTCTTGTTTTTGTACCATGACACCCACAAGACCATGCTTGACATTATGGACATGATCTGCATGATTCATGATTCGGGGTGAGCCAGAGCCTCCTGAAGCACAGAAGGGAATGTGGGGGAGTGATTACCGTCTTTGTACACATGAGGTTTTGTTGTTTTAGCTGTTAAGCTGTATCTGACCCTTTTGCAACTGCATGGACTGTAGCCCTCCAGGCTTCTCTGTCCATGGGATTTCCTAGGCAAGGATGCTGAAGTGGGTTGCCATTTCCTTCTCCAGGGGATCTTCCCCACCCAAGTATGGAACCTGTGTCCCCTGCACTGGTAGGTGAATTCTTCACCACTGAGCTACCAAGGAAGCCCACATATGAGGACCAAGAATTAATTTTCTTTTTATAGAAATAACAATAAAGCAACCACTTTGATGCATCACATTCTCAGTTATTCAATGACTTAGTAAGTTACATTTAAAGACTCTTTAGGAAAGTAAAGATTTTTGTCTAGCAGGATTCAAATATTATAAAAGCCTTGCCAAACAATTCACTCAAAGATACACATTTTGATCAAGTTTTGTTGATGTTCTAATACTTTCTGGCTTTAAGCATAAGCTTTTGATTCTAAGTCCTTATGTAACATACATGAGTTGTGTTTTTTTTTTTTATCTAAAAATCTACTCTCTTTAATCTTTTTGTTGTTGTCATCTATAAGAAGACTCCTTCCACAGTCATCTCCACCTGCCAAACCCACAGTGGTAAATGGTATTGATTGATGGGAAGGCGTGACCAGAGATGTGCTGACAATAATAAGTCGGCTCTGCCAGGGCAATGAAGACCCAAGAGTCTTCGAGTGATTTTGAAATTAGAGGAGCCCACATAGGATAGAGGGCTTCCCAGGTGGTTCAGTGGTAAAGAATCTGCCTGTCAATGCAGGAGACACAGGTTTGATCCCTGGGTTGGGAAGATCCCCTGGAGAAGGAAATGACAACCCACTCCAGTATTTTTACCTGGATAATCCCATGGACAGAGGAGCCTGGTGAGCTACAGTTCATGGAGTCAAAAAGAGTTGGACACAACTAAGCAACAGAACAACACAGGACGGCAGTAGTCCAACATCCAAGGAGCAGAGGAACTGGTTCCTGGCCCAGCCCAACCCCCTGGGTTCAGATCAAAGCTGATGGCTGGAGTCTGTTCCAGTTTCCAAGGAGTGTGCTCTTTATTGCTCCCTGGAGCCATACATGGGTGTGGGCAGCATGGGACGCTGGCTGAGGCTTGCCTCGGCTTTTGTAACCTCCTATTTGGATGGGAAGTCAACCTCTGGGCACCTGCTCTGGGAAGTTTTAGTTTTCTATCTTTGTAGGAACTCCTGAAAGCAGTGTGTAGCTTTGTAGATCTGAGCACTCTTATCTTCAGGGGACATAGCATACTAAAGGCAACTCCAAGTTCCATTTGCATAGTCATGTCATTTCCCAGTAGGAAGGGGCCAGAGAGATGGCCAACCCATGCTTCTAACCAAGGCAAGAATCACCATCCAGACCCTGCTTGAATATGTCCCTCGATTTAAGGGCTTATGAGTCTCATGGAGGCCATTACATCTGAACATGATTCTGAGAAATCTCTTCTTAAATTGGTCCATGTATCAGTCTTTCTGTAAAAACAGACAGAGGAACTTCATTGCTATCCCCATATGGGCTCCTCGGAGATTTAAAGATGTATCATCTTCCCTCCACGACTTTTTTATGCTAAATACGCCCAGGTGGGTCCTTCAAGGGTTTGGGAAGATGAAATCTCTAGTTCCCTTACCCACTTGGACACATTTAACTGTTACTTCTTCCTTAAAGAGCCTGCTTTGAAATGAATAGAACTTAAAAAAAAAAAAATTGTCTCCAGGCTTCACTGGTGAAGAATCTGCCCGCCAATGCAGGAGACACAGGTTTGAGCCCTAGTCCAGAAAGATCCCATATGCCTTGGAGCAACTAAGCCCGTGCAGCACAGCTACTAAGCCTGTGCTCTAGAGCCAGAGAGCCGCAAGTACTGAAGCCCTCAGCCCCGGAGCATGTGCTCCGAAACAAGAAAAGCCACTGCAGTGAGAAGCCCACTCACTGCAACTGGAGAGCAGCCCCAACTGTCTGCAACTAGAGAAAGTCGCATAGCAATGAAGACCCAACAAGAAATAAATTACTAACAAACCTTCAGGTCAGACCCATAACATGGGTTCTATCATAATCCCCATTTTACAGTTGAGAAAACTGAGGTACAGAGTCCATGCTTTGCAACAAGAGAAGCCACTGCATGAGACGCCCTCATACCACAACAAGAGAGTAGCTCACACAGCAACAGAGACCCAGCACGGCTAAAAATACATAAATAAATAAAATTATTTTAAAATACTTTTGTCTCACTTTTAAGTTTTTTTTTTTTTTAATGTGGGCCATGTTAAAGTCTTTACTGAATTTGTTACAATATTGTTTCTATTTCGTGTTTTGTTTTTTTAGCCAGGAGGCATGTGGGATCCTAGCTCCCCAGCCCAGGATCAAACTCACACCCTCTGCATCAGAAGGTAAAGTCTTAACTGCTGGACCACCAGGGAAGTCCCTTGAGGAACAGAGCTTTAAAGCAGATATAATGTATTATGAGCCCTCCCCTCCTACACACAGAGACGTCCTTCCCCTCCACCTGCCTCAAGCTCCCAAGGATAAAGCAGAGGCCAAGATAATAGTACCACACAGAGAACAGAGGTGTCAGGCCGCCATGAAATTCTCCAACAGCGACACCAGGAGACAAAGATCAGAGCTATTTTTTGAAAGACAAAAGCAAATGGCCAGAGTGCTAAAGCTTCGTGGGTTTCTGCAAGACAGAGAAGACATGCTCAATGGGCTGAATGAAGGTGTGGACAGGACATGGGAAACCAACATGGGCAAAGGAGGCACCTGTTACGGCCTGAACTGTATCCCCTCCCCCACTTCCAAAAAAAAAAAAAGAAGGTGTGATGGACTTCTAACCCCCAATGTCTCAGAATGTGACCTTATTTGGAATCGGGGTCTTTACATAAACAATCAAGTTAAAAGAGGTTGTTGTTGCTGTTTAGTCTCTAAGTCGTGTCCGACGCTTTTGAGACTCCAATGACTGTAGCCCACAAGGCCCCTCTGTCCATGAGATTTCCTAGGCAAGAATACTGGAGTGGGGACTTCCCTGGTGGTCCAGTGGTTAAGACTCTGCCTGCCAATGCAGGGGACATGGGTTCGATCCCTGGTCTAGGAAGATCCCACTTGCCTCAGAGCAACCAAGCCTGTGTGCCACAACTCCTGAGCCTGTGCGCCGTAACAAGAGGAACCACTGCAATGAGAAGCCCACACACCACAACTAGAGAGAAGCCCCCAGTCACCACAACTAGAGAAAGCTCACATAGCAGTGAATACCCAGTGTAGCCATAAAGAAATAAATAAATAAAATTATATATATGTATATATATATAAAAGATATTGGAGTGGGTCGCCATGTCCTTCTCCAGGGGATCTTCCCAACCCAGGGATTGAACCCGTCTCCTGCATTGGCAGGTGGATTCTTTGCTACTGAGCCACGAGGGAAGCAGAGAAGAGGTCATTAGGACATCACAATCCAGTATGACTAGGGTCCTTACAACCGGGGAATATTTGGACACAGACATGCAGAGAGAGAACACCATGCGAAGATGAAGGCAGAGATCAGGGTGATGCTTCCACAAGTCAAGGTACACCAAAAATGGCCAGCAAACCATCAGAAACTAGGAGAGTGACATGGAACAGATTCCCTCTCTCAGACTTCAGAAGGAATCAATCCTGCTGACACCTCAAACCCAGACTTTTAGCCTCCAGAACTATGAGACAATACGTTTCTGTTGTTTAAGTCCTTCGGGTTGTGGTACTTCATTATGGCGGCCCTATGGAACAAACAAACCACCTCTAGGCCTAAAGACACAAGGAAAGGAAGCCATGTCTCAGATGCCCAGTGAGGGTGAGTCTGACAGGGGCTGTATTCACTGAGGTGGCAATGTAAGGAGGGAGCCAAGCGATAAAGACCCCCTTGCTTTCTCCTCCCACCCTCCAGCCTCCTGCAACATCTCAGCCAATAGGAGCTAGCAGGCAAGGGCGATGGGAGACACACACAGAGAAATCTACTGGATTGGCCCAAGAAGCCGTTTGGGTTTTAACATAGCATCTGATGGAAAGTCACTCCCCGGTGGCTCAGACAATAAAGAATCTGCCTGCAGTGCAGGAGACCCAGGTTCGACCCCTGGGTTGGGAAGATCCCCTGGAGGAGGAAATGGCAACCCACTCCAGTATTCTTGCCTGGGAAATCCCAATGGACAGAGGAACCTGGCAGGCTGTGGTCTATGTGGTTGCAAAGAGTCGGACATGACTGAGTGACTACACTTATGGAAAAACCCAAACAAATTTTTGGGCCAACCCAATACCTAGAGGGGAGCATTGTCTGTACTTTTCTTGGGAACCAATGTGGGATTCTCAGCTGAAAGAGCAGGAAGGGGACTCAGGAGCGCCGAATCCAACTCTCTTATCTGACCCCTGAGGAAACCGAATCCCAAAGAGGGGTGTGGCAATGTGGCCAATTAAATGCAAGAGATTCTGGATTCTGAGTCATGACATGCACTCCTGAACATCAGGGCTGTTTTTTGTTTTGCTGTTGTTGTCATGCCCTTTGACTCATGCATCCTAACCTCTTTAGCACAACGTCTCTTTAAAATGTTAATTTGAGATTTGAAAAGGTAACACTTTGACAGCATATCACATTCAGTTTGGTTCAGCTGCTCAGTCGTGTCCGACTCTATGACCCCATGGACTGCAGCATGCCAGGATTCCCTATCCATCACAAACTCCCAGAGTTTGCTCAAACTCATGTCCATCACATCGGTGATGCCATCCAACCATCTCATCCTCTGTCGTCCCCTTCTCCTCCTGCCTTCAATCTTTCCCAGCATCAGGGTCTTTTCAAATGAGTCAGCTCTTCGCATCAGGTGGCCAAAGTATTGGAGTTTCAGCTTCAGCATCAGTCCTTCCAATAAATATTTAGGACTAATTTCCTTTAGGATTGACTGGTTTGATCTCCTTGCAGTCAAAGGGACTCTCAGGTCTTCTCCAACAGCATATCACAGCATATGCAGAAGGAGGTGGGGAGATTGGAATCCTTGTGCACTGCTGATGGGAATGTAGAATGATGTAGTCACTGGGGAAAACAGTGAGATGATTCTTCAAAAAGTTAAGCATAGGATTATCATATGACCCAGCCACCCCACCTCTAGGTATAGATCCTAAAGGTTTGAAAACAGGTACTACTTAGACAGATACTTATATACAAATGTTCAAGCAGCATTATTCACAATAGCCAAAAGTGGCAACAAACCATCTGCCCATAGATGAATAACTAAGATGTGACATATATGGCTATCGTTGATAATACATGACTGAACAGGGAATTCTCTGGCAGTCCAGTGATTAAGACTCTGCCTTCCAATGAGAGGGTTGTGGGTAAATCTCTGCCTGGGGAACTAAGATTCCATGTGCTCTAGGGTATGGCCAAAATTTTTAAAAATAAATAAAACTTGTTTTTTAAAAATTTATATGATTGAACATTATTCAGCCATATAAAAGAGTAAAGTACCAAAACATGCTATTATACAGCATGGATGAACCTTGAAGACATTACGCCAAGTGAAATAAGCCAGACACAAAAGGACAAGTATATATGATTCCACTTACATAAGGTACTAGAATAGACAAATTCATAAAGAGAGAAAATGGAATAAAGGTTATCAGGGGCTGGAGAGGAGGAAAGAATAGGAAGTTAGTGTTAATAGGGAGTTAGCATTTGGGATGATGAAAAAGTTCTTAAATAGTGGTGACAATTACATAACATTGTAAATGTGCTTAATGATACTGAATTATATGCTAAAAATTATAACATTTATATTATGTATATTCTTACCATAACAAATATATATATATATATATATATATGCTGTGCATAGTCACTCAGTTGTGTCCGACTCTTTATGACCCCATGGACTGTAGCCCGCCAGGCTCCTCTGTCCATGGGGATTCTCCAGGCAAGAATACTAGAGTGGGCTTCCATGCCCTTTTCCAGGGGATCTTCCCAACCCAGGGATCGAACCCAGATCTCCCACATTGCAGGTGGATTCTTTGCCATCTGAGCCACCAGGGAAGCCCAAGAATACCGGAGTGGGTAGCCGATCCCTTCTCCAGGGGATTGTCCTGATCCAGGAATTGAACCAGGGTCTCCTGCATTGTAAGCAGGTTCTTTACCACCTGACCTACCAGGGAAGCCCATATATATGTGTACACACAAACACACACATAAAAAAGAGTTATAAAGCCCATATATATGTTTGTATACACGCACACACACATACACACACACACATAAAAGAGTTATTTGGGTTAGCAGAAAGTTTTTCCCAGTTTTTCCATAAGATGTTATGGAAAACCCTAACAAACTTTCTGGCTAACTAAATACAATGAAAAGGAAGTCTCCCTATCACTGCAACCCTTGCCACCAAGATCCCTTCCCTGAAGACCCCCTAGACCAATTTCCTAGGTCTCTTGGAAACAGTCTGTGACTACACAGGTAAGCCCTCTCCTCCTACGTATACCCTTCTCCCTAGCTTTTGTTTCCTCCATAAATGGTAGCATATTAGACACAGGGTTTTATATTTTGCCTTTTGCACTTAACAATATGCTTTGGAAAGCACCTTTATTTTCCTTTTAAGGCCACAGAGGGTATTCTTGCACAAAGCTTTTTACACAGTAAACATTAAGTAACATTTGAAGATGATAACATTCGCATTTTAAAAAGGTACAATGTCTTCACTCTAGAGAGTGAATTAGAGATGAGAGAATTTCAGAAATCTGCCAAGTGTATAATAAGAAGTGAGGATGCAGTTTTTTTGGTTCAGTTTAACAAATATTTATGGGGAATTCCCTGGTGGTCCAGTGGTTAGGACTCCACGCTTTCACTGCCAAGGGCCCGTGTTCAATCCCTGGTTGGGATCTAAGATCCCACACACCACATAGCACAGCCAAAACAGAAAACAAAGATTTAGAGAGGCCACATCAGGAAAAAGGTCCTTTGAAAAATGTTGGTATAGTAATAGCCAAGACCTATAAAACTCCTACCATGCGGCAGTTTCTGTCTTACACACATTAACATATTTAATCCTCACAACAACCTTACGGTGTAGGTGCTATTATCAATTATCTCCATTTTACAGGTCAGGACTCCCAGGCATGAAGTGGGAACTGACTTGCCTAAGATTACAGAGCTAACAAATGACAGAAAAGGGACTGCGCCCCCAGAGCGGGGCTCTAGGACCCCCGTTCATGTTCACTACACCACGGCCCTGCTGCCTGTCGAGCACACAAACATTTATGGAATTGCACACCAGGACCTGGGCCTCCTCCCCAGAGAGAGAAAAGGATGCCTTTGACAAAAGCCCCAAGCTCATGAGTTAACGACCGCAACAGGCACACAATTCGCCCTCCTGCAAAACAGAGAACTGATCATGTTAGAAGAACAGGACTTCCTTCGTGGTCTGGTGGTTGAGGATCCACCTGCCAATGCAGGGGACACGGGTTCGATCCCTGGTCTGGGACAATTCCACATGCCGCGGAGCAACTAAGCCCATGTGTCACAACTACTGCAGCCTGAGTTCTTGGAGGCCACGAGATCCCACTGCAATGAGAAGCCCGCACACCGTAACTAGAGAGGAGCCCCCACTCACCACAACTGGAGAAAGCCCGTGTGCAGCCATGAAGACCCAGTGTAGCCAAAAAGAAGGAAAAAAAAAAAGGAGAGAGAGGAATACATGGAATATTCTGAAAGTTAGGGAGGAAAGACAAGGAACCTCAAAATGCCCTGAGCAGAAAGTAGCATCTGAAGATGAAGGGAAGCAATGCTTATGGAGCAGCCATCCCAAACCAGCCACTTGACATGTGAACTGCTCCCAACAACCATATTATCACCCGTACTTCATAGATGAAAAAGACTGATGTTCCCAGAGATGCTTTAAAGGGGTGAAGCCAGGATCTGCTCCCAGGCCGGTCTCCAGGGTGGGGCCCGGCCACCGGCCTGGCAGAGTGCTCCCCATGCCAATGACATCAGCTCTCCTCTGTCAGGCTGTGGGATCTTGAGTCAGCTTGGTGTGAATAGTAACCAACTAATAAGCCAAAAGCACTTTGAAGATGACATTGCCCATAAAAAAGGGCTGGTTCCCACAGGTGCAGGCTTTTAAGGCAGGGACAGTTTAGGGGGAGGCTTCAGTGATGACAATGCAGAACAAGGTCGAGATTCCTGAGCAGAGGAGCCTTGAGCCAGGAGGCTGAGCTTCCAGGCCATTCCAAAAATTTCCTTCCGTGGCCCACAATCGACAGCAGAGTTGCCCAAAAGTCAGTCTTCTGTGAATAGTTGCCCTAAATTTTGCCATAACTGCATTCTGCCTGTGTTGTAATTTACGCAGTCTTCTCATTACATTGATTCAGTTAAAAATGATTCATCCTAAGCACAAAGCTTGTGCAATTATAAATGCCATGTGTTAGTTGCATTTCTTTCTAATATGCATTAAAGTACATTAAAATAACTAAAATAACAATGCTTTTCCATATATCATCTTAAAGCCTCTCCCTTTGGGAACCCCAGGCTGGAGCACCTGTCTCCCTGGTGAGCAGAGGATTCACTAACACCACTCTTCCTCTTGCTCAGGACTTTGAGCAAGTCCCTTTTATTTCTCTGGGCCTCAGTTTCCCCATCTCCAGGTTCCTTACAGCTCTTACATAATGAGGTGATGAAACGTACAGATTCAAGTCATTCAGCCTGGGTCAGAATTCCTGCATTCCCTTTCTTGGCAGTGTGACTGCAGGCCAGTCACGAAACTCACCTCTGCCTCAGCTGTACCATCTGTGAAATGGGGACAAATTCACAGAACTGTTGCAGGCCCTTCTCTAAGGAGCCTACCTTGACTGCCCGATTGTACATTCCACGTGTCCCCTGCCCCTGGCAACTTCTGACCCCTCTTACTCTTCTCTACTTGTCCTTTACTCCATGGCAGTTATTACCTCCTAACAAACTATATGACTAATTGCTTGAGTATGTTTATTTTTTCCCTCCTGCTTTTCTCTAAGAACATAAATTCCATGAGAGCTGGAATATTCACCAGTTTTGTTCACTGATGTATTCCCAAGCACCTAGACACACACGCACCTTTTAAACTGGGGGAGCTATAGTGGTTATCCTGCAGTTTGGACCTTGCCATCTATGACTGAGCTCGTCTGTTCCCCCACAGCCCGTCCACACAGCATACTTCACATTTTGAGATCTCTGCCAATCAGATACATTTTATAAATGATATGTATTTGTAGCTTGAATTTACATTTCTATTAGTAAAGTGTAGATGAGTATCTTATCACTCGGCTCTAAGAGCCATTTCTATTATTAATTTCTATTATCTCTCCCTGCACATACGTGAATGGTCTAAATTTTCTACCACAGGGAAACACAGCCTTTCCACAGGGAAACCCATGGTGTCCATCTCAGGTTGAACCCTCTTTGGAGCCCTCTGAGGACTGAAAAGAACAGGGTCCATATCTCCTGGTGCCTCCAGATCACAACCATGCCCAATGACTCAAGTCTCATTTTGGGTTTTCTAGCTGTAAATTAAGGGCGATAATTTATGATAGTTGGACCATAAAGAAGGCTGAGTGCCAAAGAATTGATGCTTTCAAATTGTGGTGCTGGAGAAGACTCCTGAGAGTCCCTTGGACTGCAAGGAGATCAAATCAGTCAATCCTAAAGGAATTCAACTCTGAATAATCACTGGAAGGACTGATGCTGAAACTGAAGTTCCAATACTTTGGCCCCCTGATGTGAAGAGCCGACTTACTGGAAAAGACCCTGATGCTGGGAAAGGTTGAGGGCAGGAGGAGAAGGGGCGACAGAGGATGAGATGGTTGGATGGCATCACCGACATGAGTTTGAGAAACTTAGGGAGATAGCGAAGGACAGGAAAGCCTAGTGTGCCGCAATTCATGGGGTCTCAAAGAGTCGCTCACAACCCAGCGACTGAACAACAGCAAGCAGGAAGGTGACGACCCAGGCCCAGGGCAGCCCCCAGTTCCCCCAGCAGCAGGCTGCAGGGGCCTGTCCTGCCACAGGCCTGTCCTTGAACTTTGCAGCGCTCCTGCCTGCCCACCCTGAGGAACAGAACTTCTTAGTCCTCTGGGTTTCTATTTTCTCCTCATGTCTGTAAAAACTTGTGTGCTGAGAACAGAACACTTCATTCAAAGGAAGCCTTGAATGGCCCTTCTGTGCTGCATCAATTCCAGGAACCAGCTCAGTATTCTCTGGAAGAGAAAAGACTTGGGCAAAAGCAGCCATCTGAAGATCCCTGGAGGCCAGGTCCTCGTTAATTAGCCCCTGGCATCTGCCTCCTCAGTCTGTGAACAGAGCTGCTGCCCCTCAGCTCCCGGTGACCCAGCTCTGTGCTGGTGTTAATTTTAGAGGCAGGTTTTTTTTTTTTCTCTCCAGCACTTGGAAGGAGAGCTCCACAGACCAGGGCTTTTTCTACCTGAAAATGTGGCTGAGGATGGTATTTCCAAGTGCCCATCGTTATCGTGACCATGCATGCAAGGTGGACAAAGCCCAAGCTTCCAAACAGATACACCAGGGCTCAAATCCTTGCTCTGAAAAAAAAAAAAAAAAATCCTTGCTCTGTCCCTTCCTGGGTGGATGACCTCTCTGAGCCAATGTTTCATCGCATTATGGATCCACCATAGCACCTACTTTGCAGGTGAAATGCTGGTATCTTGAGATAAAGAAAGGATGCAGAAAGGGCATTTGGAGATCACAGAAGATGTATTTGTTGGCCAGACTTTCCACTATTCTGAGTCCAGAATAATGCAAGCAAATCCTAACATTTCTTTTTGGGTTGAAACTCATCAACTTCCTATTACCTTATTATTCTCAATGTAAAAAAAAAAAAAAAAATTGCCCTGGCTCCTAGGATCACAGAAGCCATACACTCCTAACCGCCAAACCACCACGAGGACTTGGGCTCTGAGGTCCCAGAAGTGTGGGCCCGAATTCAGTCTAGGAACACTTAGAGCACACCCACCCCTCTCCGCCTCCAGCCTCTGATCCTAGAAGCTCCCTCAACCTGGAATATTCCCCTACTCTGGCTAACCCTTACTCCAATATTCAGCTTTCAACTGAAACATCACTATTTTGAAGTTAGGTGTGGGTTCCTGAAACTAGGGGTGGATTACTGGCTCCTATGACCCCCTGCAAGTTCCATATTGTAACAAGCATTGCTTATGCTTGACTCCCTGTTTTCCTTGCGAAGCTGCAAGTTCCACAACGGTGACTTTCTAGAGCCAACACTGCAATTCCATGTGACTGGCACCTAGAAGGGACCCACTGGGTTTCTGAGCAAAGACAGAAAGGGAACAGAAGGGAGGGAGGGAAGGGACAGGCTGGTGGGGAAGACAGGGTGGTACCAGGGGCTCCCTGGAATCCCACAGCACTTCTACCTGGGGAAGACCCCCTGGAGATTGGGGAGGGTGGGTATATAACTTGGTGGCACTTTAAGGAGCAACCTCCTAGTGAATTTTGTTGTTTAGCTGCTAAGTCGTGTACGGCACTTTTGTGACCCCATGGACTGTAGCCCGCTAGGCTCCTCTAGTCATGGGATTCTCCAGGCAAGAATACTGGAGTGGGTTGCCATGCCCTCCTCCAGGGGATCTTTCCAACCCGGCGATCAAACTGGTGTCTCCTTCTGAACTTTGGTGGGTACTTTACTCTTGGAAGCTTCAAAGTCATTTACAAACCTTAACTAACCCCACATATTAGAGCCCCAGGGAGCCATCAAGCTTGGCCTCAACCCTCCCATTTGCAAATTAGAGAAACTGAGTCTTCCAGTTAAAAGCCTGCCTGAAGGCAAAAAAGAAATCAGCCTAAAAGTCTGCTCATTCTTCAGGAAACCACGGGGTGGAGCAAGAATTGGAAGCGGATAGGACTTGGAGCCTCAGTTTACCTCCCAGGGTGAGGTAAACTCTACAGTTGTAGGTAAACTCTACAATTCCTTAAATCTCTACTGTGGATTTGCTCAGCTTTGGGGCCTCCGAGAGGCAGCACCAGGGAGGACAAATTCAGTCTTCAAACATGTTTTGTTTTTAAAAAAAGATTTTTAAATAGAAATCTAGAATTGAGAGTTCTCTTCAAAAAACAAAGGTCTGGCAATACTGGCCAAGATTTCTTTTTCACATGTGCAAGGCTGGCTGGAGCTAAGCAGTGACTGCCTTTTTGTTTTTAATTAAAAACATATTATTTTTTTTTGCCACACCATTCAGCATATGGGATCTTAGTTCACCAACCAGGCACTGAGCCAAAACCCCCTGCAGTGAAGCCTGGAGTCTTAACCACTGGATTGTCAGGGAAGTCTCATGACTGCCTCCTTTTCACCAATTTGCCACAGTCTCCACTACTCCCATTTAGCTCACTTCTCTCAACCATGAAACCTGCTGAACCCTGTATATATCTGAATCACAATTCTTGAAGTATCTCCTTCTCTTTAGTCACTAGCTGCTAGTTGCCCTGGACTCCTCTGGGTTTTCAAAAAAGTCAAGCTCTTCCAGCCACAGGGCCTTTGCACATGCTATTCTCTCTGCCTGGAACACATTTCCCTCCACAAGGGTCTGAGTTGGGTTCCCCTTAATGTACCTGTACTTATCTCTCATATCACAGATCATAACTTACAATTATTCATGTGTGTGCTTATTTATTTGTCTCTGTCTCCTATTAAAATAGAGGTCCAGGGAGGGGAAAAGATTGCTTGGTGTTACAGATTGCAGCATTTGCAGTATGCAGCCCAGAACCTGGCCCATCTTAGGAAACTGGTAAATTTTTGTGGTATGAATGAATGCTGGAATGCATGAGTGAGATTCTACCAGGCTTGGGGGCATCCATTCAGTGTCCATTCAGGGGCCAATCTTCCCTGTTTACCTGCAGGGTTAGTAAGAGCATATCATTTTCCCAGCCTCTCCATGGGATTCACTCAAGCCCAAGTTGAGCAGGCCCATATGTTCCCTTGTTCCAGAAGCTCTGGGATGAGAGGTGAGTGAGAGCACTTAGGGGCATTTGCATTCAAAACCTGGATACATTTGTCAGGCAAGTAAATGATGACTAAAGTGATCAAAGGGATGATGAGATGACAGAGCTTCAAAGTGAGGCTTCTTCTAGATGGAGAAAAGGAGACTTGAATTAAATCTATAAAATCCCAGAGTAGATGCAGAGGAAGGGATGATGGCCACCCAACCTCAACTATTAGAAGGAGAGGCTCCCCCTTTAAGTTTAAAAGAGTTTAAGGCAAAAAAAAAGCCACACGCACTCCCCAAGCTACTTTGCTCAGAAGGATGTTATGATGGTGGCAGAGCTGAGGCTGGGCAGAGGGACCTTTTACAAATGTGTGGTCAATGTTCAGCCAGTTCTGGATGAAAGTGATGACATGAATGTCACAGCAGCATTCCTCTCCTGCAAAGTGCCCACCAGATGCTGATCAAAGCAAAACGCTGTGGGGAATTCCCTGGTGGTCCAGTGGTTTGGACTCTGGACTTTCATTGCCAAGGGCCCAGGTTTAGTTTCTGGTCGGGGAACTAAGATCCCTCAAGCCACATGGTGTGGCCACATAAAAAAAGCAAGAGAGCTGGGCTAAATGAATTCAAATAACCCTTTATTTGATGCTTCTAGTATCTCCAAGCTATACCTGACTCACACTGAAAAAGTTCATCTTCCAGGCTTGGGGGTCAGCCTCTCCTAGAGAGATAGCCACAGGGAGAAGACGGTGACCATGAAGGCTTTGGCATCTCATGCTGGATTCATGGAGTGAGGTCTCAAAAGAGGACAAAGGGATGAGGTGGCAGGAACAGGATTCACCAGGATCTGGTCAATTGTCTGCTCCTGAATTCTCAAATCCCAAGAGGAAGCGATCCTCATGCTTGGCCAACCCCCCCGCCCCCTCAGCTTCTCCTGGTCTCCTGCTACAGTTCTTCCCTTTAGACCCCAGTAAAACCAGAAAGATGAGCTAGAACACAAACGTGGGATTTGCAGGTGAAAGCTAGGGGTGCTGGAGAAAGCTGCTTGTGAGAAAGGGTGACTGTGTTCTGCTCACCACAAGAAGGACTTTGCTGAAAACTAATGCTTGCAAAAAGGGGGGAGGCTTTCTCGAAAGGTAATGAGCTCCCCATCACTGGAGGAGTACAAGTAAGGCCCCAGAGGCTATTTTCGTGGCACTTGTAGATGGGATTCCAGCAGTAAGTACTGCCATCGTTCTTCACTGGGTGGTCTCCAATGGCCTTCAGAGAGAGGTAGTCAGACTGCCTGACACTGTATGCAAGTTTTTTTCTGGATAAGCATCTTCCCCCACCCAGGAAAATGTTCATAACTTTCTTCAACTTCTCAAAAGTGTTTATGACTGAAAAATTTTAATCACTGAGAACTGATGAGGTCACCATTTCCCAAACCTGGCTGCCCAGCTGAACATCTGAAGAGTTAAAAAAAAAAAAAAATTATAGGAGACCCTCCCCAGATCCCATTTCAAGCCCATTGCATCAGAATCCCTAAATACTTGTGTTTTTTTATTAATAAAAATTGTCTCTCTGTGCTCGCTTCGGCAGCACATATACTAAAATTGGAACGATACAGAGAAGATTAGCATGGCCCCTGCGCAAGGATGACACGCAAATTCGTGAAGCGTTCCAATTGTCTCTCTGTAATTCTGATACCCTCAAGCGGCGACTAGTCTGAAATCTCTAGAAAATGGTAAGCAAAGGTCTTAGTGAATTTTAAGGGACTATGCACTCCTAAAGGTTTAGAATTCTATGACAGAGGTCACAAAATAGGACCCAATAGGCTGCTGGATATGTTTGTTCATGAGGAGAGTATTCTAATATAATAAAGAAACAACTTTGATCACTGTTTAAAAATTAGAATATTCACACACATACACAACATCCAGTTTCCCATTTCTCCTGCAGAATCAGAAGAGATAGCAAAATCTGACCCTCATTCCCAAATCCCAGACTGGAGCTTAGACAACAAGCCACAGTCAGGGAAGACTCTTGAGAGTCCCTTGGACTGCAAGGAGATCAAACCAGTCAATCCTAAAGGAAATCAACCCTGAATATTCATTGGAAGGACTGATGCTGAAGCTCCAATACTGTGGACACCTGATGCAAAGAACTGACTGACTCATTAGTAAAGACCCTGATGCTGGGAAAGATTGAGGGCAGGAGGAGAAGGGGACAACAGAGGATGAGATGGTTGGTTGGCTGACTGAGTGTTTATGAGTTTGATCAAACTCCCGGAGATAGTGAAGAACAGGGAAGCCTGGTGTGCTGCAGTTCATGGGGCTGCAGAGAGTCAGACATGACTTAGCAATTGAACAATAACCACCACCACCGCGGTCTATTACTATAATCAGTTTACTTTGCTCTTATGCATTAAGATCAAAGTCTTACCTTGACTTGCCCCTGAAGTCAAGGTAGTTGGAGACCCCTGTTTGAGGTTTCCCCAGAAATTCACCAGCTTGGGAGATCCTCCAGTGACTCCCCAGTTGGGACAGGGGCCATCTGCTCTTGGCTAGGCTGGGACCTGAAGGGCCTCGGGTCCAAACTTCCCCAGCCCCCTGCCTCCCACCCTGCTGACATCTAGGAGTTGTCCTGTCACTCCAGCACCGGGGCCAAGGACTTCAAAGCCAAACAAGATCCAAACTGAACTGGCACTAATCCTCTTCAGTCTCAACCTCTTTTCTTCTGCCAGGCAGAACCTTCTCGTCTCTGTTGGCTTCCTATTAAAATTAACAAGCATTGCAGGCAGGCATCAAAGGCAGAGTTGTGGCTTTAATAGTCCAGGCAGGCCCAGGCTGTGATCACGGCCCCTCCCCCTCAACCAACTGAACTGGGGAAAATGGTAACAGCTGCAACTGCCAAAATCAGAACAATGGCCATCCTCGACTGTTGGATATGGGCAGCATGGAAAATTCCAGGTGAGCAGAACATCTTCACAGCAATTTTCTTCAAAGTGCCCTGCAGAAACTGGCCAATTATTCTTAAGAGGCACCCTTAGAAGAGTGGGTGATTATCCCCATTTTATTGGCAGGGAAACTGAGGTCAAACAGCTTGCCCAAGACCAGACAGAAAAAGATGGAGTCAAAGCAGCGGCAGCCTAAATCTATGTCCATCTGAGGCTCACTCACACCTGTATCTGGCCCAGCATTCTAGCACACCCAGGTGTTCCTGCCCAGCTGGGTTGTCGTGGCCAGCGCTCCTGGTTCTCACGCTGGGTTTCCCAGACCCAGATTTCACAAAGACACTAGTAGCCCCGCAGGTCTGGAGGGAGATGACAGGCTCTATCATCAACCCCTTTACCATGCAGGAAATGACTGCAGTGGATAATTGCTCTCCTCTATACAACCTTCAGACTGTGGTCTTTGTTTTTTCTCCCTAACTTTAATTGGAGAGGATCTGATTATTTTCAGAGAACTATGTACTTATCCTGGAGAAATCAACAAAGTTAATGCCTAGTATACCATGGCTCTGAGTTAGTGAAATCCCTGCTAGGTGGGGCAGGGCTCTGTGGGTTGAGCCTTGGTTCCTCTCCCCGAGGGGCCTGTTCAAACAGAAGTCCCTAGCCCCGAAGGATTTTTGAAACTGGAGAAAATGTTGATCTGGCGAGGCTTCTGTAGGAAGAACATGCTACTGGGGCTGCAGGGCCTGGGCTGCTGAATTCCCTCCCACATCTTTGGAGGAAAAGCACAGCTACAAGTGCCTGTAGACAATTAACAATTGCTGAAATTTCTCCAAAAAATGACTTTGATCCCAAAGCTGTAGATACAAACTGCTTTGGGTGGGGTTGGGGGGTGGGTGTTGGCAGAGGGGGCTTCCTCTCTAGAAATCTAAGAAACAGGGATCTTCTGAGACAGGAAGCTGTCTCAGGACTTCCCTGGCAGTCCTGTGGTTACCACTCTGAGCTTCCAATGCAAGGGATGCAGGTTCGATCCCTGGTCAAGGAACTAAGATCCCAGATGCCACGTGGCACGGCCAACAAAAAAAGCTATCTCTTTACACACACCTAGAGCAGAGCTAAGAGAGGCCCTATAGTCATCTAGCAATGACCACCTCCTCGTTGCTTCAGATGACCTGTGGCCCAGGGCTGGGAAGTGACCTTGTGAGTGAGCA
Organism: Cervus canadensis; assembly: GCF_019320065.1. Taxonomy (NCBI): domain Eukaryota; kingdom Metazoa; phylum Chordata; class Mammalia; order Artiodactyla; family Cervidae; genus Cervus; species Cervus canadensis. The sequence goes on from NC_057403.1 coordinate 41,591,769, forward strand.
ATCCCAGTGAGTGAGTTTAGAGACACTCAGTTGCCCTGACTTCCTGGCTTCTTGCACTAAGAGAGAAAAACAGAAGAAACAAGAGGAAGGGTGAGATGTGAGAGGACAAAGGGGGAGTGAGAGAAGAGGAGGAGAAGCGAGGAAGAGGAAGAAGAAAGGAAACCAGAAGAAGAGATGGAGAGAAAGGAAAGCAGGAGAGACGGAGAGTGGGAGAAGAGGCAGCCTTGATAATTTCACCATCTGACCACGCTGGCCTGTGACGCTCACCAGCGGCTTCTTCCCTGGTGCCTCACCTTGCCAATCACACAATAAATCTTTGCACCCTTGGGTGAGGCAGGTGGCACTGTGGGGGCCCTCAGAAGTTGCTTACCCCGAGCAGGAGATTCTGCAAATGGCCTCACTCCACAGACACCTAAGAGATGTCAAAGGCCCTGGGAAGTTTCCCTCCTCAATTCATCATCTGGCCCAGCTGATCTGCACTGTGGATGAAATGGTGGCCAGGGCACTTCCCCTCTGGGACCTCAGACTCCCAATCTGTAAATGGGGCTGGGATTGAGACAAGGCTTACACGATTGCCCTTACAGCTCCAGCATTCTAGAATGACCTTCATTCCAGGAATTCTACTTCCTCCTTTTCTTGAGAACCATTACAGAGCAAATCCAGAATGCCTTGCTAGAAATCAATTTCAGCCAGAAGGAAGGGTTTCTAAAGTAAGAGGATAAAGTGCAGGAGCCTGATATGCGCTTTGTCGAGGGGTCCCCAGTGGGCCTGCAGAGGACTCGGAGGCTACAGATACAGCTGTGTCAGCTCCCCCCACCGCCGCCAACCTTGAGACTATCCTTCCTGGGGATACACCAGGATGTTCATCTTCCTCATCAACTGAAGTCACTATGAGCCTTCTGAACGGGGAAATTATTAAAAAAACCAGAAATGTGGAAAGACACAGACTTGCCACATGTCTGAGGAAATAATATGTAGACCGATCCCAAAGCAGGATGGCTCAGCACTCTGTCCTACCGAGTGATTGTGGAATGCGGCATTTGAGGAAGAAGAGAGGACCACGTAGAGGAGGCCCGGGAGTCTTATGATAGCATGCTCAGCCTCGGTAGTAATTAGGGAACTGCAAAGCAGCAGCCAAGGAAATGCCACTTCACGTCTGTCAGACTGGCAAAAACGAAGTCTGGCAGCGCCGAGTGTTAACAAAGCCATGGAGAACTGGGCGCCTGAGTACACCGGTCACGGGATTGTAGGCCCCTGTGGTGAGCGATTTGGAAAGATCCAGTAAAGCAGAACAAGGCTGTCCCCTTCAATCCTGTAAGTCCCCTCCGAGGTACACCCCCTAGAGAAACCCTGGCACATTTCACATGCAGAAACACATATGTGTGGATATTTACTGCAGCAGTGTTTATAACGATGACAAAGTAGACAGAAACATATAAAAGCCCATCAACTGGACAAATTGTGAAGTAGTCATATAATAGAATAATATAAAGCAGTTAAACCATAAATCTCAAAACGCTGAGCCAAAAAAGTAAAAAAAAAAAAATAAATTGTAAAAGGCTACATAGAGAATGATGCCATTTTATAGAAGGTTTATAAACCTGTAAAACAAGGGTATGTAATTTTTATAGATATGTACATATGTCGTAAAAGAAGAAAAACATGCATGGACATGATAAACACTTCATGAGATTGGTTCCCGGGTTTGGTGGTGGAGGAAGAATGAGATATGAAAAGTTTACACAGGCAGTTTCTACTCTGATTATTTTGTTCCTTTGAAAATTAAAGTGAACAGAACTTAATGTTAATATCTGATAACATTGGAAGGTTCTGTATTTATGTTATCTGTTTTTGAAATCATTTCAAATTTTAAGAATAATTTTAAAAAGAGGAAACAACACTATGGAGAACAGTATGGAGATTCCTTAGAAAACTAAAAATAGAAATACCATATGATCCAGCAATTCCACTCCTGGGCATGTATCCAGAGAAAAGCATAATTCAAAAAGATATACACAGCCCAGTGTTCACAACCGCGCTTTTCATAATAGCCAAGACATGGTAGCAGTCTAAATGTCCATCAATAGAGGAATAAAGATGTGGTATACATCATAATGGGATATTACTCAGTTATAAAGAATGAAATAATGCCATTTGCAGTAATATGGATGTACCTAGAGATTATCATACTGAGTGAAATAAGTCAGAGAAAAATAAATATATGATCTATATGTGGAATCTAAAAAAAAGATGATACGAATCAACTTATTTTTAAAACAGAAACAGACTCCCAGGCTTTGAAAACAAACTTATGCTTACCAAAGGGGAAATGTTGGGTGGGGGGAGGGATAAATTAGGAGCTTGGTATTAACACATACAGACTGCTATATATATGGGCTTCTCTGGTGGCTCAGCAGTAGAGAACCCGTCTGCCAGTGCAGGAGATGTAAGAGATGCAAGTTCGATCCTTGGGTCAAAAAGATCCCCTGGACCCCTGGAGGAGGGCATGGCAACCCACTCCAGTATTCTTGCCTTGGAGAATCCCCACAGACAGAGGAACCTTGGCTGGCTATAGTCCATAGGATCACACAGAGTTGGACATGACTGAAGCACTACTATATATAAAATAAATAATCAATAAGGACGTGCTAGTAAGCACAGGGAACTCTACTCAATATTCTGTAATAAACTATATGAGAAAAAAATTTGATACAGAATGGATATATGAATAACTGAGTCAGTTTGCCGTACACTTGCAACTAACACAACATTGTTAATCAACTATAATATAAAAATTTTGAAGTGCTATTTAGATTCACATGTAGTGGATTTATTATTGTTATTTTAAAGAATAAATAAATGTTTTGAAAAAGAAGAAAACAAGAAAGCGCATTGGGCCTGAGATCTAATTGGGATTCCAGGGGCATATTTGGAAGGTCCCACTGTTCCCTGGGGCAAGACCATTAACCTGGAAGGCACGGCTGGTTGTCACCAGTGATCCAACTGGTTCTAGCTATAGCAACTGCCTCCCCCAGCCCCCGGGTAAAATCATTATAAGAGGGATGGCGGGGGTGGGGGGAATGGGGGGTGGGATGTACAAGATAAAATGAATTTTAAAAAGAAGAGCTGCCCTGTTTAAACAGGAGAGGGGGAGACAGGGAAGGGACCTAGAATCCCATCTGTAGCAGCCACTGCCAGACACATCCATGAAGCCCTAGGGTTCTCAGCCTCCCATGCGAACACCTCGAATCCAGCCCCAGCATTCCATGAGGGACCCAGCGGTCAGCTAGATGGGGAGAAATGAAGGGCTGAGACCAGGATGAGGCAAGGGAGGCACCACGGGGGCAACGTTTAAGGAAGTACTCACTCCTGGGGTCATCCCAGTGCCACCCTGCACTGGTGCGTCCTCACAGAAACCCTGCTTGCTTCCTCCCTTGCTGACAGCTACCAACACGCTCCCTGCCCCTCTTGGAAAGCAAGTTCGTGAAGATCAGGCCCTGTGTCTGGCTCAGTGACTCCATCCAGAGGGCGAACCCCAAGCTGAGCACATCGTAGGCCCTGAATATGTTTGCTAAATAACTGACTGAGGGAAGGAAGGGAGGCAAGGGGGATGGAGAGGATGAAATAAGGAAGGATGGACAGAGGAGAGCCTCCTGTGCCCTCTCCAAAGGTCAGCCAACCTGGACCAGCCTCTGTGCTGCTGGGGGCCGTGAGTGTGAGTAATTGTCGGCTTTGGCTTTACTCATCCTCCCTTGGGGCCGTGTGCAAAAGCAGACGGTTTCACTTGCCCAGTGGGTACTGAATTACAGCCGTGGGGCTGGAGTCCTATGTAATTAACCAGCAGCCGCCGGCCCTGGAGAGTCTGTGACGCCTGCCCAGGGCGCAGGTGGTTGGGCACCCAGCAAGCTAGCTCCTAATTAGCGGTGGCCTGGTTTTTCACAGTCCACAGCGCTGGGACCCACCTCCTCCCAGGCTGGCTCCCCCATTGGGCTGTGGGGTTATGTACTGGGGTTCCATGAGTGCAAATGGGGCCAGAAAAGCAGAAGAGTGTGTGAGAGTGTGTGTGTGTTGGTTGTGGGGAGAGCATTTTTCAGAACTATCCTGATGTGTGTGTGTGTGTGTGTGTGTGTGAGTGAGTGTTGCTTGTGGGAAGAGCATTTCTCAGAACTATCCTGAGAGAAGATAGCCCCAGCTATCTTCTTGTATATACAGCTTGCTCAGGGTCTCTGTCTCTCTCCCTTTCTCTCACACATAACACACACTGCTACCTTAGGTGATGGAACAAATCTTTGGAAAAAACATAAAGGAAATGGGAAGCACCTTCAAGTTTGTCAAAATCTACAGAACCTCTTCTGCCGCTGAGATCTTTCAAAATGCCCTCAGCACAGTCGTCAGAGCTTGGATCACACAGAGGAAGGCATCTCGTGACCCCAGCAGGGGAGGGGTGATCAGTACCGGGGGGTAGGGGGTACTCAACCAGCCTCCCACCCCAAAGCCCAACCTGCCAGGGTGTGGGGCTCTGAACAGGGGCTCACCCCTCTGCTCCATGCTTCTCCATCTTCTGTAACAAAGATGCTGGCCCCTTATATTTTCCATGGCTTCCTACTTCTCCTTTGATCTGTCTACCCTAGAATCTCCTGTCCTGCTCTATCTCCCTCCTAAAGATGCCAGCCTCATGTTCAGAAAGGTGGCAGGCCTTACCAAAGCACTGAGGCTGAACTCCAGGCATATCTGACTCTGATTCAAGCTGCCTATCAATATATCACTCCACTGTAAACATGAAATCTTTTTTAAACAATTATTTCTTAAAAAAATTTTTTTTATTTGACTGCCCTGGGTCTCAGTTGTAGCATGTGGGATCTAGTTCCCTGACCAGCAATCAGACCCAGGCCCTCTGTATTGGGAGCGTGGAACCTCAGCCACTGGGCCACCAAGGAAGTCCCATAAGCCTGAAATCTTAACAATACCTACCCCTCTTCAAGCACATGGTGCATTAAATGCCTAATCTTCATTTTCTCTTAATCCTCACCACAGGTCCATGAGTAGACCCAGTTATCTCTGTTTTATAGTGGAGGTCCCCGGAGACAAGGGAGCTTGCCTGAGGTTGCATGGCAAGCAGGTGGAGGAGCCAGAATTGAAGCCATGGGTGAAGGTCAGGAGCCCACCATGCTCTCTCTTGCTAGAGTATGACAGACTAGTGAGCCGTGCAGTCAGTGTGAGGACCACCAGACCAGGGCTTACTTTCTGGATGCTAATGAACGGTGAAGTCGGGAGGCAGAGACATGCAAATTATACCTCAGGGAAGTATCATTACACATCACACTTATCAGATAGGCAAACATTTCAAAGTCTGAATATAGGAAGTACTGAAGGAGGAGGTATACAGACTGTGAGTCTCAGAAATTATTAGAAAGAGTGCAAATTAAGATCTTTGGAGAGCAGTTGCCCCTTATAACTTGGCCATCCTCCTTCTAGGAATGAGTGAGGCTTGTACACTCATGTACATGATATGTGTGGAGATGTTCCTTGCAGCATTTTAATTTTTAAAAAATTTTTAGCCCACACTGTGCAGCATGCAGAATCTTAGTTCCCTAACCAGAAATTGAATCTATGCCCCCTGCATTGCGAGTGCAGATTTTTAAAAACTGGACCACCAGGGAAGTCCCATAACAGCACTTTTTTTTAAAAGAAATATTTTATTTTTATTTATTTTGACTCTACCACATGACTTGTGGGATCTTAGTTCCTGACCAGGTATTAAGCCCAGGCCTTGAACAGGGAAAGCACAGAGCCCTAACCACTGGACAACCAGGGCATTCCCCAGCAGCATTCTCATAATAAAGAAAATGTGGTAGAAAGAGCCCAAGTCAGATGCAAGAAAGCCAGTCAAGAAATGAGTGCTGAATCTTCTTAGGAAGTGATGGAGGCAGACAAGACACTGCTCTGGTTGGAGGTGAGGCAGGCAGCAAGAGCTCCCTGGGGAGTTAGAGATGCTATTTGACGGCTATGTGCAGATGTCGAGGAGCAGCCGGAAATACGAGCCTGCAGTTCAAAAGAGGCCTGGGCTGGGGGTATGAGTGGGGTGTCACCAGCAAGAGGTGGTATTTAAAGCCACAATCCTGTTAATTTTTAATGTCTTACAAATAAAAGAGCTGAAGCAAATATGACAATGTTGACATCTGTTAATTCTGGGTGGTAGACACATGGATGTTTGTAGTACTATTCTTTGTAGTTTTTAGTGTGCTTGAACTTTTATAATAAAATTAATTAATAAAAAGTATAGAAAACCACAAGGTTCCAAACCGCTGAACACTTCTGTCATGCGTTCCTCAGACCTCGAGAGTGGGTGTTGGTAGTGAGTTAGGGAGCCATGTTCAAATCCCCCCCGCCACCAGCCTAAGCTGGTGACCAAGGTTGACCCTGTCACTCTGGGCCTGTTTTCCCAATGGGGTAAGAAGCTGGCCCGTGACTTCTCAGGGTTCTCCCAGTGCTGACCATCTCGATTCAAGCTGGGGGTCTCTGGGGTTCCTCCCTGCTTTTTGTCCACCCATGTCTTATGTCTAGTCCTATAGACAGCCTTGTAGGTGGAAGGTCAACTCGGACTCCAAACAGATACAAACTGCTGCCAGGGAAGTCAGAAAAAGAAAAAAAAAAAGAACTTAATGCCCCGTGGTCCCCATGCCCTGAGATCCAAAAGGAATTAGGCTGAGCTTAAGAGTTGGAAACGCAGAGACTAAAACTCTCCACAATATTGTCTGCTGATGAACGCACCCCACAGAGCCTGAAATGAATGGGTGAGCGGCTGAACCAGTTGTAATAGACACAGATAAAAATAATAGTAATAGTGAAACAATGATAATACTTGAGTCAGATTCTGAATTAAGGGCTGAGTACATTTCCTCATTTCAGTTTCGCAATGAGAGTGCCATGGGGTTATCATTTTCATGAGTTACACTTTTGCCGATGAGGGAACTGGAGCTCAGAGAGCTTAAGCAACTTGCCCCAGATCATGCAGCAGGACTTCCCTGGTGGCACAGTGGCTAAGATTTGCCGGCCGATGCAAGGGGACACCGGTTCGATCCCTGGTCTGGGAAGATCCCACATACCGAGGAGCAACAAAACCTGTTCACCACAACTTCTGAGCCTGTGCTCCACAAAAAGAGAAGCTACCACAATGAGAGGCTGGCACACCAACGAAGGGTAGCCCTCACTCACTGCAACTAGCGAAAGCCCGTGCAAAGCAACGAAGACCCAGCACAGCCAAAAAAGAAAATAAATAAATACAAATTGTTTTTTAAAAAATCATACAGCAAAGAAAGAGAACCAGGATCAGGGCCCAGGGAGCATGACTCCAGATCTCAAGCTCCTGCCCACTCTCAGTGAGCGACAAGGCCCTTTAAGTCTATCCAACAAGAGCCAGAGAAGACAGCCCACATGTAACTCTATGAATTGAGTCATTTACTCATCAGCAGCTCATAAATATTTATCAAACACCCACTGCATGGGCAGCACTCTGTGTGCCTGGCCACACGGATGCCGAGATGCAGGCACAGCCTCTGTTCGTGAGGAGCCTGTGGTCTAGAGAGAGGTCAGTTTATAAACCAATGTAATAAAATCTGTAGGCAGCTCCAGACTGCCCCCAGAGAGATGCACATGTCCAAAGGGGCCCCGTATAGGAAAGCATGGTGATCCGAGAGGGGTGTGCATAGCACCTTCGTCGACCATCAGTACCAAGGCTCACCCTCCAGTCCCAGTCCATGAGTCCCAGAACTTCTGGCAGAAACTGCTGGGTGCAGGATAGCAGGTGCCTAGCTAGGACTTCTCAAGTGGTGTTACTGGTAAAGAACCCACCTGCCAATGCAGGAGATATAAGAAATGCAAGTTCAATCCCTGGGTGGGGAAGATCCCCTGGAGGAGGAAGTGGCAACCCACTCCATTATTCTTGCCTGGAGAATCCCATGGACAGAAGAGTCTGGCGGGTTACATTCCATGGGGTCCCAAAGAGTCAGACACGACTGCGTGTCTGAGTACATACAGCTTTGACTTTCATGGAAGGGGGAGATGATGATGACCCAGTCATTTTAGGCTAACAGGTGGCGCGTTAGCTTCTCCTGTGGAAAAATCCATTACCTTGTTCTGAGAAAACAACTTGCCCATTCGTATGGAGAGGCCAACAGTGGAGGAGGAGGTATTTAGGGCTCAGTGGTGGCCACAGAAGGGCTACTCGGGCAGGCCTGCTTCTTTACAGAGAAGTTCTTACCTCAGGATCCCTGGGGGGTGGGGGAGGAAGCCCTGCAATGGGATTCAGAAGATCCACAAATCCTTTGAACTTGTGAGGGAAAATGTATTTGTGCATTTTTAGGGGGCCGAAATTTGTGCTGATTTGTGAAATTTGTGATGAGGGGGCTTCCCAGGTGGCACTAGTGGTAAAGAACCCAACTGCCAATGCAGGAGATGTGAGATATGGGTTCGATCCCTGAGTTGGTAAGATTCCCTGGAGGAGGGCATGGCTACCAACTCCAGTATTCTTGCCTGGAGAGTCCCATGGACAGAGGAACCTGGTGGGCTACGGTCCATAGGGTCGCAAAGACTGGGGCACGTCTGAAGTGACCGGGCACGCGTGCATGTTCTGACTAGAACTTCCATCAGACTTTCAAAGGGCCTCTGGAATCCCCTGAGAAGGCTAAAGATCACATCTCTGAAGAAATACAGGCATCCCTCAGTATTGCAGTGGGTACCAAATCCATGGATGGTGAAGTCCTGGGGATCTGTGGGAGTTGGTGAGTTACATTCCACCTTCAGCAGCCTCAGGTTCCACCACTGTGGGAATGGAGAGCGAGTTGTATCTATTTTCTAAGCGCAGATTTAAGTTATGCACGCCAGTCATGCCATGTTCCAGGGGTGGTGTGTGTTCTTGCTTTCCTGCTGCCCTGCAGAGATCAGGAGCTGAGACCCAGAAGATGGCCCAAAGGACAGAGGGGCCCCTGGATGTGCGTCCCCAGGGCCCAGGGGAATACAGGAATACGACAGCCTAGGCTCAGTCAACAGGGACTCCCTGGCCCAATGATACACAGTTGTTTCAGTCCACACAGCCCAGAAACTGGGAAACAGCATCATGCTTGGTGACTGGATTTTGATACTATCATTTAGCTGGGGCCTTAAGCAACACTGCAGTGTCAGTCATCCAAGGAAGAAGCAACTCCTGGCTCAAAGAGTGAGCAGAGAGGAGAGGTGGCTTAGATAGGGGGAAGGGAAATCCCTTCTTTCTTGGACCAGACCCTCTAAGGCATTCGTATCTGCTACAGGGGACACCCAAGAGTGGGAGGCAGGGGGAGAAGCTGGACCTGCGAAGAGATGGGTGGGGACTGAGCAGGAAATGCAGGCATGAGAAGACAGATCCAGCCTCTGGACTCTAAGAGCAGCCCTGCCCGGTCAGGGGTTTCCTGGGATGAGATACCCTCCTGACCTTCCACGCCATTAGCTCTGTTTTTACTCACCCCCTGGCTCCACAGTGTCCAAACAGTGCTGGCCCTTGGAAGGTGTTGAATGAGTGAATGGGCCTGGATTCCCTGCTAGAGGCTGTGAACTCCTTTTGGGCAGGGGCCATCTGGGGATCACGGCAATGTGGCCCCTACCTATCCCTCCCCAGTGCCCCGATGACCATGGGGCTGCTCACTAGCTCTCAGCTCAATCACGGCTCCATGGGTCAGACTGTGGCCCCAGCAATCCTTGTGGATGAGGAATGGAGACCCCACTAACCTACAAGTAGGAGGAGCTACCTTCCCTGGTTGTGGCCAGAACGGCTTTTTGGCCTTTCAGGATGAGGAGGAGGGGGCAAGACCAGAGGAGGCTAGTCCTGCGCCCCTTCTAATGTTTAGTGGGGCAGCACAAGAATATAAGTGGGGGTCCACACACTACCAGGTGAAAACATTTGAAAGGTATACATCAAATACATAAAATACATTCTATTCCCCAACCTTAACAAAGAGCTTCATCGCAACCTAGAAGGCAGGGGTGCCAGGAGATCTGCCCTGTGGCCCCCACCCCCAATCTGTGGCCCACCTCCCTTCTCTCTCCACCCCAGCTCCTTCCCTCCACACCCCTGCGGGCACCCAGCCCACACATTCAAACTCTGCCTGTAGCCCCAGCAAACAGCCACCCTTGGCCATCCCTCAGGCTCCAGGGACACACACTGCCTGCAAATCTGCCTGTGGAAGTCTGGGGAGGAGAACTGAGCAAATTCTTAGAAGGAAGCAGGTTTGGGATGACAGAAAATTCTAGAATCCAGGGTGGTCCAGGTGCGGTCTAGAAAGAGAGGTTATAGGCTCTGGGTGGGCACTTGCTCATGACTTTGGGCGGGGGCGGTGAGTAAGGGGGAAGAGGTCTTGAATGGGACCTTCTAAAGCCAGGGTCCAGATAGAGGCCCCCACCTTCCCACGGTACGGGCTTCTACAGTCAAGCAGCGGGGCAGAGAATGAGACCTGGGCAAGGGAGGAACAGCCCCTGTGAAAGAGGGAGCAGAAACAGCAGGTAATGGACTTCTCCGGTGGTCCCATGGTATAGAATCTGCCTGCCAATGCAGAGGACATGGGTTTGATCGCAGATCCAGGAAGATTCCACATGCCGTGGGGCTAATAAGCCTGGGTTCTACAGCCATTGAGCCCGTGTTCTGCCAACAAGAGAACCCACCGCAATGAGGAGCCCCTGCTTTCTGCAGTTAGAGAAAGTTCACACAGCAATGAAGACCCAGCGCAGCCAAAACTAAAAATAAATAAAAATTTAAAATAGCAAGTAATAGCACGTGGAGGACTTGGAGAAGAGACATAGGTGGCTCCGTATGTGACTGCCATTTGAGCCTGAGTCTGGTTCCCTGACACCTTGGCAGGTGGGCAGGTACAGCCACCCGCACTCCTTGTGAAAAGTTGCCTAAATGACTATACGGCTCACCTTCTCCTCTGCCAACCCCCAGCTCATGGCTGGGCCGTGTGCAGGGCGTCTGGCCCCAGGGAGAGGTGGGGTGAGCCCAGGTCTACACCCACATGGCTATAAATAAGGAGCCTCTGGCGATTGCTCATCAGCCTCCCTTCCCCAGCTGTGACCGCGCCGGAACCTCTCAGCTGCTTGGACCATGGACTCCGGGGAATGCACCTGCATGTCTGGTGAGTAAGGATGCCTACCCTGGGATTCTGCGACCTTTCACCAGTTCCCTACAGAGAGGCTGCAGGACTGGGACCAATGCTTCTCTTCTTCCATTAGAGGCACCAATGGGGCTTGTCTCAGACTGGCCACCTCTGGGGAAGCACCCGCTCTCTGCTGGATACCAGCTTGATTTACTAGAATTAATAACTTGGCTTAGGAATGACCATGAGGGGACCTAGGGGCAAGCCTCTGAGGGCAGCCACCGGGGAAGAAGGGAAAGAGCTCCGGCCCAGAGAAATCTGCTTTTGGTTCATTGCTTCCATCCACTCCTGATACTTATTTCCAAGCCTCAGTTTCTTCATCTGAAAACTAGGGTCACTCATTCCCAGCTGCACACCTTCCAGGGTGGCTGTGAAAGTGCTAAAATCATGAAGTTTTTGCAGATGTCAGGGGAGTTATTAGAAGCATATGTGAACCCCTGAGTCTGAAAACTGCTTAATTCCACGGAAGCATGTTGGCCAGGAGAAGTGAGGTTGGGGTTCAGAGCCACCTGGGGTTTTGTGACTTTGGGAAATGGTATCAAGAAATCTCACAAGCTTCCCTAGTCTGTCCCCAAAATCTGCCCAAAAGTTTACAGAAGCTACCAGTATCTTGATACTCAAAGCAGTAAGATGATTTTTTTAAAAAATATAGATGGTTTTATGATATGGAAACAAGTAGTAGCTGTGGCTCTTGCTTTGGGCTTGTTTATAGTCTTTGCTCTTCCTCGTACCCATTTAGGATTTCATCTTGCCTGATATCTTGGAAATGTGAGGATGGTACTAAGGGCTTCGACAGTCCCCAGAGGACCCTGGACAGTGTTAGTCACTCAGTCGTGTCCAACTCTTTGCAACCCCATGGACTGTAGCCTGTCAGGCTCCTCTGTCCATGGGATTCTCCAGGCAGGAATACTGGAGTGGGTCGCCATTCCCTTCTCCAGGGGATCTTCCAAACCTAGGAATCAAACCCAGGTCTCCTGCATTGCAGGCAGATTCATTACCGTCTGAGCCACCAGGGAAGCCCCTTGGCCTAACCTAGTTGTTCTCAAACCTGATGGTACATCAGAATTATCTGGGTTGCTTTTGAAAAATACTGACTCCCTTTCCCCACCCAGACCTATGAATCAGAATGCATCTTAACGAGTACCCCTGGGGATGCTGATTGATGCAGCCTCCCAGTTTCCGACCATGCACTGTGACTGGGAACGACTGGATGGTCTTCACCCCTGGGGTGATTCTCAGCAGCATCTTCACACTCTCGTCCAGCCTCTGCTCAAGGGCACCCCAGATCCCCCAGCACCAGGATGGCCTGCAGCAAGGCTGTGGGCCCCCTCCACCTCGGCACTCATGTTTGTGGCTCTGCCCTTTCTTCTCAGGAGGAACCTGTGCCTGTGGAGACAACTGCAAATGCACAACTTGCAGCTGTAAAACGTGTCGAAAAAGTGAGTCTGGGGCCCACGGGCACTGCTGGCCGGGAGCTAGGAGAGTCTGTTTCTGCCACCCTCCAGCCGTGGTGGGATGGAGGGGTTCCTGGGTGCCTTTTTCTCATTTGGGAGAGATCTGAAATGAAAGCTGAGTACCCTGGACTGCAGCCCACCTGGGGCATCCATTCCAGGGGTTTGGAGAGGAAGAGGACTGAGAGAAGGTTCCAGCCAGCCCAGTAGTGGAGGGGACAGAGTACCAGCCTGGTGTTATGGATCGGCCACTGTCCAATGGTCTCAGGCCAACCCTCCCCACCCCCCCACCCCCGGCCTCTGATGGACTCTGGGTGACCCCTGAGGTCCCTTCCAGCTCTAAACACCCCACCACTTCCTGTTCCGGTTTTTTTTGCTCATGTGGATCAGAGCCTGTGTGTGACATGCTTTCTTTTTCTACTTCCTGCTAAGTGGTACAGGGGGAAGCGGTCAGATAAGGGTGATGACCCCAAATTCATCTTGCCCCTCTCCTGTCCCTTTCAGGCTGCTGTCCTTGCTGCCCCCCGGGCTGCGCCAAGTGTGCTCGGGGCTGCATCTGCAAAGGGGCGTCAGACAAATGCAGCTGCTGCCCCTGAAATGCATCCGGTGACGAGGCCCGGGAAGCATGTGTATAGTGCCTTAGCGGAGGAGTTGGAATGATTGTACAATAGGCTGTGCTTTTTATATATTTGTCCACGTCGGGTGTTGGTGACATTCACAGAAAGTGTTTGGATCAATAAAGTTTTCACTTGTGGTTGTCTGGTGGCTCAGAGCAATGTTTTACCCCAACCCAGGAGGACCACGAAGGGCTGCCCCCATGCAGATAAGGCAGTCACCAGCCTGGACTCATTCAACAGATGGCTGTTAACCATGAGATCCTGCCACGCTACCTGAGGGTTTCCTCCTGCAGCATGAGCTTGCATGATGCATACACAGGTCAGGTCACCCCTGGTAACAGCCCTCAACCAATCACAAACAGGAGATAGTGGATTAATACCTCCAGCATCTTTACAGTGACAGTGGGACAAATCTATACTGTTCTATACTGGCCCCCAACAGAAGTCCTCAGCAGCACTGAACTCCAATAGCCCACAGAGGTAACCTGCTTATTAACATCCCCCTCATTGGCTTTCTTCCTTCTCTGCCTCATTTCTCCATTCTCCTGCCAGGCCCTCCTGGGATCCCCACCCAAAGAAACTACTTGTACGGGGTCCACTTTGGGGGAAACCCAATCTTAGCCAGCCCCTTCTGGAATAGTGGAATAGTGTTGGCCCCAAATGCTTTGTGTGAATGGAGCTATTTAAGGGACTTCAGTATTGAACCAGCAGTGAACAGGTAAGAAATCTGTGCAGAGCTAAAGAAGATGGATCCCCATGGCCAAAGCACTGAGGGTATTAGCAGTTTAGTTGTCTGGGTCCACCTTTAGCACAGGGTGACTGGGTAGATATGGACATTAACATTGCATAATGTTCTTGCATTTCATAGAGGTCGATGTGAAGAAACACTGAGGCTATATCTCCCCCACCCCCTTCCCAGATTGCTGACACATGTATCAGAGCTTTCACTCCACCAGCACAATCCAATTAAGTTTAATGATAACGAGTCCTGCCACTTTGTACACTTAAATGCACCAGCCCCCGTGCTGAGCAGTGCACACACGTGCTCCTCATTTAATCCCTACAATGGCCTTCCACAGGGTGGGTGTGTGGAGGAATCTTTGATTTTTTTTTTTTTTAACACACACACACCCACCCCGGGAAACTTGACAAGTGTTTTCTCTTATAAACTCTCTCCCAAGTGCTTCTTTCCATTCAAGAAAGAAAAACAGGTAGATGAAAAACTTAAAAGTTTAAACAACCAAAAAATAAGGTGACCAAAAAAAACTGGATGAAACAAAAAGGTTATAGAAAATATGGGAGACAAAGCAAAAATGCCACACACACCTCCGCCATGGTGGCCCTGCCCAAGACAGCCAAGACTCGTGACTACTTCTTTTTCTGACCCACTGAGCCTAGCACCGTGCCTGGGACCCCTTAGAGCAGGGGTCAAAAACACCCATAAAAATTCACCGACAGCAATGAACCTTATTCTCCCTAAAAACACTCATATCTGGTTATGACCTCAGACAATCTTACTTATGATATTAGGGAATTCACAGTCCTTCAAAGCCATCTCTGGACCCCCAGGAGATCCTGATTAAGAATCTATGGTCCATGACAGGAGTGGGATGGGATGAATTGGGAGATTGGGACAGACACATATACATTACCGTGTGTAAAATAGCTAGCTAGTGGGAAGCTGCCTATAGCACAGGGAGCTCAGCTCAGTGCTCTGAGATGACCTAGAGGGGTGGGGTGGAGTGGGGTGGAAGGAGGTCCAGGAGGGAGGGGATATATGTATGCATATAGCTGCTTCACTTTGTTGTACGGCAGAGACTAACGCTTCATTGTAAAGCAACTTTACAATTTAAAAAAATTTAAAAAAAAGAATCTATGGTCCATGTGATCTGTTACTTAAAACACATTACTAATTTGCTATTAATAATACTAATAATAGATTAAATACTGAGTCTAGCACCACCTATGCATTACTTCATTTAATCGTCACAACATGACTCCATGAGGTCAGTACTGTTATCAACCCCACTTTACAGGTGAGGAAACCAAGGAATACAGAGGTTAAATGACTTGCCTGAGACTCCCTGGCTAGTTTTGTAGAATTGAGATTTGAATCCAGGTCTGACAGACCCCAAAGCCATGTCCTGAGAGCAAGTGGAGGTACAAAAACAGCTTCCAGGATAGAAGACTGTGAAGGCTGAAGTCCCCGATGTCAGCCCTGGGAGAGGAAGTGGGATGGGTTCATACTCACCCATCCCACCGTCCTCAACAGAGCAGAAGATAAACTCACGTTTGGGGAGGGTGTTTGTCCACGCTACCAAGGGCCTAAGACCAGGACCCAAGAGGCCAGAGCATCTATCTCCACCACTGGCCTAGGTCAAGGTGACCCAGAAGCAGGAAAGAATGAAACTTTCTCCAAGGGTGTCCTGTGGGGCTGAGCTCAGCCAGCAAAACAAGGAGCAGGATTTACTGTGTGCTTCCTGGTGCTGGCTGTTTCCATGGGCCACACTGTCATCCTCTCTGTTTGCAAATTATCTGGGGCCTGCCTGGGAAGGCTCCCCCTCTGCCCATGAATTGAGCCTTAGATGCAGCATCGCAGTGCAATGGAAAGGACTTGGGAGACGGACACTCCACCCCTGCCCCCCACTCCCCGCCGGCCAGGTGAGCTTGAATGAGTCACTTACCTCCTAAGCCTCAGGTTCCACATCTGCAAAGTGTCCCTCCCTCACAGGGCACACCCACAGCATAGGATCAATGCACACAGTAGGTGCTCCCTAAAGGGGATTCACAGGGCTACAGCCTTTCTTAGGCTTCTGTTTATGAGTCTGAGAAGATCCCTGGCAAGTCACTCTCAGTGATGGCAGAGCTCTGGGGCCCCTCGGGAAGGACACGATCCTGGTAACCAAAGCTTCCAGGGGGCAGAGAGGTCCCCTGTGTCTCCAACAAGCATGCTGACAGGTCTCTCAGCCTCAGTGCTCCCAAGGGATGCCATCTCATCTCATTCAAATGCTTCATTTGAACAATCTCATTTATTCCTACCACATTCTTGAGGGGAGAATCAGCCCTCAGAGTCTCATTTTAATAATAATAATAATACCAACAATTAATATTTATTGAGCACAGACTGCTGAACACTTAACAAGTACCACACACGGGGCTAAGCAGTTTATAAACATCATCTCATGGAGCCTGCACCATCAGGACCACTTCAGAGCTGGACATTCAGGGCCCTGCTTAGAGGGTCTGTCTCGGGCTCTCCTCCCTACAGGTAAGGAGACTTAGAGTCGATGAAGACACATTCACCCAGATCTCTCCTATCCGTCCCTCTCCCACTTCCCCCAATGAGACAAGGCTTTGCGTACTGGGGACCAACTTCAGGGCCTGTGTGGGCCTCTTCCCCAGGTCGGTCCCGCCTGAGGGTGGACCATGCCAGAAGTCTGTGTGTTCCTTGGCCCGAGGAATGGGGGAATTCAAGGAAGGGGGATGTGTGGATAGAGACTGGCACTAGGGTTTTGATGTCTGCAGAAGGGAATGGAGCCAGGGGTAGAAGAAAAGGGATGAACTTTCAGGCTAACCCTCCATCTTTCCTTCTGCCCAGATGAGGAGCCAAGGTTCAGGAGACTGAGTGGCTTGCTCAGAGTCACAAGGCTCATATGCAGCAGAACTGGGACCTGAATTCGGGGCTGCTGGGCTTAGAGTTCATGCTTGTGCCTATGGTAGATGGATGGGGCAGAGAAGGCTGCAGGTCCTCCAGCCCCACACCCAGGAATAAAAGGTCCCCACCCTGGGCCATGTGCTTTAAAGAGCCTACATATCCAAACACTCAAAACACAATTTTATTGAAGAATACATGGGGGCTGCTGTCACTCCTGATCGAGTACTTGTTTGGCACAGTCCAATCAACTAACCCTAAACACCAGCTCTTGTGTCTAACACAGGTCCCTAAGAAAATACTCTTCCACCTCTTGTCCTATGTCCTCAAAATGACAAAAAGTGAATCGAAGACCTTAACAGACACCTCGCCAAAGAAGATCTATACAGATACCACAGAAGCATATGAAAAGATGCTCCACATCACATGTCTTCAGGGAAATGTAAAACAACAATGAGATGCCGCTACACACCTATGGGGATGGACAAAGTCCAGAAGATGGACAACACCAAACGCTGGCGAGGATGTGGGGCAACAGGAACTCTCATTTGCTGCTGGCGAGTTTGGCCCCTCCTAGACTGGAGAAGGAAATGGCAACCCACTCCAGTACTCTTGCCTGGAGAATCCCAGGGACGGGGGAGCCTGGTGGGCTGCCGTCTATGGGATCGCACAGAGTTGGGCACGACTGAAGCGACTTCGCAGCAGCAGCAGACTGGTTACTCCATTCCTTTGGAGAATCTCTCTCAGTCTCAGCCTGGGGCAACATGGCAGGTCCAAACAAGTAGAAGTGAAGGAGGCCATGTCGTGGCTCTCCAGCTTCAGTCACCATCCTGGTTGCTGTGCTTCCCTGTTCTTCCCCTCTCCCAGTTTGACTTCCCAACTAAAACAGTATAAAATAGCCATCCCACCCCGTGGACATCTCTACTTCTTGACCTGAGCTGTGGCTCTCTCTCCTTCCATCCACCAATAAATGTGATTTGACCCCTTTTGATATTCCAGAAAAATGTTAAAATTTGATTCATTAATCCAAGTCATCCTCCCCAACACCAAGTCCCTGCTGTCTTCTGAGTTTTTCTTTCCATGGATCTTTAGGAGGAAGGAAAGGTAAATGCATGTACTCAGCCTTCTATCTTGAACCATATACCTGGGCTCAACATTTTTCTTTGGGCTGCATTAGGTCTTAGTTGTAGCACCAGGACTCTAGTTGTGGCACGCTGGCTTAGTTGCTCTGCAGCATGTGGGATATTAGTTCCCCGACAAGGATTGAACCCATATCCCCTGCATTGCAAGCTGGATTCTTAACCACTGGACCACCAGGGAAGCCCCTGTGCTCAGCTTTTTATTGGTATTATTTGAATGCCTGCAAAAACCTTGCAGGATAGCAACGATTATGTTAACTCTATAGGTAAAGAAACTAGACTCAGAGAAGTTAAAGACCTTTTCCCTACTCAGGCAGGACCAGCTGAGAGGAAAGCTTGAAGACCAGGAGGGAAGATGAGCTGGGGCAAAGGCCATAGTGAAAAAGGAGCAAACTGGTTACATATGACCCTGAATGAGTAACACCTGAGCAGTTCAAGAAATACCAAGGAATGTGATTTGAAGTCAGGGGGAAGAAAGCTTTCTCATGGCAGAGTTGCCAGGAGCAGGAAAACGCCAAGTTAGCAGGCTGACACAAGGATTGTGCTCCTATGTTGCCCAAAGTACAACAGAGACCTCAGAGGCTATGACAGACGCTGGACCTGCTCAGGTCAAGCTCCGACTTGGATGGAGACAAGAGCAGGGTTTGGTGGGGAAGGAATGGAGCCCAGGTCACCGGGTGGGGAGGGAAGTTCCTCATGTGAACTGCAGGGGGCGCTCCAGACCCAGAGGCGGGAGCATACTGAGTCCTCTCTGCGCCTCAGGGAATCAATTGCACAGACTTGTTTCAACCTCAGTCTGGCTGGGTTTGGAGCCCAAGAAATCCCAGAAAGGGGCTAGAATCCTTAGTCACCTCTGGGGGAGGATAAGTCAGTTCTCCAAAGGGCTTAACAAGGTGCAAAACACCTAGATTCACAGGCGTAAGGCTTTTAAAAATCATTTGGCAATAACAAGGACAGAATTGGCAACCCACTCCAATATTCTTGCCTGGGAAATCCCATGGACAAAGGAGCTTTGTGGGTTACGGTCCATGGGGTTGCAAAGAGTCAGACATGACTTAGCGACTTAAAACAACAACAACTGTGTACACAGGGGACTCTGCTCAATATGTGGCAGCCTGGAAGGGAGGGGAGTTTGGGGGAGAATGGATACATGCATATGTATTTGCTTTCCACCTGAAGCTATCACAACATTGTTAATTGACTGTACTTCTAAAATAAAAGGTTTTTAAAAATTAAAAAATAATTTGGCAATATATTGATATGTCAAAGAACCACAAAACCATTTTACTCATTTGTCCCAGTAGTTTCACCTCTGTAAATCTATTCTGAGTTCACCGCAAATTCAGGGGAAAAAAAAACACAACTTCACTCACTCAGAAAAAGTTTCATTTTCACTATTTACAATTATGAAAAGCTGGAAATAACTTCAATTTCATGAAGTTGCTCAAGTAAGCCATGGTCTGTGCACACAAGAGGATATGATATAACCATTGGAAATGCAAAAACACAGGAAATGATTACAGTCACAATCTTAAATAAATATTAGGCTACAATTCATTAGGCAGGATTTAAAAAAAAACCATACCAAATATGGAAATAAAATATACTAAAATATTTAATATTTATAATATTATAAAATATTAAAAATACTAAAATACTAAAATAATAGTGGTTGTGTTCAGATCATAGACAAAATTCCCCACTTTTCCACTTTTCTATTACTCTGAAATTTCCAAAATTTACTGAAGTAGCATTTTTTAAATAAATACTGTTTGAAAAGGAAAAAATGTGTACTTTGAGCCAGAAATTCTACTTCAAGGAATGTAGTGTCCTAAGAAAAAAATTATGAATGGACACACTCAAAAGATGCCAAGATGTTTATCACAGTATGAAGTATAACAGTGAAGATTTGAAAACAACAAAAATGTTTCAAACTTGGGGACTGGTTAATAAAATTGTGCTTATCTTACTGTGTGTTGATTTTTTTTAATTAAATGCCAGACTGTGGGTTCTTGGAGAAGAAAGACACTGTTCCACTCACCTTCGTGTCTGCTCAATAAATATTTGCAATATGAAAGGGTTCACCAGTAAATGACTCATTAGGCAAAGGAAGATGCTGGGAACCATGGAATAACTTCAATAATACATAGTTAAATCAATCTCTTTTCCTGACCCAGCCTTCAAAGGTGTTCCACAAAAACAGTGAGTCCAAAGTTGGGTGCTCTCAGTTCTCACGTTGATTTATTCACTCAACAATCAAAGGACATTTCAGGTATACAGGGAGCTTTGCTAGGCACAGAATCAAGGAGAGAGGAAGGAATTGCTTCTTCCAGCTTCAGCCTTCTGGGACCTCAGAGTCCACTGGGGAGACGGTCAGACTACCTTGTACCCTTCTCCTATGGGGCAGAAACCCCTGGAGAAGTTCTAAAGAGGGCAGTTACATTTGGTGGTAGACAAGAGTGAAGACTTCCAGAAGGAGGTGGCCTCAAAGGTTACATGGGATTTTAAACAGGTAGAAATCATGGGCAGGAAATTCCAGGAAGTGGCAAAAGTATGAGCAGAAGCATGGAAGCAGGAGAGCTTGGGGCACATTTTTGAGTTAGCACGGACTACCTTTGGTTGCCAGGGTAGACAAGGGGCAGACCATGAAGAGATAGCAGAAGTAGGTGAAGGGAAACTTGCATCCATCATTTGCTAGTTCCAGATCCTGGAAGATTCCTGAACAGAGAAGAGTTCATTGAGCACTGTTTAGTGAGCAGCAATCATGTATTAGGTGATCTGCATGAAGAATCTCACTTATTGTGCTGGAGAGGATGTGGAGAAAAGGGAACCCTCTTATACTATCAGTGGGGATGTAAATTAGGGCAGCCACCATGGAAAGCAATATGGAGGTTCCTCAAAAAACTAGAGTCACCATATGATCTAGCAATTCCACACCTGGACATATACCCAGACAAAACCATAATTCGAAAAGATACATTCACCCCCATGTTCATAGAAGCTCTGTTTATAATAACCAAGACATAAATGTCCATTAACAGATGAATGGGTAAAAAATATGTGATATATATATAACACACACACAATGGAATACTACTCATCCATTAAAAAGAATGAAATAATGCTATTTGCAGCAACATGGATGGACCTAGAGATTATTTTAGTAAGTGAAGTCAGTCAGAGAAATGCAAATAACATATCACTTAGATGTGGAATCTAAAATACGACACAAAAGAACATATCTATAAAACACGTGGTACTCGAAATACATATAAAGACCCAGCAAATGGTGAACATTATCCATATTGGTCACTAGCAGTTATCTGGTCAAACTATGTGAAAACTGGGGAGAGATTTCCTTGAGTTCAGAAAGCTAGGTTTTGAAAGAGCTGGAACTAGGAACCATGGGGCTCTTAGACCAGAGCCCATTCCTCTGCTTCAGCTGCCCCTGTGAACAATATTGCTCTTTAAACAATTACTAATAAATGTCCAGATCTCTCCAAGAAATGACTTTCTTTGCAAATAAGCATGTTTGCAACCTCTTTGGGTACACTGCTGTTTACCCAGGCTCCTAAACTCTTGGCCAACTTTCAGTCCCAGGATAATAAATTCAGAAACTCTTTAAGAGAGCAATGCAACAGTCTTAATACTGCACTGAACCAATTTCAGCCAGGGGTGGGACTTGTTGGGCTTGTTTCTGAGATCACCTGGGGATTTTCCATCCATTAGTGAGATCCTAAGTGATCTCCACCCCTCAACCCACCTGATCCTGCCTCCTGGCTCCAATCTCACTTAGAATGTAAGTATCTCCATGCACTCCCTTCTCCCAGGAAGCACTGGGATTAGGTGCAGGGCTCAGGGTGAGGATTGATGTCTGTGACTCAGCTGGTCCAAGCCAACGCCTGTAAACCCATGTCAATCAGAGGGAGCTGCCATTCGGGAAGCCCAGAACTGAGGCTAACAATGGAGCTGGGTGTCAGGTAGGAGCTCTAGGGACCCCAGGCTCCTGCAGAGTCCTCACCTGACCTTATGAGTCTCAGACTTATTTGCAAACAGAAAGAGCCAACATGGTTAGGGCCCCACTCTGAAAGCTTTCCAAGTGCCACCCAATTTAAGCTGCTGAAAAAACTGTTCCCATTTTATCCTCAAGCAACCCAAGAGGTAGAAATGTTAGCAACTTGCTAGTCACTTGTCACATTACTAGTGTCAGAATCAGATTGTGACCTGAAACAGGCTGGCACCTGGGACCCTTTGTTGCAGTGCTTGTACACGGACAAACGTCTTTAAGCAACAAAATACAAATCAACTATAAGAGACTAAAAATAATTGCCTGTGTATGCAATTGGGGCAAATTATGAACGAGATACAAAAAGACAAAAAACCAGGGACTTCCCTGGTGGTCCAGTGGTTAAGAGTCGGTTCAGTGCCTCAGCCAATGAGAGGGACATGGGTTCTATCCTTGGTCTAGGAAGATCCCACATGCCAAAGGGCGACTAAGCCCATGTGCCATAACTACTGAAGACCACACATCCTACAGCCTGTGTTCTCCAACAAGAGAAGCCAACACAATGAGAAGCCCACACACCGAAACTAGAAGGTAGCCCCCGCTCACCACAATTAGAGAAAACCGGGGCACAGCAATGAAGACCCAGCACAGCCGAAAATTATTAAATAAAAATGAAAACAAAACAAGGAAAAAAAGACCAAAAACCCACCCAGCACCATCGAAGGCAGACCACCTAAGCCACCCCTTTGGCCTGACATATGGACCCCCTCTTACCCTCACCTCATAGAAAGAACCAGCTTGCCCCCTCTCAGCGAGTAAGCATGGGAATCTGTCATTTGTCTTTGCTCCCCACTGCTGCAGAAGGAAACCCAAAAAGCCTTGCCTAAGTTTTTTGTCTGGGTTCATCAATTTCTATTGACTAAGGAGGTGAAGAAAGTTTTGGTAACAAAGGCAACAGCTTGACTTCAGAGCCACTCATTCATGCATCCAATAAATATCTCCTGAATGTCTCTGATGTACAGGACACTGTTGCAGGCACTTTATTGTGAGGCGAGCAGAAGTAACGAACACTGACCGCTGTTTGCCAATTAGGACCAATTAGCTTTCACTTAATACTGACCGCTGTTTGCCAATTAGGAAATTAGGAACAGGGCGGAAACCCCCAGGAAAGTCCCCCGCGAACGAAAGTTTTGACCAATGAAATTGCTTTGCAAACATGTAACCAATCCGCTTCTCACCCTATAAATTTGTGTAACAGCTTGGGCTCGGGGCTCTCTGACCCGCACCACTGCGTTGGTTGCGGCAGAAAGCCCTGGCTCGAGTCAGTAATAAACTTCCCTTCTTGCGAGTTGCATTGTCTTGGAGGCCTTCTCTATTCCCGCTCGGGGATTTGGACATCGGGCATAACATTTATATGTTCATGAACAAAAGAAATGATTCCTCATCAGATTACAGTGCTTAAATTCTAGCAGGGGGGAGATAGCACATAAACTTCACAAATATATTATTTAGTTCACTAAAAGGTGTTAAATGCTATGAAAAAAGAAAAGACAGAGCAAAGTATGGGGGACCGAGGTACATGTTGCAATTTTAAACAGGGTGACACGGAGGTGATCAAGATTTGAGCTTAGAAGAAAAGAAAGAAGGGAGCAAGCCATGTGGTATCTGGGGAAGGAGCATCATAGGCATAGGAAACACAAACAAAATAAATTTACACTGTGAGAATTAACAAGGGGTCAGAGGGAAATGAAGGTGAGGTAATGGGGACCCTTCTGGAGTGATGCACTTACGTGAAATGCTCTTTGGAGGTCACAGAAGTTGAGAAAGAAGGATGAGAAGCCTGGTTCTGTGAAGAATTGGGGGTGGGTGGGTGGACAGGAGGGTGTTTCAGAAAACGTTGTGGCTTTCAGATCTCTCAAAATCCTGGCCACCCTTGGGTGTGATATTAAGATATCACCCTTGGGTGATATATTAAGACTCTACAGAGAAACAGAACCGTATGCAATCTACACATACAGATAGTGACTAATTTTAGGAATTGACTTACTGGATTAGGGAGGCTGAAATGTCCCAACATCTGCCATCTGCAGGCTGGAGATCCAGTAAAGCCAATGGTGAAATTCAATCCGAGTCTGGAAGGCTGGGAATGGGAAGCCTATGGTCGCAGTCCAAGTCCAAAGGCCTGAGAAGCAGGAGTCCAAGGGCAGGAGAAAATGGATGTCTGAGCTTGGGCAGAGAGCAGTTCATCCTTCCTCTGCCTCTTTGTTCTACCTAGACCCTCAACAGATTGGATGACGTCCACCCACAATGGTAACTCAGTCTTCACTCAGTCTTCTGTTTCAAATGCTAATCTCTGCTGGAAACATCCTCACAGACAGCTCAGGAATAACATTCAACCAGCTTTCTAGACATCCCTGAGCCCAGTCAGGTTGACAAGATCAGCCCTCAGGGTGAGAGCTGGTTCTCCCAGCTCTGAAACCTCTTTCTGAGGAAATCTGAGTAGTCCGAGGGGAAATGGCAGGCAGGCAGCTTGGCTTGAGTGTGTTAGGTTGCACACCTAACCTGGCACTAAAACTTCCAGATAGCAAGACCTTGAGTCCTGTCAAAGTTAGAGCCCAGGCCAGACAAGTCTAAGGCCTGAATGCCCTTAGGCAAAACAAAACCAAAAAGAAACAAACAGCGTTGTTTGAGGTGGTGAGCTCTTGAATTGAAATTGCCTGAAGCCACTGTTGAAAAGTCACCTGGGCTTCACGTTAAATACCTTGGGGTTGTTGTTGCTTAGTCACTAAGTCATGTCTGATAGGAGATGATAGTGTCTCCTCTTTGGACTTTTCTTTCGTCCTCCTTTTTCCTCTTCCTTCAACTTTATCAGGGGCTTCCCTGGTAGCTCAGATGGTAAAACGTCCGTCTGCAATGTAGGAGACCCAGGTTTGATCCCTGGGTTGGGAAGATCCTCTGGAGAAGGAAATGGCAACCCACTCCAGTACTCTTGCCTGGAAAATTCCATGGATGGAGGAGCCTGGTAGGCTACAGTACATGGGGTCATAAAGAGTCGGACACAACTAAGCAACTTCACTTCAACTTCATCGAAACTGAAGACTCGTGAGCCAACACGTAGAAAAGCCTGGAGAAAGCTTAGCTTGCTCCTTGTCTGAGGCCATTTGGAGGCCCCCTGGAAGCTAATATTTTTGGGGGTGCAGAGTTTTCAACCAACATTTTCAAGTGCTTATCCAGCTCCAATTTAGAAGAGGTTCAGGTTTGCCCAGGGGGAACGAAGTAGGGCCAGGTCTGTCCTGGCGAGTCTCAGTGGCTCCTTCTTCCTGGGAAGCAGCCTCAGGACCACCTCCAAAGGGGGAAGGCTGCAAATCCTACACAGATATTGACCCTTTAATAAAAAGAAATTGATAAGAGGCTAGGCAAGGCTTTATTGGGTTCAGGCTGCAGCATGATGGAGTGAGACAAGAAACAGGTGTCCTTGCTCGCTATCCCAGGAGGGTGGGCTGGTTCCTTAAATGGGATGAGGTTAGGGGCGGCTCTGGTTGGGCCAGAGGGGTGGCTTAGGTATGCTGTGCGCAGGGATCATGTGCAGTACCCTGATTTTGCTGTGTGTGGAGTTGTTTCAGTTGTGTCTGACTTTTAGACCCCATGGACTTCAGCCCGCCAGGCTGCTCTGTCCAAGAGATTCTCCAGGCAAGAATACTAGAGTTGGTTAAGCCCTCCTCCAGGGCATCTACTCTGGGCCCCTCCAAAATGGTAGTCGGTTTGTGGCCCTCCTGTATTTCATTGTTCCTAATTGCCCCAACTGTGCATGCATGGTTATTTTTAGTCTCACACAGTTTCTTTGTAAATGAAGAGACATTTGTCCAGGTTCAAAGGCAAGCACTCTGGTAGACAGTCCCAGGTGCTAGCCTATCCTAGTATCTCTTTTTTAAAAAGTGGAAGTTGGGTGTGAGAGGTGATCAGGTCTCTGGGAGAACTTGTGGAGGCACTTTCATTCTTGAGGAGGCAACAGGTTGTTGTTGTGTAGTCGCTAAGTCGAGTCCAACTCTTTGCAACCCCATGACTGTAGCATGCCTGGGATGCATGAAAGTGAAAGGGAGAGTGGAAAAAGTTGGCTTAAAACTCAACATTCAGAAAACTAAGATTATAGCATCCAGTTCCATCACTTCATGACAAATAGATGGAAAACGATGGAAACAGTGACAGACTTTATTTTCTTGGGCTCCAAAATTACTGCAGATGGTGACTGCAGCCATGAAATTAAAAGATGCTTGATCCTTGGAAGAAAAGCTATGACCAACCTAGACAGCGTATTAAAAAGCAGAGATATTATTTTGCCAACAAAGGTCCATCTGGTCAAAATTATGGTTTTTCCAGTGGTCATGTATGGATGTGAGAGTTGGACTATAAAGAAAGCTGATGGCAGAAAAATTGATGCTTTTGAACTGTGGTGTTGAAGACTCTTGAGAGTCCCTTGGACTGCAAGGAGATCAAACCAGTCAATCCTAAAAGAAATTAGTCCTGAATATTCATTGGAAGGAGTGATGTGGAAGCTGGAACTCCAATACTTTGCCACCTGATGCAAAGAACAGACTCACTGGAAAAGACCCTGATGCAAGGAAAGATTGAAGGCAGGAGGAAAAGAGGATGACAGAGGATGAGATGGTTGGATGGCATCACCAACTCTATGGACATCAGTTTGAGCAAGCTCCGGGAGTTGGTGATGGACAGGGAAGCCTGGCGTTCTGCAGTCCACGGGGTCGCAAAGAGTCTGACACAACTGAGCAACTGAACCGAACTGAACTGACTGCAGCCGGACAGACTCCTCTGTCCATGGAATTTCCCAGGCAAGAATACTGGAGTGGGTTGCCATTTCCTCCTCCAGGGGATCTTCCCAACCTAGGGATTGAACCCACGACTCCTGCATTGGAGGCAGATTCTTTAACTGCTGAGGCACTGTGGAAGTCTCTTAATGCAGAGTTCCTGGGGAACATTTTTGTTTGTTTACTGTCTCTAGATGAGCCTTGCATCTGTGAGGTGCAATAGAACCATGTGAAAGGTGCTTACAAGCAGAAGAAGTGAGGCCTCCCAGTGTGCGGGGGCGGGGGCGGGGTCACGATGTGGCTGCCCTTTCTGAAACCCCATCAGCAACCCTTTCTCCTCCTCCCTTAACCCTCGGCCAGTTGTCTAATGCTGTCCTTTGCTCCTCCATCTCCTAGGGATTGAGTGTCCTGACTCGCTGAGTGAGGACACAGTCTTATCACAAAGGCCAGGAACTGCTCTGTGTCCAGCTTCTGTGGCTACTGGCCCCATGACTCCAGTCCCTGCTCCCGCGGTCACATCGCCCCCTCCTCTTCTTGTCTCTGTGGACCTTCTAAGGATGCTCATCACCGGATTTAGGGCCTATGTGGATAATCCAGGATGATCTCATCTCAAGATCCTTAATTTAATTACATCTGCCAAGCCTCCCTTTTCAAATAAAGTAATAATCACAGATTCCAGGATTTGACATAGATATCTCTTGCGGGGCCAGTTTTCAGCCAACCGCAGGTACACGGGACTCTCAGAAACTCAGCAGGAGGAACAGATAAAAGGAAAGAGGCTTCCCTCTGAAGCTGTGATGCAGCCACCTAGCATCACCACCCCTCCCCCCAAAACTCCCGCTGGTCACCCCAGTCCAGTGCTGCAGGGCTCCCAGAGCAGGTCCTTCCCAAGACAGTTTGTGAAGGCCTTGGGTGGGGGCGGGATGTGTTCTCTCCGCATCAGACAGGGAGTCTTGGAGCAGCGGAATGGCTCAGCGCACCCTGGTAAACCCAGAATGAGGGATATCGGCGGTGGAGAGGATGAGACGCAGGATAGGACTCGAAAACAAAGCCTTTTGCTCGCCCTCCGCTTTCAGAGGCGGGGCGCGTGCACTTTCTGCCGGGAGCCGGCTGCAGCGGTGGACAAGGGCGGAAAGGCGGGAGGAGAATGTTCCCTGTGCACACGGCGGGAAGTACGTGACTGCGCGCGCCCGGCTGTGCGGACGGCAGCCGGGTGGGGTGGGGGGAGCTCCCCGGCCGTGCACCCGGCGGGGGACACACGGCAGGGGTGCGGGGAGCGCTGCCGCAATGCGCGCCTCCGCGCCGGCTTGTGCCCGCGGATGGAGAGAGGAGGCGCGTGCGCCTAGAGGACTGTGCCAACGCGCCCCCGCCTGGGGCTATAAAAGCCTCGCCACCTGCTGCCGCCAGTGCATCCAATTGCCCTAGAAGCCGATTCGCCTCCTTCGGCGGTCGCTCCTCTCCGGCATGGACCCTGAGACCTGCCCCTGCCCTACTGGTGAGCCCCCGCCCCCCCGCGGCACCGCGCGCCCCTTTACTTGCAAGGAACCCTATGCCTTTGCTCAAGGACATTTGGGGGAAGGGACACTTATTTCCCACTTTGAATCTCCTGAAGGATGGGCATGGCTATATTCAAAGGGCATTGAGGCTGGGTACCCCATCTCCTTTTAGGTCTGGCCCCACCCCGAGTTCTACCCCATTAACCCTTCCTGTGCCCCCCCCCCCAGGCGGCTCCTGCACCTGCTCTGACTCCTGCAAGTGCGAGGGCTGCACATGCGCCTCCTGCAAGAAGAGTGAGTGCGGGGGACCCCTCTGCGCGCGCCCCCCCCCCCCGTCCTCCCGTGAGCACCACGCCTGTCCACGTAGGCACGGAGCGGCCCCTCGGCCGGCTGTGACAGTGCGTTGACTCTAACGGGAACAGAACCACCCAGAGGCCTGAAGACTCAATTGCAGGGGCCCTCCTTCAGTGATTGTTACCTTGGGCCCAGGCAATTGTGCATTCCCGGAAGGTTCTAATGGGCAGTTAGGATGCAGAACTGCTCTCCTGGGCCCACCGCTCCCCTCCAGGCCTCCAGCGCCCGGGGAAACATTAGTGAAGCTGGGGGTTAGCTCTGGAGTCGGGGTCCCTTGGGCCCTCTCAGGCCTTTGTGGATCCCCTCAATTTTACCTCCCCTGAATCTCCCCCAAAGCAGTGTAATACGCAGTGTATTAGACTAGGCATACCCCTCTCCGTGAGTCTCCTGGACCCCCTACGCTTGTACCATATCTGCCTGCAGGTTTGTCCTTCAGGGTCATTTCCCCTAGATGTTTTCTCCTTAAGGCCTGGTTCCCCCTAGCGTGGGCCTCACTCCACCGTCCCCAGGACTCCTGGGCTCATAGATGGGGCTGTGGGCTAGTTACTGGGTACCCTTCTCCCATGGGAGCCCAGTGTGTAGCTGACACACCAGAAATCCTGAGTCAACCCAGGTGTAAGACTAGGAAGCGGGGGGCAGTGACCTCTGGCACCCCTTCTTTTTGATGGGGACAGATGGGGGAGGACAGGCCATCAGACTGGGCATCCCCCATTTTATCTGCAGGCTGCTGCTCCTGCTGCCCCGCAGAGTGTGAGAAATGTGCCAAGGATTGTGTGTGCAAAAGTGGAGAGGGGGCCAAAGCTGAGGAGGAGAAGTGTAGCTGCTGCCAGTGAGGACGCGCCCCCCATCCTGCGTGAAACGTGTGTAAATAGTGCGGGGTGGCCCAGTGCCACCTGCCCTGTGGCGAGGCCCGGCAGTGTGTCCCCTTCCCTGCAAGCCATTGGCAAGTGACAATAAATCCTATGAATGGCATAAGCCAGGGACTGGTCTCTTCTTAAAGGGGAAGGACGCCAGGGTGGGGGTAGGGGTCAGGGTGGAAGGAGCCTCATCAGAAGAACTTCCCAGTTGGAAGATAAAATCTGGAGATTGGCCACTGGTCTGTTTGGGACTGGGAGGACATCCTCCCCATCTTCAGATGGCACATGACCCTCCTGCCAAGTCAAGCTGAACTCTGGGGAAAGAGGGGAGACCAGACTCACGTGGGTCTGTCTCTTTTCCTGCCTCTCAGCCTCAGAGTCTGCATCTGTACAATGGGACTTGTTGCTGCTGCTGTTTTCGTTAAGTCGTCTCCAACTCTTTGCAACCCCGTGCACTGTAGCCTGCCAGCCTCCTCTGTCCATGGGATTTTCCAGGCAAGAATACTGCGCTGGGTTGCCATTTCCCCTTCCACGGTAACTTGCTGACTCAGGGATCGAACCTGCATCTCCTGCTTGGCAGGCGGATTCTTTACCACTGACCCACCTGGGAAGCCAATGGGGTTGGGGGAAGTTAAAACCAGACCCCAGCCCCAAAGGCCTGCGGTTTCTGCAATTTTCTAGCCACTCCTGCAGAGCTGCCTGTTTTCAGAATCATCAGAGGCAAGGCCAGGAGGCCCCGGGGCCTGTCTTGGCCAACTGTCATCTGCGTTTCCAAGGTCACCGCCCTGAATAGCCTGTCTCCCCTCAAACAGATTGTTCCACTCCTTTTCAAACCTTCTCATTTGGCAATTTGTGTATAACTCCTTCCTTTCTCAAGGGGAGGTAGGGTACTGGGAGCTTTAATCCACGGTGGTTGTGGCGCAATCCTTGATGAGAGGGAACACTCTGATCTACCTGGGTTGAATGGAAAAGAAAAAGTCCTGGGAGAGAAAAGTTTCCAAGCTAAGAGAATGGAATGCTGTCAACATGTCAGTTCTCCTCCAAGTTACTTCATCAGGATGGTTCATTCAAAAGTCCACCAGGATTTTTTTTTTTAACCTAACCGGCTGAGTTTTGAAAAGAAAAACAGTACAAGAAAAGCCAAGCCAGTTTTGGAACAACAAAACAGGCCTGCTCTAACCCCATGGTAGGACTTGTTATAAAGTTCTCAGAAGTGGTGTTGGCTCAGGAATAGATCAATTGGACAGAAAGGATGATTCAACAATAGACCCAGTGCAGCTGCAAGTAGGAGGTGATTAAATCAGTGGTGAACAGATACACTAGTTAGTGAAAAGTGTTGAAACAACTGCCTACCCTTGTGCTTATCAGATAAATTTCAATTGACTTAAATTCCCAGGAGCAAAATCAAAGCTATAAAAGAATTTGGAAGAGGAAAACAGGAGTATGATGAGTACTATGGGGTGGAGATGACTTTTTTCTCCCCTGGCCTCACCCCATGGCTCATGTGATCCTCGTCCCCAGCAAGGATGGAACCCATGTCCATCTGTGGAAGCACAGAGTCCTAACCACTGGACCACCAGGGAATTCTGGGGGTGACTCTCTTAAATAAGACACTAAAAAGATTAATAAATGTTAGATTATCTTGTGCAAAATTCTATTAAGGACACTATCTTACTTGATCCATACAACTCTAGAAGAATGGTGTGACTATTTTACCCATTTTACAGATGGGCCAATAGGGCTTGGGGTAAAATTTGTATGTGATCTGTTGAAAGATAAACTGAGGCATATTAACATTTTTTAAGAGTTGATTTGAGCAAATACCTATTCAAACTGGGCAGCATCGAATGTAGCAGATAGAAAGGAGCTTGAAGAACTGCACAAAACTGAAGACTTTTATGGCCAGCAAGAAACAAGGACGTTATAACAGGTAGAAAAGCTGGTTGGTTATTGCAGTTACTTTCCTTCAGGGGGTGGCAGGGCTTTCTCAGGTAGATTACCTAACTAGTGCTGATCAGGTGATTCCTGAATGGTTAAAGATTCCATTTCTGGAGAGCCAAAGTCTCTGGTGACATGGAGCTTAGCATAAGCAACTCCATTTTGAGCCTGCTGTCCTGTGTTTAACAGGCCAGAAAACTAAAAGATAGTGGGCTTTCCTGGTGGCTCAGTAGTAAAGAATCTGCTTGCCAAAGCAGGTGATGGGTCCGATTCCTGGGTCGAGAAGATACCCTGAAGGGAATTCTTGCCTCAGAAATCCCATAGACAGTGCAAACTCGATCACTAGCTCTGCATGATGTTGCAGAGGTGAGGGGAACCAGGTTTGCTAAAGTAATTGTGGTGATAGAAATGTATTAGCCTCGGATGCTACCGAGGTGGCTCATTCTATCCCAGTACATTGTTGAAAAAAAAAAAAGAAATAAAAAAAAAAAGAAATCCCATAGACAGAGGAGCCTGGCGGGCTATAGCCCATGGGGTCTCGAAAGAGTTAGGCACAACTTAGCAATGAAGCTCGAAGGTGGCAGAGGCAGGAGTTGAATCCAGGCTGTCTGACTAAGACCTAACATGCTTGTTTCCTCTGTTTCTCGCTTGCTTTGTCTTACAAAAAGCATCAAAACAAAGCTAAATCACCTCATACCCACTATGATAGTGTCTGTCCCTTTGGGCTGGTATAACAAAATACTACAGACTGGGCAGCTGACAAACAGCAGAAATCTGTTTCTCACAGTTTGAGAGGCTAGAAGTCTGAGATTAGGGTGCCCGCATGGTTGGGTGAAGCCCCTTTTCTGGGTCAAAGGCTTCTCTTCGCATCCTCACATGGTGGAAAGGACTAGGGGCTCTGTGGGGTGTCTTTTATAGAAGCACTAATCCTGTTCATGAGAGCTCCACCCTCATGACCTAAGCACCTCTCAAAGGCTCCAGAGGACACAAACATTGAGACTACAGCAGATGACCACTATCAAAAATCAAAAATGAAACTACAACCACCACCCAGAAAATAGCAACTGCTGACAAGGATGTGGAGAAATTGGAACCCTTGTGCAGCACTGGAGAAAATGTAAGATGAAGGTTCCTCAAAAAAATAAAAATAGAATGATCTTATGGCCAGCAATTCTACTTCTGGATATATACCCAAAAGAATCAAAAGCAGAATCTCGGAGGGTATTTTAACAGTAGTTACTCAAATTTAAAACGCACATACCTTCAACCCGGGAAGTTCACTGCCCATCACTGGTATCCACAGAAGCCTGAAAACAAGCTAAATATCCTTCAAGAGAGAAGTATAAAATTGGTCATATGAATGTCTAATAAAAAGAATGCTCTAAGGCTCTGGGTGCTGCTATGGAAAGAACACCATAACTTATCAGTTAGTGGGGAAAAACCCAAGATGTACATGTAGTATAACGCTAATCATAAACTGTATGTGTGTGTGCATATAAAATATATATGTGTGTGTATATATATATGGGTGTCTTTGGTGAGCAGGTGTGTGATGGTGGTGACAGAGGTGCCCAGGGCATCAGTGATCTGGAGACAGACCTTATAGAGGTAGGCCAGTTCATCACCTCCATAATGTTGATGATCGTCTCATGAGACATATATTGTTTCTATCCCACCAGCTAATCTGTCAGAATCCACCAGCCTCTGTTCCTACTGCCATGGTGACAGGAAACCATCTCCCCAGGCCGTCCCTTCGTCGTCACCAGCTCTAATGGCCAGAGAGGCCTTTTCCTGCCCAGAACAGAATCTTTATTCCTGGTTCTGCCCTTGGGACCACAGAGCACAAGTCTAATTTCTTCTTTTCGGAATGGCATAAACACGTAGTTGTGGAGTCAGAGAGTCCTGGGTTCAAATCCCCACGCTGCCACTTCCAGCTGGGTGACCCAGAGCGGGCCACAGTACAACTCTTCAGTGCCTCGTTTGTACAATGGAGAGACGAACAGCATCAGTGCTGAAGGACTGTGCTGAGGTCCAAGCGAAGTCAACTCAGTGTTCTGATGCATAGTAGGTGCTCAGTATTATGCCCCACGACGACTGGGGCAGATTAGAGGTAACTGCAAACGTTCATTCCTCCCATCAAGTCCTGGGGTCTTCATCTTTTCCCCTCAAATCTGTGGCTTCTTGACCAATCAAATGTGGTGAAAGTGACCTGTGCTAGTTTCAGGGCTCAGGGCTTGAGAGACTCACAGATACTGCTCCAGTCTCTTGGGACTTTCACCCTTGGCGCCCAGAGCCAAATGTAAGAAACCTAATTGCCCTGTGGCCACATGCTGAAGAGACCACAAGAGGGAGTGCTGGTCTTTAATTCCTGCTGAGTTCAGCCCTCTAGCCCTGTCTGTGAGGGTGCCAGACACGTGAGTGGGCGCCAGACCAGCCGTCCACCGACTGAATGCCACCAAGTGACCTCACATGAAACAAAAGAATCACCCAAATGAGCCCTTCTCAAATTCCTGACCCACAAAACCAAGAAAGAGAATAAACCGGTTCTTGTCTTAACTTGCAAAGTTTTGGGTGATTAGTTGCACAAATCAAAGTTACTCAGTCGTGTCCAACTCTTTGGGACTCCATGGACTGTAGCCCACCAGGTGCCTCAGTCCATGGAATTCTTCAGGCAAGAATACTGGAGTGGGTTGCCATTACCTTCTCCAGGGGATCTTCCCGACCCAGGGATAGAACCTGGGTCTCCTGCATTGTAGGCAGATTCTTTACCATCTAGGCCACCAAGGAAGCCCAGTTTGTTGCATAGCTACAGATAATTGGAGCAACCACTGTCCACATATCTGAAGGTAACTTTTCTTGCAGACTGAAATTACCCACCCCTCTCAACTGTTACTCACATGCTGGGGTTTTGAGTCTTAGGACTTTCGTTATTAACTGTCTTCTGGACTGTTGAAGTCCAGCCATGAACACAGCCCTCAGGGTGGTCTGTCCAACTATGCCAGTTAGGAATCTTATTTCCAGAATGATTTAAACAAAAAAAGGAAATTTTGGACTCACAGTGGCTTCAGGCTTGGCTGGAGTCAGGTGCTCCAATGATATCATCAGGCTCCATCTCCTTTACGATGAACTTATTCTTGACTCCTTCTCATGGAGCAAAGGCTTTAAAAACTCAGCTTCACATCCTTCTAGGTTCAAGTCTAGAAGGAAAGAGTATCTATCGTTCTCCCAGCATTTCCAGCAGGAGTTTCATTGATTCTCTCTGGTTCATGACTATGTGACCCAAACAGAGTCAATCACTGTGGCCAGGAAGAGGAAATGTCCTGCGAGCCCACAGGGGCCTACTCCATCCAAATCATATGGACTAAGAGTAGGAAAGAGCGATTCTACAAAGGAAGGCTAAGGATACTATCATAGGGGAAGGATGAATGGATGACTCAGCAGTAGAAGTACGCTTCATTCTACATGTCATAGTTCTATTAATGCAGGCTAAGGCCACACCATTGCCTCACACTGATGACTCACACCAAATCTGCATTTAACACTTCTCATTTTACACAGCTTGGCTTCATTTTCCTCACTTCCTACCATGTGAGGAGGGCAGGCACTCTTCCTCTCCACCCCTGTCCCCCCAACACAATGAGGCTTTCAGGAGTACAGAGATGAGCAAAACTGGGCCTGGGCTGCCCTTCACCTTTGTTGATTGGTCATCCCTTCCCTCACAGAGTCAAAATGGCTCAAGCGAGACAGTTTCGACCTGAAAACAAATTTTACTGCCAACACAGATGGCCCAAACCCAGGGCTTGATTCAACACTTTTCAGGGCCAAAACAAGCTTTATTGTCTTCCTCATAGAGTCGGACTGTTTCCCCTGAGTGGACAAGTGACCGTCTGGCTTATTAGAGATCTGGAATTTTGCATGTGATGTACGTGTACATGTAAATAACAACAAAATCTGCCCACCATCCAAACAGCGGCCCTTCCATGCTCTCGGTCCGTGGGGCTGCCAGACACAGCGAGATTTCTGAGACCTTGGCTCTCAAATCAGAGGGTGTTTGCATGTGAGCCTCCAATTCTAGTACAATGTAATCCTTTGACAGATGAGTAAACTGATGCTCGGGGTGGGGTGTGGTGAGCCCTGACCCATAACAGCCCCAAGGTCACTTAGCCTGTGAGTGGTTCAGTGAGCATTAGAAGTAAGTCCTTCTGACAGTTCAACTTTCCTGCCCTGCTTGGCGTTTCTGAGTGACCACACAGGTCCCAGAGTGGTGAAAAACAGTTTTTTACTATCATTTTGTAATCAGCCCTAATGCTGGGGGGAAGAGAGGCTGGGAAGGGAGGACACATGGATGGATTTACCCTCATTAATTGATTTGACAAATATTTATTAAGGGCCTACCGTAAACTTGGCCCTGGGCTGACTGCCATAGACACATATCAGGGACAGTGAGTTCTCTTGATGTTTTCAGCGGAGGCAAGGGTGGAGGGACCCAGACACGGATCTCAAAATCACACATGTTCCAACACATTACAGACACGGGAAGCGCCAGGAAGGAAAAGAACAGGCTGTTTACCAGCATGTTCCACGGGCACCTAGCTGACCTAGGTGCTTAGGGTCAGGATGGGCTCCCAGCAGGAAGTGATGTTTGAGCTGAGCTGTGAAGATATTTCCACAGGACTTTACAGTAAACGCTCCAAGGACAGCCTGTCCTCTGCCCACTGCCTCACTGAACTCCCCACTGCAGCAAATAGCATCCTCTAAGCCCCTAGGAACTTTCCAGTAACCCAGTCCTCCGATGACTCGCTTGGGGCAGGATGATCTAAGATCCGTTGCTTAGTATTCAGACATGTGCCAGCAAGGGAGCAGGATGTGTCTCCGCAGAGAGGAATTTGGACGCCACCTCCCCACTTCCCCTCCGCATCCACTGGGGAAGGACTTTCTTGTGGGGTTTTCCCTTCCCAATGTCCCAAGGCGGCGCCAACTTTCCACCCAGTTGCTTCTTCCAGGCACTGGCACACAACTCCTTTCTCCTCCCCTGCCTGGAGAAGACTTTCTCACCCTCAAGCCCAAGGTGCTTGCCCATCTCCTCCCAGGTTGGGCTGGGTCTCCCAACTCAGCTCCCCCTGCCTCCATCCTAGCCGCGATCCTGGTATTCCTTTTCCCCGTGCCCCGGTGAGGCTGTCCCCGTGACTCTGAGTTCCCTGAGCACAAAGCTTGTGATTTATTGACCCGTGGTCTGCCCTGGTGGTGATGTCTACCCTTAGAGGGACTTCAGCATCTGTTGGGCCCACTGATTTGAATCACCAGGCTCTGCCACTCACTAGCTCTGTGACCTCGGGAAAGTTACTTAACCTCTCTGGGCCTCCATACTCTAAAATGCGAATGAGGAATAGTCCTTACCTCACAGGGTTGACTGGAGGATTAAAAGAGAGCTCCTGCATAACAGGCTTACTGACTCCCCCGTGGCGTCTACAATACAACATTAATAATCACCCCACGGATTCAGTACGAGGGCACACTATTTTATTTTATTTTTGAGTTGTCTTTTATTTATTTATTTTTCCATTTATTTTTATTAGTTGGAGGCTAATTACTTAACAATATTGTAGTGGTTTTTGCCATACATTGACATGAATCAGCCATGGATTTACATGTGTTTCCCATCCTGATCCCCCCCTCCCGCCTCCCTCCCCATCCCATCCCTCTGGGTCTTCCCAGTGCACCAGCCACGAGCTACACTATTTTAAAGCCTTGACAGGTACAAAAAGTTTTCTGTAATCTGTCCTGGGTTCCAACCGTTTTTTCCATCCGAGCTGGATGGCATCATCGACTCAATGGACACGAGTTTGAGTAAACTCCGGGAGTTGGTGATGGACAGGGAGGCCTGGAATGCTGCAGTCCACGGGGTCGCAAAGGTCGGACACGACTGCGCAACTGAACTGAACTAAAGTGAACAGGATCCTCAGGATCAACTCTCTAAACTATTCAGGCCCGGCAAGCACAGGGTACAGAGCAGGGGGCAGGGGGAGGGGAGGGGCGGGAGAGCTGTGGGAGGGGAAGGCGGTGGCGGAAACTCTGCACACGCCGAGGGCAGGGGCCGGGGGCTCGGCCCACGGCCCGGGCCGCCCGGCACGCGGTGTTCGCCGCTCTGCGCCCGGCCCGCTTCTCCATCGCCCTGGCGCACGTAGGGCGGCTTCTGGGAACTGATGCCTGGTGGCCCGTGTGCACAGCCCGGGGAGCCGCGCGGCCCGCCAGTGACTCAGCGCGGGGCGGGTGCAGGCAGCGCCCGGCCCCGAGGGTTTTTGCACTCGCCCCAGCTCCTTTCCGCTATAAAGGCAGCCCACCGCCCGCTCCGCTCCAGCACGCCCCTTCGACATCCTCGCCATCCTTTGCTCAGCCGTCTCCGGACCCCAGCCTCCGCTTCAGCTCGCCATGGACCCCAACTGCTCCTGCACCGCAGGTAAGAACCTCTGGTTTGGGGCTGGGTGTCCATCGCAGAGCTAGAGGAGAATCTCCTGGCTCCTCATCACTCACTTTCAGGGCACTGTTTGCCCCTTTCGAAAGGGTTTCGGTGTACCCTCTTCTCCTCTGAGTTCAACTAGGAGACCCCGTTTGACCGATAAGGCGATTCGAGTTCGTGGCTCGCCCACGTTCCCACGAACTGGTTGTGGAATTGGGAGTCAAACTCGGGCTGCGAGCCCGAATGCCCGCGTTCGGTTCTCCAGGGGCCGTTCTTGCCTCTTTCTCCTGGCAGGCGAATCCTGCACGTGTGCCGGCTCCTGCAAATGCAAAGATTGCAAGTGCGCCTCCTGCAAGAAGAGTAAGTGGGGTTTTCTGTCTGTCTACCCCTCACGGGCCCCACTCCCCGCGCCCAGCACCACACCCCCCGCCCTCGCAGGAGGATTCTTTACCGTCTGAGCCACCAGGGAAGCCCCTACACCACTGGAGGGGAATTTAAATAGCGCAGTGGGTGCCCCTTCCCCAGGGAAGGTGGCGCCTCCGCCGGAGAGGGCGGGCAGCCTTCCTAACCGCTTGTCCGGAGCGCTCATCACTGCCGCCCCCTCCCTCCCCAGGCTGCTGCTCCTGCTGCCCCGTGGGCTGTGCCAAGTGTGCCCAGGGCTGCGTCTGCAAAGGCGCCTCCGACAAGTGCAGCTGCTGCGCCTGAAGGCGGGGAGAGCCTGCTCCCTGGTGTAAATAGAACAACGTGTACAAACCTGCATTTTTTAAAAAAAAAATACAACCTGACCCGTTTGTTACATCCCTCTTTTTTTTTCTTTTTTGTCCTCTAAAATACAAGAATGATAATAAAAGTGGTTGGCTTTATTCGGACTGTTTTCTTTGACTTGACCAGGGCTTCAGGGAGGGATTGGGCTAGAAGTACAGAGACTTGGTTTCTGGATGGAAATGTTAACCCCTGACAAACCTGGTGCCTTGTTCGCGCCACATCTCGGCACTGAGCTTCACCTTCTGTAAAATGGAAGTGCCTTAGGGCAGGTGTACAAGGACAACGGGCACACGTGGGGTCCCCTCTGTTTTCAAGTCAAGGGTTGGCGGCATGGAAGCTTCTCAATCTAGAATTTTCATTCTGTATGGTTTCCCTGTTCAATTTCTGTTCCTCTTGGGTTTTAGGCTTGAAAGTGACTAAAACCCCTCCTGCTTGAATATGAATGGGGCTTCTAAAATAAATCCCTGTGGTGAAGGAACATATTTTACTTCCCATCCATCACACATTGGTAAAAAATAATAATAATTACTATAAAGATGCCATAAAGGAACAACACAAAGCCCATATTTTTAGATTCAACACACATCATTTCAATCACTATATGAAGAACAAACAAAATCAGATTTTAAAATACTGCTCAGGGGGACTTCCCTGGTCCAGTGGCTAAGACTTTGCAATCCCAATGCAGGGGGCTTGGGTTCGATCCCTGGTGGTGTACCTAGATGCCACATGCCATAACTAAAGGTCTTGCATGCTGCAACTCAGACCAAGTGCAGTCAAAAAAAACAAAACAAAACAAAAAGGAATGCTGCGCAGACATTCATCAAGTGTCCAAGGACAACCTGAAACAGCTCATAAAATAGCCCCAGGGTGTGGACCCCACACACCTCACATAGCACTGCCCTCCCACCCCTGGCATCCACACAGGGAACAGGCAATTGACTTGCCCAGTGCCCCTCACAATAGACCCACTGCCCTGAGAGCTCCCTGCTGGGACTTGGTGCTCAGCCTTTGGAAGCTGTTCTGTTGCTCAGGCTGAAATCGGTCCCTCCAAAATCCAGCCCTTGGTTACCTGCAAACAGCAAAGTAACCAGGGAATTGGAGGGAATTACCCAGCCATTTCCCATGAAGAGGGCGGATGCCTGAGAACTGGATCCAGATGAGAGTATTTCATGTCTGCCAAAGCTAGGTGATGGCAGTTCGGAGGGTGTGGTGGTGTTTGTTAGGCAGGACTGAGGTGCCCCGTGACTTGTAATTAATGCCAACGGTTAGTCCCCCCTGGCTGCTTGTGGAGAGAATTGCTATTTGATGTCAAATAAAAGGGAAAGGCAAGTCATGTGGCCCTGAAGTCAAGACCACACTTGCCCACAGGTGCCCTAGGTAAAGAGGGGATCCCAGGAGTCAGCCTGTGCTGAGGGTATGGGTGTTGCAGTTCACAGCCTATTTTGCCACAGTGGTAAGCCCTGAACAAGTTACTCAACATCTCTGAGTCTCCATTCTCCCATTAAAAAAAAAAAAAAATATATATATATATATATACATATGGCTGTGCTGGGTCTTTGATGCTGCATGGGTTTTTCTCTAGTTGTGGTGAGCGGGGGCCACTCTCTAGTTGTGCACGGGTTTCTCATTGCAGTGGCTTCTCTTGTTGTGGAGCACAGGCTTGAAAGTTGTGGCACATGGGCTTAGCTGCTCCATGGCCTGTGGAATCTTCTTGGATCCGGGATCAAACCTGTGGCTCCTGCACTGGCAGGCGGATTCTTTACCACTGAGCCACCAGGGAAGCCCCCATTTTCCCATTTGTGAAAAGATTATATCTCTACGTGGGGATTAAATGATAGTGTCCTGGCTTAATAAACAATGGCCACTCTGATCACACGAATATCCACACTGACACTCGCAGAGAGAGAATCCTTTCAGCTCCCAACAAGCTCTTAGGGAAAGGTTCATTGGTTCAGAAGCAATACTCTGGGCTGGAGGTTAAGGGTGGGATTGGAACTTTGCTGATCTGGTGCTAAAGTGAGTATGGATGACCTCCAGTGAGCACCCACAGGACCAGATGCTGCCACAGCATTTGGACACCTTCCCAACCACGTCGTCTGATCTGCACAGGAACCAGTGAGAGAGTGAATGTGCAGGGGCTGGAGTGACTGTGCCAGTTTCAGAGAGGTTAAGCAACCTGCCCAAGGACACACAGCTCAGAGGTCAGAGGCCCGAACCTATACTACAGCTGATCTCACCCCCTGGCCGCAGCTGGTAGATCACGATGTCACTGGATGCTAAACCCTGCCTCTCACTGTTCAGAGGTAGAAGGACCTTTCGAAAAGGTCTGAATGTGCTCCTGACTTGACACGTGGGAAACTGAATTCCAGAGAGGTCACAGAGCTGCCTGCTCAGCGCGCTTCCCTCTGCTGCCCCTGTGCCAGCTTTCAGCATCCCTGTTGGTCATGTGAAGTTGGGGTGTAGGAGCCTGGGTGGGGGCAGAATGCTGCAGTCTGCCTGCAAGAGTACCTACCAATCCTACCCGCGTCCCTTACAGTCATAGGACGTAACCTCTCTGGCTCAGTCTCGACCACTGTTTGAGGGGCAAAATAAAAGCCCACAGCTCACGGACTTCCCTGGTGGTCCAGTGGCTAAGACTGCGCTCTCAATGCAGGGGGCCCAGGTTCGATCCCTAGTGAGGGAACTGAATCCCACATGCGACAACTACGGCCTGGCGCAGCCAAATAAATAAATATTTTTTAAACAAAAGCATATCGCTCAGGAGATTAAAGAACTAATACATGTAAAAAACTTAGTATGGTATTCGGCATATAGTGAGTGGTCTATAATGTCAGCTATTTATTATTATCATTATTATTCATAACATAGCGGCTATTCAAGTACCCTCTAGACACAG
Organism: Cervus canadensis; assembly: GCF_019320065.1. Lineage (NCBI taxonomy): Eukaryota > Metazoa > Chordata > Mammalia > Artiodactyla > Cervidae > Cervus > Cervus canadensis. The sequence goes on from NC_057403.1 coordinate 41,633,403, forward strand.
AAGCAGTGCTGGTGTGTCTAGGTGTATGTCCTGTGTGGTCTTCATCAGCCACTTGAGCATGTGACCTGTGGTCCAAAAAGAGTCATTGATTCTCACAAAATTGTGATCAGCATTGGGGGTTTATAACCCCGAGCACAACAGTTTGTGCCCTTATGGTGCATATAGACAATTGCTGCGATTTCTGCTACCACACTTGCACCAGTATTTTACTTAACATTTAAATGATTTATATGTTTTAAAATATATTTGTATCAGCATCTCCAAAGAAACAGAACCAGTAGAATGTAGATAGAGAGAGAGAGAGAGCCAGATTTAAGAAATTGGCTTATGTAACTGTGGAAACTGGCATGACTGAAATTTGCAGGACCAGCCAGCAGCCTGGAAATTCCAGTAGGAGTTGATGTTGGTTGCAATCCTGAGTTTAAAGGCCATCTGGAGGCCCAATTCTCTCCTTCTCAAGAGACCTCATTTTTTCTCTAAGGCCTCCACTGACTGGATGAGGCCTTCCACATTATGAAGGGTAATATACTTTGCTTTTCTCAAAGCATACTGATTTAAACGTTAATCATGTAAAAAAAAAAAAAAAACACCTTCACAGCAACATCAGGCTAGCATGTGTGATCAAGGACTGGGTATGATAACCTAGACATGTTGGCATGTAAAACTAACCATTACAGACCATCACTTGTCACCCATACAACTTCTTAAACCATACTTAATCTCCCAGCAAAGACAATAACAAAATTATACTTCTGTCTAACATAACACAACTACCTTACCTACAACTGAAAATGTATAACACTGTCCTCAAAGGAGGATGCAAAGTCCTTGGGTGATGGTCACTTTTGTACTTGCTATCATGTAACTTAAATACTGTGATATTAACAATACATAAATACTACAATATACAATCAATACATTCTATGTTACATGAGAAGGGAATAAAAGAGGGAAGCAAATAAAGCAAATAAATATATTTACCATATATATATATATTTACCTATTTATATATATATTACATGCATTTCCGTGGTGGCTCAGGGGTAGAGAATCTGCCTGCCAATGCAGAAGATGCAGGTTTGATCCCTGGATAGGAAAGATCCCCTGGAGAAGGAAATGCCAACCCACTCCAGTATTCTTGCCTGGGAAATTCCCATGGCCAGAGGAGCCTGGTGGGCTACAGTCCATGGGGTCATGGACACAACTTAGTGACTAAACAACAACAAATATATTATATTATTTACATATTTATATATATTACATATTTGTAAGAAAATAATGAAGAAGTACTCATAATAGTTACAGGTGTCATTTCTGTTTCTGGAATCAGTCATATGGTCACAGCTGACATTGATAAATACCTTCTTCTGCCTACTCTGTGTCCACTTTGTCCCCTGCTTGTACCTCATCTGGTCATGGTTCTTGATCTGGTGGGCTGACCCTAAACCTTCATTTTTGAAGGGTCTGGGCCTTTATCAGTCTGGTCTTGATTGGGTTGTTATAGTAGTTTCCCACTGACTTTAATCTCAGGGCAGGGTAGTACTAAGAAATGCCCTAACGGATCTCCTCTATTACATAGGCTTTCTTAGCGCCATTGCAGTCTTACCCATAAGCCTAGAGTACTTGCTATGTTTTGCAACTAGCTCCAATCGGCATACCATCAATGTACTGGACCAGTGTGGTGTCTTGGAGGAGGAAAAGGCAGTCTAGGTCCCTGAAGACAAAAATCACAACACAAGCCTGGAGAGTTGATAAGCTTGAGGCCTATCTCTCTTTAAAAGATCTCAAGCAGTACACTGATGTTGAAGACACATCAAAGGAAAACTTGATCCTTGACCTTCTCCTTCCCTTGGGAAGCTGACTGGACTCAGATCCAGTGGCACTAATTCCTAGCTCTGTGGACAAGTTACTTAACATCCGTGTGACTTCCCTTCCCATCAGCGAAATGGGCTCATAAATAATAGTGTCCCTCTTTTAGATTCATTGTGAGGGATGAAAGATTAAAAAAAAAAAAAAGAAAAAGATTAACCAGATGTAACACACACAAAATGCTGTCAAATAGTAACACTGAAAGAGAAACAATTACAAAATGATATGTTATGTAAGGCTAGGTCTAAATATCACCTAAAAAAAATCCCTCCTCTGGACGCATCCCACATTCTGAACATCTTTTCTGGAGTGAGGTGGGGTGGCTAGGCTGTAGAGATACGCAAAGGACCCAGACAAATGTGCCCATATATCCCTTCAAACTAGAGTGGAGGAAGGATGGAAGTAGAGGCCGTTTCACTCAAAGTTTATACTCAAAGTAGACGCCCCCGGGCGCAGTGTCCGCCTTGAATTGAGACAGAAAAACAGGGCCAAAGGCCTTCTGAGCACTGCGGGAGGAAACGCCCGGGTTTTTCCACCGCCCCCGTTCAGCAGGGACGTGAGCACAGGCTGGGGTTGCACACGGGCTCCGGAAAGGACGAACTTGAGAACTTGAGTACAAAGGAACGGGCGGCGAGGGGGGTGGGGGTGGGGGGTTGGGGTGGCGAAGACGGATGATTGGGTTCTTGGAACAAAGGTGGCATCCTACCTTGGGAAAATTGGGAAGGGGCGGGCAGAGAAGCTGGGACACCGAGAGCAACCCGGCACACCTTCCCTCCGCGAGTTCTCGTGCCAAAGAGGGCGGTCCGGGCACTGCGCACGGACCGAAGTCTTGCTCACTGAACCTGCGCTGGGCGGGCGCCGCCAGGTGCGCTCAGCCCAGCGCGGCGGAGCGGACCGCGTGGATCTACCCAGCCGGGCGGGCGGAGTGCAAGGCCGGGGCGGGGCCTCTGCGCCCGGGCCGCCTCCTCTGGGTATAAACTAAACCGCGCGTTCCTGGATTCCAACCGGCCTGAGTACCTCTTCTTTGCCACTCGCTTTGAACGGCCTCACCTCGTCTCCGAATGGACCCCAACTGCTCCTGCTCCACTGGTAAGGGATCCCTGGCTCTGGGACTTCGGATGTCCCCTCCCCAATACCAAGAAGTGTCCCTGGGTTAAGAAGAGGGAGTATTTTGGGTGAGCTTCTGTAGTTAACCCAGCATGTGCTTTCTACCAAAACTAGCGCCTTCATCTCCCATTAGAGCGTTCCCTTCCTCCTAGAGTCTTCCGTTTCAGAGGCAAGAGATCTGAGGCTCAAGGCTGCCCGGTCCCACATCATCCAGGTGTCACGAAGCCTCTGGGTCGGCTCCAGTGCTCTGTCCAGGCCTCCGTATTGCCTAGGCTGGGTGGGGAAGGGTATATTGCCCCTTCCGGGCTCAGACAGAAGGTCCCGGCCATCAGACCCAGGCTTCCTGAATGGGCACCGGAGCCTGGGCTCATCCTTGGGGGTAAATACAAGACAGTACATAGCCCTTTGCACCGAAGGGCAGAGCAGGGGGCTGGGGTGGGGGGTGGGGGAATGAGCCTTCCGTCTGTTCTGTGCTGGACGGGAGCTCCCAGGGCTGGTCCCGACCCAGTAGGATGGGGAGGGCCCTGCCATGTCTGCAGTGGCTCCTCCTGCCCCCTGCTCACCGCTGGCCTTTCCCTTCCGGGCAGGCGGCTCCTGCAGCTGCGCTGGCTCCTGCACCTGCAAGGCCTGCAGATGTGTCTCCTGCAAGAAGAGTGAGTGTGGGGACTCCTCTGGAAACCCAGGGAGGTGGTGGGTGGGGAGTGCTGCAGCTTGGGGGAGGGAGGGAACCCAGAATGGGTTCTGAGTGCATGGTTCTGGGGGCCTGGCCCTCTTTTGCCGCTGGGCACCCACCTGTCACTGCTGCTTCTAACTTTCTGCCCTGTCCTGGGCTTAGATGGAGCCAGGCAGCCATTTCCTAGTAGAACTCAAATGCCAAAGGTCCTCCAAGCTGTTGTAGGGCATGTTTTTCTGCACTCAGGGTCCTCTGGGTCTGAGGGCTTTGCCGCAGGATTGCTGTTGGGCAGGGAGGTGCCTGGGAAACATCGCTGACACCCGCTTTGCCCCATCTCTCCCCAGGCTGCTGCTCCTGCTGCCCCGTGGGCTGTGCCAAGTGTGCCCAGGGCTGCGTCTGCAAAGGGGCCTCGGACAAGTGCAGCTGCTGCGCCTGAAGGCGGGGAGAGCCTGCTCCCGGGTATCAATGGAGGAGCGTGGGCCAACCTGCATTTTATGCATCTCTGACTTGATTGCTACATTCCCTTTCCTAGGAAATATGTGAATGGTAATAAAGGTTGTTGACACTTCTGATTCAGCTTTCTTTTCTATGCATTCGGAATAAGGGCTTTTGTGCCATCCAGGGCTGGTGTAGGAGACTGGATGAGAACTATAGAGACGTGGCTACTAGAACAAAACGTTAATCCCTAATAAACTAAGTGTGCTGAGCAGATTCAGGGTCCCCTCCATTCTCATGTCAAGGGTTGGTGGCTTCATTTTCCATCCTCTGATTGCCCTAAGTAACTTCAATTCCTTCAATTCCTCATAGATTTTAGGCTTATAGACTCTAAAGAAGTTGGACTCACACCCCTAGTTACCTAAATCCCTACCTGGGACTCTCAAACTCCCTGCACTGAAAGGCTAGTGTGAATCTTCTGGCTGTGGTTTCTATTTTCTATCTTCACAAACCTAAACGTTGGCAAAATAAAATTAAGTGAATTACTAATAAAAATTTACAAGGACACAAAATACAAAGTCCAATTATTGATTTGACAGATTTGAATAAATACATGGGGAATAGTAATACAAGAAAAATTTAACAAGTAAAAACCACATTTGTTCACCTGATACTAACACAGTATTGTAAATCAACTATAGTTCAGTTTAAAAAAGAAACAAACTGCACATTTGTTCACCAAAGGTGTATGCTGAACACTGAGAACACTTTGGAGGTGTCCCACTATGTGGACCATCTACACCTGGAGTAGCTCCTCCCCACATCCCCACAGGGAGCATCCATCTCATCTGATCTAGTGCCAGGGACCGGAAACCGGCTACCCTTGAGAGCTCCCTGCAGTGAGTTGGCTCTAAGTTTCTGGAAGTTTCTTTAGGTCAGGCTGAACTCTGCTTTCAAAATCCAGCCCTCGGCTACTTGAAACCAGCAAAGTGGCTAGGAATTAAGAGGTAATGCTCAGTCATTTCCCAACAAGAGGGAGTATACCTGGAAACTGGGTCCTGATGAAGAACTTCATGTCTGCCTGTGCAGGGCAGTGTCACTTTCTGCAGTTACAAAGTTGTGGCTGTGTGTATTTGGAAAGAGAGGGGTGCTGAGTGACTTGTAAACAATGGCCATAGCTGGTCCCTGCCCCCTCCACCCCCACAACATTTGGAGTGATTTGCTATTTGATAAAGAGAAAGTCACATGGCCCAAGTGTCAGGACCACACTCACCCCCAGGTATCCTGTGTGAAGAGGGGATTTCTAGAGCCAGCCTATGCTGGGGGCATGGGTGCTGGTGTCAGGCAGTCCTGGTTCACTTAGGCAGTGGCACTTTCTGCCACATATCCTGAATGAGTCTCTCAAATCCTCTAAGTCTCCATTTCCTATAAAAAGGAGGTTGTGTCTCTGCCTGGTATTAAGTGACAGTGGCCTAGCTCCTCACTAGGGCTTAATAAACAGTGTCTACTATGATCCTTCAGTTCACTGTGACTTTATTGGGACAGAATCTTGTTGAATCCCAAAAAGCTCTTGGGGAAAGGTGAGAGGTTAAAGTTTGATTGGAAATGTACTAATCCATTGCCAGGGGGAGTGTGGATGCCCTGCAACAGCCCCCCTTGGGTATCATGCTGCCACACCATTTGGACAACCACAAATTCAATGCCCACCCTTCATATCACATGACCTACATTGAACCCATAACAGAGTGAACTTGCAGGGGATGGAGGGATTCTGCCAATTACCCAGAGTTTAAGCAACCTGCCCAAGGGCACACAGACGGTAGTCAAGAGGTCTGAATCCATACTACAGCGGCCTCGCCTCCTTGCCAAAGGTGAATAATTATGAGGTCATATTATGCTGAGCCCTGCCTCTCACTATTCAGAGCTGGCAGGCTTGCTAGAGACAGGCTAGTTGTGCTAACCGCAGAAAAGATGGGAGACTGAAGTCCAAGAGGTCATGGCTATGATCTTCCCTTCCTTGGGGTCATCATGCTTCCAGAACCTCCATCCTGGAATGGGGTGGACTGGCTAGGTTCAGGAAAACCCCTGAAAAGTTTAGGGCAAGAGCACCTGGAAAAACGTGCCCATCCATCCATTTCAGTCGTGGAGAACAGAAGGAAGGATGGGAGGCAAAGGCCTGAGTGAGTTGGTCCTGGGGCTGTTAGAGATAAATGTTAAGAGAGACGCTGCCTAGGGCCCTTTGCGGGGACCAGGACAGGGAATGGTGGGGCAAGAGAGAGTCGAGGGCTTGGTGGTGAAGGTCACATCCACCACGGGGCTCTGCACACGACACACAGCTGCAGCCGTGAGTGGGATGTGAGCGCGAGGCTAGGGTTGCACACTGGCTCTGGGAAGTGGCGAACCCGAAGATAACAGCGCGGGGGGCGGGGGTGGGGAAGACGGCGAACACACAGAGGCTGGGTTCCCGGAAAAAGCCGGGAGCAGGGTGGCTACCACCCTCGGGAAAACTGGGAGGGGGCGGGCAGGGAGGCTAGGACACCGCGTACCTCCCGGCAAACTGTCCCTCCCCGCGGGCCGGGGCCAAAGGCGGCCCTCCGTGTGCAGCGGCCCCAAGGGCACCGGAAGATTCGTCGCTCAGCCCGCGCGGGGCTCACCGCCCCGCCCCGTGCGCTGTGGGCGGCGCGGGCGCGGAGCCTCCGGGCGGGTGCAGGCGGGGCGGGCCCTCTGCGCCCGGGCCGTCTCCTCCGGTTACAAACAGCGAGCGGGCTCCTCGACTCGACACGCCTCTCATTGGATCGTGTGCCTCTTCTTTGCCGCGTGCTTTTGCTCCAAATGGACCCCAACTGCTCCTGCCCCACTAGTGATAGACCCCTGGCTCTGGGCCTAGGGTGCCCCCTTCCCAGGCACTAGACAGATGTTCCGTGGGGTTAGACGATGGAGGATTTTGAATTTGAGCTAAAGTGGACGCCCAGGGTTCACCAAGTGCTTTCTTCCTAGCCAGGATTGAGAGAACATTTTTCCCCCCTTCCTCCCCCCCCCCCCCGCCCCCCAGTCATGCGGTTTGTGGGATCTTAGTTCCTCCACCAGGGATTGAACACGGGCCCTGGGCAGTGAGAGCAGGGGAATCCTAAGGACTGGACTCACAGGGAATTCCCAGACTCTATTTTTGAATGGAGTGTACTGAGGCTCCAGACTGTCCCTCTTGTCCTCACCCAGGGGGTCAGGGGACAGCTAGACTGAGACCCAGTGCTGGGTGGAGACCTTGGAGCTGCCAGGCTTTGATAGCAGGAGGGGACATGGTGCCTCTTGGGGTTCAGGACATAGACCTGGCCCCCAGCCCCAGTCAACCTGGGCTGGGTCTGGAGCCTGGGGCCTTCCCTGGGAAGCGGATCTACTTTCCTGGGACCAGAAGAGAGGAGCTGGGGCTTCTCCATCTGGCTGAGTGGAGGGGAGCTCTCCCAGGGCTGGTCCTGACCCAGGAGGAGGGGGAGGGCCCTGCTGATGTCTGGGGTGGCTCCTCCTCCCCCCTGCTCACCACTGGCCTTTCCCTCCCCGGCAGGCGGCTCCTGTAGCTGCGCTGGCTCCTGCTCCTGCAGGGCCTGCAGATGCCCCTCCTGCAAGAAGAGTAAGTGTGGGGCCTCCTCTGGGAACCCGGGGTCTGGGCTGAGTCCGAGGAGGGACCCAGAGCTCAGCAGGGAGCAGGACTGACCAGACTTCCCTACATCACCCCCTTCCCTCTGCACCAGCACTGAAACAGAATCTGAGCTGAAAGAGCCAGAGAGATGATTCTGTTCCAGCTTCTCATTCTAGAATGGCTAAATAAGTCTGAGAGAGGTCAGCGAATGGGGTCAAGGATGGAAACTAGACCTAGATCCCAGGTCTCTTGTCTCTGATGTCACCTTGTGAAACTTCCAGTGTCCTGGACACTTTAGGTTCTTGAACTTGGTGACCAGGTGCGGTGTCTCTGCCCTGGGGGTGCGGCCCTTTGCTGATGGGCAGCCCAGTCCTTCCCTGACCCCTGGTGAACAGCTGTGGCAGAGTTTGCCCCTCTCTGGACCTGACCACTTTCCTTACTTCACTGTATGTTTCTGAGGGGTGTGTGCGTGCTTACTTCACTGTCTGTTCGCTTCAGTCATGTCTCTTTGTGACCCTAATGGACTGTAGCCATCCAGGCTCCTTTGTCCATGGGATTCTCCAGTCAAGGATACTGGAGTGGGTTGCCATGCCCTCCTCCAGGGGATCTTCCAAACCCAGGGATGAAACCCACGTCTCTTATGTCTCCTGCATTGGCAAAGGGTTCTTTACCACTAGTGCCACCTAGGAAGCCCTCTGAGGACTGGCAGCTGTCCTTTCACTGCCCCTAAAGGTCCCACCACAGTCTCTAGGCTCTCTGCCCTGTCCTGAACTCAGAGCAATTTTCAGAGTGTCAGAGACGAATTTCTTAGGATAGAGCATACTTTCCTAAGGTCGGGGTCCTCAGGGCCTGGGGTCAGCTTGTGCCAGGCCTGCTGTTGGGAAGGGTGGTTTCACATAATGTTCTCTCTCACTCCCCCCAGGCTGCTGCCCTTGCTGCCCCGTGGGCTGTGCCAAGCGTGCCCAGGGCTGCGTCTGCAAAGGGGCCTCGGACAAGTGCAGCCGCTGCGCCTGACGCAGGGGAGAGCCTGCTCCCGGGTATCCACACAGCAACCATGACAAACTTGCATTTCACAATTTTTTCTCACTACCTTGATGCGATACGACATTCCTTTTTCTATGATATATATGAATTGTAATAAATCTTGTTGACTCTATTCTGGCTTCTGTTTTTGTTTGTGTGTCTTGCGTGGAAATGCAGACTTGGGTTCTGCACCTAACCAGTTGCCCCTAAGACACTGAGTACCTTAAACAGGTCAGGTTACCTCTCTGAGCTTCGGCTTCTCAGGTAAAAGGGGACACATCCTCCAAGTGATATAATGGCATTGGGCACATACAGCTCCTCACTGTTCTCATTATTTTAAGTGTCGATGACGGGGAAACTCCTCAATTTCTCATTTTCACTCTCTGGGCTTCCCCTACCAAAGTTCAGGCCTCAGCATTATTAGGTTTGTAGGTTTCAAAAGTACTCAGACTGGGTGAAATCCGAACCCTAATTGTTTTACTTCTACATAGGGCTTGCTTGAAACACTGCTAAAGGGCCAGTTTTTATTTTCTAATGCTATCCAAAAGTCTACAAGCAATACATGCTGGAGAGGGTGTGGAGAAAAGGGAACCCTCTTACACTGTTGGTGGGAATGCAAACTAGTACAGCCGCTATGGAGAACAGTGTGGAGATTTCTTAAAAAGCTGGAAATAGAACTGCCATATGACCCAGCAATCCCACTTCTGGGCATACACACCGAGGAAACCAGATCTGAAAGAGAGACGTGTACCCCAATGTTCATCGCAGCACTGTTTATAATAGCCAGGACATGGAAGCAACCTAGATGCCCATCAGCAGATGAATGGATAAGGAAGCCGTGGTACATATACACCATGGAATATTACTCAGCCTGTAAAAAGAATTCATTTGAATCAGTTCTAATGAGAATGGATGAAACTGGAGCCCATTATAACAGAGTGAAGTAAAGCCAGAAAGATAAAGACGATTACAAGCATATCTAATACATATATACTTGGAATCTTTACGAAAATGGGTAATAGATAACCCTATATGCAAAACAGAAAAAGAGACACAGATGTACAGAAAACTTTTGGATTATGTGGAGAAGGCGAGGGTGGGATGTTTCGAGAGAACAGCATGTATATATCTATAGTGAAAAGATGCACCAAGCCAGATGGATGCATGAGACAAGTGCTCGGGCTTGCACTGGGAAGACCCAGAGGAATCGGGTAGAGAGGGAGGTGGGAGGGGGGATCGGATGGGGAATACATGTAACTCCATGGCTGATTCATGTCAATGTATGACAAAACCCACTGCAATGTTGTGAAGTAATCGGCCTCCAACTAATAAAAATAAATGAAAAAAAAAAATAAAAGAAAGAAAGAAAAATAAATAAAAAAAAATAAAATTCTGCCATGCAAAAAAAAAAACCAAAACAAAACACAAAAGTACTCAGACTGGGTGAAATCCGAACCCTAATTGTTTTACTTCTACATAGGGCTTGCTTGAAACACTGCTGAAGGGCCAGTTTTTATTTTCTAATGCTCACAGATTTAAACTTTGGTATATGTACTAAAAAAATTTTAGAGGTCACAGTGTAAAAAAAACCAACCCATTTTTAGATTCAGTACACAGAATTTCATCAATCTATGAAGAACCAATAAGAAAATTTAAGAGTTTTAAATGCTACACATACGTTCATCTAAGCCGTGGATAAGCCTTCCTGGAAGTACTTCACCAATGCCCCACTGTGTGGACCACACACACCTGAAGTAGCTCTTGCCCCCACATGCCAGCAGGGAACATCAGCCTTGGCTTGCCAAGGGTCACTGACAGGACAGCCACCACCCCCAGCCAGCTTCCTGTGGTGAGTTGGCTTAGAATCTTTGGGAGTTCTTCCCTAGGGCAGGCTGAAATCTGTTCCTCTCTCAAAATCCAGCCCTTGGCTACATGAAAGCAGCAGAGTGACTGTGAAAGTGGAAGGAGTCACCACCCAGCTATTTCCCATGAAGAGGGCGTGTACCTGAGAACTGGGTCCAGGTGAAGGACTTCATGTCCACAGGGTGATAGCTATTCCCCAGTTTGGAGGGCGAGGTGGTGTTCATTAGGCTGGAGTGAGGAGCCCAGTGACTTGTTATTTATATCAAAGCTCACTGCCCCTGGCCCTTTGTGGAGGGTATTGCCGTTTGTTTTTTTTTTTTTAATGCAGGAATCTTTTTTTTTTTTTTTTTAAGGAATCTTTTAATAGTAAAAGGACACTTAAAGTAACTTGTGTGCGTGCGTGTGTGCTCAGGTGGCTCAGTTGTGTCTGACTCTTTGTGAGCCCAGGAACTGTTTTCCCCCCAGGCTCCTTGGTTCATGAAATTTTCCAGGCAAGAATACTGGAGTAGGTTTCCCCTTCTTACTCCAAGGTATTGCTATTTGTTGTACAACCCGCTCCCCCACCAAAAAAACAACCATAAAATAAGTCACTTGGCCTAGAAGTCAGAACCACACTTGCCCACAGATTTCCTGTGTGAAGAGGGGATGGGTTTTGGTGTCAGGCATCCTGGTTCACAGCTACCTAGCCACTATCTGACTTGCGCATGTATGTGATACTGCCTGAGCCTCCATTTTCACGTGTGTATAAGGGAGATTACATCTCAATGGCAGGGGCATAAATGGGATAGTGGTGATTCCTAGATATGGCTTTAAGAAGTGGCCATTATAATCACTTTATCCATGAAATTTTGTGGATATGTGGTGAATCCATTGAGGCCCCAACAAACTCCTAGAAAATGGCTCATGGATTTGGGAGGATTCCCCAGGACTGAGGCTGGGAATGGGTTGGAACCTTGCTGACTGAGTGCCGGGGGAGTGGGGATGCCCTCCAATGACACCCACAGGATAAGACCCTACACAGTGTCAGGACAGACTCGGAAGACTTTCCCACCCTTCATGTCATTTGAGCTGCACAGGAACCAGAGCCAGAATAAATGCGCAGGGGCTGGGGTCATTGTACCATCTTCCAGAGAGGCTAAGCAACCTGCCCAAGGACACACAGTCAGAAGTCAGAAGACTGAACCTATACTACAGCTGTCTCACCTCCTGGCCACACACTGCTGGTTACAATGTCCCTGGAGGCTGAATCCTGCTTCTCCCTATTCAGAGCTGCAAGGGTGCCCAGAGATGGTCCAGTTATGTTCCTGGCTGGAGAGATGGGAGACTGAGGGCCAGAGAGGTCACAGAGCTATGCAGAGGGTTCTGACTGCCAGCTCAGTGCTTTCACACGGCTCCTTTCATGCCAGGTGTTCCGTGTCCTCCCCTGTTGTGAGATGTCATGGTGCCCAGTAGGGGGTGGGGGCAAGGGGGCTGCCATCAGCCTGCATGAGTGCCGGTCCCACCTGTGTCACATCCACATGACATAACCTCTGTGCTTCAGTCTCATCTGCTTTAAAAGGCAAAATAATAGTATCTGGCTCTTAGGATTAAAGAATTGAATATTTGCAAAGAAATTGGAATGAAACCTGGCACACAGTCAGTAATATAGTAATATCAGCTATTATTATCAGTCAAAGCATAGGATATATATCTCTACATCCAGACCAATAAGCTGGAGCTGGTGTGCTAGCTGAGTGTTTTCTCTTGTTCTCATCAAATATGGGAGTGGAGGACTAGTTTCCCTAAGAGGGTTACGCCACTCTTCCAACAAAAAGGGGCTGGCACTAGGGATATCAAGCCATCAGCAAGACAGTCCGAGTTCTCCTAACAAAATACTGAAGGATTCTTCTATTTCTGCTGTCACCTGCACCAAGATTTTACTTAACATTTTATATACATATAAATTTATTTACATGAAAAGCAAACTCTTTAATGCTATGAAGATCAATTGATGGTAGCCACTAAGACATATATGCATTCCTTTCGTACCACTTCGGCACCCATGATTGAGCTGATGCAGTAGAGAAGTGCTGAACACATACCTCTGGGCCACAGGGAAGCTTCTTCACTGACTCTTTTCCTTAAGAAGAGATAGGAATAGCATTTGGGGCACCATATCCCAGCACTGTGACCTTGGGTTAGTAGCATCCTTGTACTGGATGTACTTTTTGCCTTTGGGAAACAAGCTCCCAAGTAGTATTTCCCTTTACCTGTTAGAATTCAAAGAGGAAAAGTGATGAAAGAAGGCTTGGCATAGACTCCCTGGTATGTAATTGTCAGGACTACTCAAAGGGAAATACCCACTGTCTTACTTCGTTATTGAATGCCAGGTCTGCCTATCACTCACAAGGATGCTTTCCCTAGGGGGCATCATACGACTAGAGAACCTCCATCCTGGAGCCGGGAGGACTGGCTAGGCAGTGGATTCGCTGGGTAAACGTGCCCATTCATCTATTCAGTCGTGGAGAACGTAAGGAAGGCTGGGAGACAAAAGGCTGAGTTCGCTGCTGGGCTGTTACAGGAGAAACTAGAGAAACTCTGTTCAAAGTCCACGGTGGGGGCTGTGGGAAGACATATTAGGGAAGCGGGGTTCAGGGGATTGATGGTGAAGCCCACGTCCATCACGGGTCTCTGCACACGACACACGGGCTCCAGCCAAGCCTGAGATGTGAGCGCGAGGCTCAGGTTGCGCATGGGCTCCGGGAAAGGGTGAAAGCAAAGACAAGAGGTGCGGGGGCGGGGAAGGCTGCGAGGACTCAGGGGCTGGGTTCCTGTAAACGCCGGGAACACCGATGGCTGCCCACATCGTGGAAAGCTGGGAAGGGGCGGACAGGAAGCCTGGAGCGCTACTTGTTGCTCGGGGCAAAGTCCCTCCGCGTTGGGGGCGAGTAGGGGAAGGGGGCGTTTCGGTGCGCACGTAGCCCAGCCGCGTTCCGGGAATCTTGCGCTCGGCCGCGCGTAGTGCTCACCGCCCGGCCCGGGCGCAGAGGGCGGCGTGGGTGCAGGCGGGGGCAGACCCTCTGCGCCCGGCCCGTCTCCTGTGGGTATAATAGCGCTCGGCTCCTGGGCTCCAACACGCCTCCCACTGGATCAGTGGATCTGCTTTGCCACTTGCTCTGGACCTCGGCCCTCGCCTTTCCTCAAAAATGGACCCGAACTGCTCCTGCCCCACTGGTAAGTGTCCCTTGGCGTTGAGCCCTAGGATGCGCGCTTCCAGGCGTAGGACAGAAAGTCCCGGCAGCTAGAGAAGGGAGGATGTGGAGTTTGTGCTCAAGGGGACTCCTGTCATTGGACCAATGGTTTTTCCTAGTCAGGATTATGAGAGCATTTATCTCCCTTTGCCACCCACCCCCTTTTTTTGTTGTTCTTAGTTTGTCGTCTTGCATGGTGTGCTGGATCTTAGTTCCCCGACCAGGGAAGGAACCCGTGTCTCCCTGAAGTGGCAGCGGGGAGTCTTAACCACCAGGGAAATCCCTGCTTCTTATTGAATTTAATGTACTGAGGTTCCAGCCCATCCTTGTCCTCACCCACCTGGTCAGGGGACAGCTCAACGGGGACCCAGAGTTGCGAGGAGGCCTTGGAGCTGCCGGGCCTTGATGGGAGGTGGGGACATGGTGCCTCTTGAGCTCCAGGACAGAGACCTGGCCCCAACCCACAGTCACCCTGGGCTGGGTCTAGAGCCTGGGGCCGTCCCTGGGGAGTAAATCAGGAGGGGACCTACTTTCCTGGGACCGGAAGAGAGGAGCTAGGGCTGCTCTATCTGCCTGAGTGGACTGGGAGCTCCAGCGCTGGTCCTGACGCATGAGGATGGGGAGGGGGCCTGCTGATGGAGCCCTCCTCCCCCTGCTCACCGCTGGCCTTTCCCTTCCTGGCAGGCGGCTCCTGCAGCTGTGCTGGCTCCTGCACCTGCAAGGCCTGCAGATGTCTCTCCTGCAAGAAGAGTGAGTGTGGCCCCTTCTCTGGGAACCTGGGGTCTGGGCTGAGGAGGGACCCAGAGCTCAGCAGGCAGGAGCAGGACACTGACCACACTTCCCTACATGTCCTGTGCCCGCCCCCCAGCACTGAAACAGGTTGAGACCCATACAAGCCATAAAGATTGTTCAGTACCAACCTCTCATTCTCGAAAGGTAAAACTGGTAAACTGAGCCCATAGAAGTCACCTAATAGTGTCGAGGATGGATCGGGGACTAGAACCCAGGTCTCCTTTCTCTGATGCCACTTTGTGAACCCTCCAGTGTCCTGAGTTCTTCATATTGAACTTGGTGACCATGTGTAGCTTCTCTGAACCATGTCCTTTGCTGCAGTGCAGCCCAGAGCATACCTGGTCTTCCTGGGACCAGCTCTGTAACTAGTCTGCCTCCTCTCTGACCCTGAAGACTCTTTCACTTCCTGGGATGCTTCTGGGGGTGGCCTTCCCTCGGTCCCGAGGCCCTGTCACTGTCTCTCCAAGGCCCTCTGACTATTCTGTACTCACATGGGGCAGGGCAGCCTTTTCCTTTAGTCACAGAGCAAATTTCTTAAGACGGTTCTCTATCCTGAAGTCAGAGTCCTCTAGGCCTGGAGGAGGAGCCTGGGGCAGGTCTGCTCTTGGGAAAGGCGTTTTGGTGTAATATTATCTCCAACTTTCACTCTCTCCTTTCTTCCCCAGGCTGCTGCTCCTGCTGCCCTGTGGACTGTGCCAAGTGTGCCCAGGGCTGTGTCTGCAAAGGGGCCTCGGACAAGTGCAGCTGCTGCGCCTGATACCCGGGGGAGCCTGCCCTAGTGGTCAACAGAGCAACCATGACAAATTTATATAGATACATATTTTTCATACAACCTGACCTGGTGCTACATTCCCTTTTTCTGTGAGACATGTGATTTCTAGTAAAGTTGTTGACTTTATTCTGGCTCTGTTTTCCTTTGTTTGTCTTGGACAAAGAGACTTCATGCCTATGAGGACTGGGGTGGGGAACGGACCAGAAGTGCAGAGATCTGGGCTCTGGACCAAATATTAGCCCCTAACACACTGAGGGTCTTAGCAGGTCAGGCTACCTCTCAGATCTTCGGTTTCTCAGTTCAAAAGGAAAATGTTGTCCACATGACACAATGCAATTGGGCAGGTACTGGTTCCCCTCTGTTCTCATTGTGAGTATTGATGGCTCAGAAACTTTAGTTTCTTTAAATTCATGGGGAGTTGTGACAACCTCAGTCCTTGGTGATGTGAACTTCAAAAGTACTCACAGGGGCTGCTATTTAATGCTCCTCTTGTTTAATTTCCATGTTTTAGCTTGCTTCTAAAACACTAAAATGACCTGTTTTTATTTTCTACCACACTTTTATTTTGAAAAATAAAAAATGAATTATTAAAAAATTGTTAAAATCTACAGTATGTAAAACCTACTTTAGGATTCAACACATAAAAAGCAACATTAATATATGAAGATGATAACTTTGAAAAGCTTGTGATTTTTATATGTTCATTGAAGGCATTCATGAGCTCTAGAAACACTTTACAAATACCCCACTGTGTGAGCAAACATGCCTGAGATGCTGGGCTTGGCATCCCCAGAGGGAACATCAGTCTTGGCTTGGCCAGTTCCAGTGACAAGACACCTGTTTTTCCTGAGAGCTCCCCATGCTGACCTGGCTCTGAATCTTTGAAAATTCCTCCCTAAGTCAGGCTGAAATCCACCCTGCCTTGAAATTTAGCCCTTTGCTACTTGAAACCCACAAACTAATGTAAATTTAGAGGGAATTTCCCATCTTTTTCCCAGCAAAAGTGAGTGTACCTGAGACTTGTTACCAGATAGAGGATTTCATGTCTTCCTCGGCACATGATGGCCATTCTGCAGTTTGAAGGGCCTGGTGGTGTTAATAGGGAGCAGTGTGTGCTGCCATGTGTGCGTGCTAAGTCGCTTTAGTCCTGTCTGACTCTGCCATCCGACGGACTAGCCTGCCAGGCTCCCATGTGCTGAGTGAATGGTAATCCATTCCAGGTGTCCCACCCCCTGGCGGTCGCTGCAGGGAATTACTATTTGATGTTCAAGATGTGATTCAGAACTCAGGATGCAGACTGCCTACATGTGCCCAGTGTGAAGAGCCAGCCTGTGCTGAGTGCATGGATATGAGGGAGTCAGGCATCCTTGCTAACAGTCACCTTGCCAGTTCCTGACGGAGGCAAGTTATTGATACTCTGGGATTCCATTTCCTCCTTCCTATAAAAAAGATAAAAGGACTTCCCTGGTGGTTCAGGGGTAAAGAATCCACCTGCCAATCCAGAAGAAACAGGTTGGATCTTTGATCCAGGAAGATCCCACATGCCACGGAGCATCTAAGCCTCCTGATCAGCTGTGTGCCACAACTGATGAGCCTGTGCGCTAGAGCCTGTGCTCCCCAACAAGGAGCCACCGCCATGAGAAGTCCACGAACTACAACTAGAGAAAGCCCGAGCACAGCAAGGAAGACCCAGCACAGCCAAATATAAATAAATCATTAATTTAAAAGATGATATTTCAATGTGGGGGAATAAATGTGACAGTGACTTGGTTCCAAGCACAGGCTTCCCGAATGGTGTCCATTGTGATCTCTAATATCCACACCGACATTAATGCAGCTCCCAATAAGCACCTGGAGAAAGGCTCATTGGTTTGCAACCATGCTCAGGGTGAGGCCACAGACGGATAGAAGCCTTGCTTATCCAGTGCCCACAGGGCCTGTGCATGTCCTCCAGTAAGCCCCACAGAATAAGTCACTGTACCACCATTTGAGCAAACTCAGTGAACCTTCATGGTCTGGAGTGACTGCTAGTTACAAAGAGGTAAAACAACTTGCCTAAGGTCACACCACAGTCAGAGGGCTGAACCTAAACTACTGTCTCACCTCCTGGCCATGCCACGCTGTGTTGATGATGATGCCGCGGGATGCTGACCCTGCCTCTCCTTATTCAGAGCTGTAAGGGTGCTCAGAGACAATCCAGGTGTGCTCCTGGCTGGAGAGACGGGAGGATGAAGCCAGAGAGCTTGCCGAGTATGCAGAGGGTCCTGACAGCCACGCCAGTGCTTGCCCACTGCTGCTCTGTGCCAGGTGATCATGTCCTCACCTGTCCTGGGATGACATGGTGCCTGGTGTGGGGTCAGGGTAGGAGGCTGCAGGCAGCCTGCAAGTGTCAGCCCAACCTGTGTCATTAACCACATAACCTCTCTGTGCCTCAGTCTCCTCTGCTCTAAAGGGCAAAATAATAGTGCCTGGCTCTCAGGATGAAAGAATGTAATACATTGGCAGACTGTCAAAATATGTTTGGCACTTAGTGAGTATCTATAATATCAGCTATTTATTTATTATTAGTAGTAGTAGTGTAAGAGCCATTTTCCTCCTACCAGAGAATCAAGCAAGGACGGGAGGCTTAGTTCTGGGTTCTGTGTCATCCTCATCAACCCTGTGAGCATGTGACCAGTTCCCCTCAGAGGGTTACCCTCCATTCAGGAAAAGAGGCATTGACTCTAGACATAGAAAGCCATAAGCAAGACAGCCTGGGTCCTCCTAACAGATACAGAAGGATCCTGCCGTTTCTGCTGTCACCTGCCTCAGGATTTCCTTACCATTTTCTTTTCCATAATTCATATTTTCTTGGGTATATCATATGAAAAATAATGCTACGTGAAATTTCATTATATGAAAAATGAGCACCACTGAAAAGGAGCGTAAGACCGTAGCCAGAAGATCATACAAACGTTCCTTTTCTTTCTCACGTGTCACTCCCAGGATTGAGCCTCACACAGTGAGAAGTGCTGAACACAGAGTTCTGGCTCAAAGGGAGGCTTTCTCACTGACTCTCTCTTTCAATTGGGAAGTGACAAAAAACCAGAAGGGAATAACTTCCCAGCACTGTGAGCCTACCTGAGGAGCCTCTTTGTGCTGTGTGCAGTTTTGCCTTTGAGAAAGGCAGTCCTAACGCGTATTTCCCTTTGGGGTTACTGTGAGAATTCAAAAAGTAAAAGTAATTAACAAGGCTTGGCACGGTCTCCAAGGCGTGTAATTGTCAGGAAATTGTCAGCAATACTGACACGGTAATTACCCACTCGTCTTTCTTACTGAATGCCAGGTCTGCCTATCTCCAGGCCATTCTAAATCTGAGGGCACGGAGGCCCTACACTGTCCTTCTCCCCCAGCGGGTCAGGGGACAGCAAGAACAGAACCCAGTTCTATGAGAAAGGCTTGGAGCTGCCAGGCTTTGATGGCAGGAGGGGACATGGTGCCTCTGGGGGCTCAGGACATAGACCTGGCCCCCTGCCCCGGTCAACCTGGGCTGGATCTGGAGCCTGGGGCCTTCCCTTGGAAGGGGATCTTCTTTCCTGGGACCGGGAGAGAGGAGCTGGGTCTTCTCCATCTGGCTGAGTGGAGGGGCGCACTCCCAGGGTTGGTCCTGACCCAGGAGGAGGGGGAGGGCCCTGCTGATGTCTGGGGTGGCTCCTCCTCCCCCCTGCTCACTGCTGGCCTTTCCCTTCCTGGTTGGAGGCTTCTGCACCTGCACTGGCTCCTGCTCCTGCAAGGCCTGCAGATGCCCCTCCTGCAAGAAGAGAAGAGTGCAGGGCCTCCTCTGGGAACGGGGCTGAGCTGAGGCCTAGGAGGCACCCAGAGCTCAGCAGGCGGGAGCGGGACACTGACCAAACTTCCTGGCACCCCCTCACTGGGAACTGATTCTGAATCACCTGCAATCACCTCAGAGATAACTGAGCATCAAGTTATTTCTCACTAGGGAATGGGGAAACGGAGGCCCGGATGATCCCAACCGAACAGACTCAGACCCATCACTAGATCTAGTTCTCCTGCCTCCTGATTTTGGTTTCTGAATCCTCTCATGGACTGAAGCACATTAGGGACATGAGCTAGTGACCATGTGTGGCTTCTCTGACCTGGTTCTGCTCTTTCCTGTGGAAGCAGCCCAGAGCATCCCTATTCCCACTGGGAGGTGCTCTGTGAGGGTGACGGCCTCCACCTTGCCCTGGGGGACGTTCTCTCTTAAGTGATGGACTGGGAGCTGGCTTTCTCTTGTCCCCAGAGGCCCTGTGCCCTGTCCCGGGCAAACATGCGGCAGGAAAGCTTCACCTGGTAACCGACAGCAATGACATCAGGACAGCGGACTCTGTGAAAGTCCGGGTCTGGGCGTCAGGGCAGCTTGTGTGAGGCCTGCTAGGGGAAGGGGGTTGTGGATAACGTGTGCTCTGACTTTGCCTTGCCGTTGCTTCCCCAGCCTGCTGCTCCTGCAGCCCTGCGGGGTGTGCCTCGTGTGCCCAGGGCTATGTCTGCAAAGGGGCCTCGGACAAGTGCAGCCGCTGCACATGATGCAGGGGAGAGCCTGCCCGGTGTCCATAGAGCAACCAGCCAACCTTCAGTTTCTTCCTTTTCATACAACCTGACTCGGCGCCACGTTCCTGTTTCTATGAAACACCTGAGTGGTAATAAACGCTGTTGACTTTATTCTGGCCCTGTTTTCCTTTTTGTCTTGGACACAAAAAGTTCACGTCCATGAGGACTGGGGTGATGAACTGGACCAGAAGCCCAGAGACCTGGGTTCTGGACCAGAGAGGAGCCTCCCCACCACCCCCGACTCTGTCTTAGCAGGTCACCTCTCATATCTTCAGTTTCTCAGCTCAAAGGAAAGCATCGTCCAGATGATTACGGCATCTGAGAAACGTAGGGTTTCACTGTATTCATGTTAAGAGTATGGTTTGCGGAGAAAGTTCTCCATTTCTCATTTTCCTTCTCTGGGAAACCCTGCCAAACTCAGTCTTGGTGAGAGCCTGGAAGAGTACTCGGAGGGGATGAAATCCAACACACCTCTTGCTTGACATCTACACAGGGCTGGCTTCTAAAACACCATGGAAAAATCTTTTTTTTTTTTTTTTAACACCATGGTTTAAAACTTTGGTCAGTAAACGGATTTCTAAAAAAATTTTTGAAACAACAACATATATCAAACCCATTTTTCCCTTCAACACATACATTCACCTAAATATGTGAAGAACAAATTACTAGCATTAGAGACTTTTATAAGCTGCACATATATTCACTGAAGGTGTGCACCTGTTCTGGATACACTTCACCAATGCCCCATTGTGTGGACCTCACATGCCTGGTGTGGCCCTGCTCCCCTCCACGTCTCAGGGAACATCAGTTTTGGCTTTCCCAGTGCTGCTGACAGGACCTCTGACAGGTCCTTGCAGTGGTCTGACTCTGAATATTTGCAAGTTCCTCCCTAGGTCAGGCTGAAAGCTGCCCTTCCCTCAAAGCTAGCCCTTAGCTAGTGGAAATCCCCATACTCACTTGGATTTGTAGGGAATTTCCTAGTCATTGTCAAGGAAGGGTGAGTGTGCCTGAGACTTGGTTCCAATGGAAGGATTTCACGTTTTCCTCTGCGTGCTGATGTTTATTCAGCGGTGGAGAGCCTGGTGTTTACTAGGGAGCAGTGTGAGATGGCTGGATGGCATCACCGATTCGATGGGCATGAGTTTGAGTCAACTTCGGGAGTTGGTGATGGACAGGGAGGCCTGGCGTGCTGCGATTCATGGGGTGGCAAAGAGTCGCACACGACTGAGCAACTGAACTGAACTGAACTGAACTGAAGTGTGTGCTAAGTGAACGCAATTGATTCCAGGTGTTCCGCCCCCTGGTGTTTGCTGGAGGGAATTGCTACTTGATGTTCAATCCAAGAGAAAGGGATTCTGTAGCGATTGAGTGGTCAAGAACTTGCCTGCCAATGCAGGAGACATGTATTCCATCCCTGGGTTGGGAAGCTCCCCTGGAGAATGAAATGGTAACCCACTCCAGTATTCTTGCCTGGAGAATCCCATGGACAGAGAAGCCTGGCTGGTTACAGTCCGTGGAGTCGAAAAGAGTCAGGCATGACTTACAGACATAAGAATAACAACTACTACCTGTTACTAGCATTTCTCATGGGTCCCTGATAGGGATCCAGGGAGAAGGGCCTGCGATGAGTGTAGACTCCCCTAGGGGTCCATGCTCCTGAGGACTGTATACTTCCGTACTCGCCCACCGTCGGCCTTTTGCAGTTGATTCACATTTTAGACTCATTCTACTCACACATGCAGTGACTCCATCTTCCACCTGCTGGCCGTCAGCCAGCGTTTGCATTCCATCTCTCCTCCACAGTGCCTGTGTTCCTTGAGACTTCAGGGTAATTGTTTGCCTAGCAGCCACTCTGAAACAGTCAGAAAATGTCATGACTTTAAGGATAATATAATTTTTTTGTGTTAAGGTGGAAATGGCATTACTTTGAGATTTCTACAACCCAGGAGAAGCCATAAAATCACCCAGCCATTCTGAAAGAGACAGTTTTCAGGTAACACTTCAGGGACTCACTCCAAGGTGGTTACTGCTTGGCCCTGATGTGGTCCAGGCCACAGAAAGGGTTCAGATGAGATGGAAGAGATGGCCCCAGGGAGGGGCCTGGAGGGACAATCCGTAAGTTGAAGGGAGAAGTGCAGATTGCGGGAGGGCCAGGAAGGGCCAGGCAGCCATGCCTCAGTCTCACCATGTGCAGTCCCCTTTCCCACTCCAGGGACATCCTCAGTCTGTGTCGCCTCCATCTCTACAGGCAGCTCCACATGGACAAGGGGGACATGGCACTCTGGTCCCCCACATCCTCTCATTGGAGCTGTGCATGGCCCAGAGGCATGGATCTGATGCAGCATCCCCCTCAGCACCTCCCAGGGCCCAGCCTGCTCCACTCTGCCCGCCCAGAGATCGAGCCAGAACGGCCAGAGCACCTTCCTGCCAAGGGTACCCACTGTCTTCATCCTGCTCTCACTAAGGAGGATGGCTTTATTCCAGCGCAAGACAAAGATATTGACTTGGTCTGCAAAGGAACATTTATTTCCAAACTGAGGCCACAGAAACAGAAACTCCCCCTCCCCCCTTCAGACTACATAATAAGATGCCTCTTTGACACATAGACATTTCTAGAGAAAGCCTTGTTTGGGGTCCAGTTGAGCGTCCTGTTCGCAGCTCAGCATGTTTTAACTGTGGTGCCTTCTTTATGGCCTTTCAGACAGAAGCTCGTTCCAGAAAGCCACCTCCTCGTCTTTCAGCTTCTTGGATACCTGAGTGTTGACGCCAATCTGAAGGTACCCTTCATTATGATCATATACTGGCCAATGGGGAAGCCCCTCCCCATTGGGGTTCCTGAAACAGAATCAAATAGAAATTCGCCTAAGTGACAGGGTGGTCCCAACCACCCTCTGAGATGGTCAGCGATCCCGTGGCTTCATTTCTGCCAAAGGCTCATATGCCTCCAGAGCCAGGAGACTGACCATGTCTTGGGCAGCCAGTCCATCACAGGGAGCTCTCATGTCAGAGGTCACATGGTGGGGTGTTTGACCATCACATGTCGGAAGCTCCCCCAACCCTGTCCCCTGTCCCTTCCAAACCCCACTCTGTCTCTGCGAGCCGCTCACCCATTCCGAGCAAAGTTGGCCCAGAATTTCATCACCATCTTGCTGAGATTGATCTCCTCTTCTGATGCACCATCTGTGAGGAGGAGACAAAGCCATTGCTACTCCAAGTGTGGTTTGTGAGCAACAGCAGCCCTTGAGAACTTGTTAGAAATTCAGAAATGGGGCCCTTACTCCGGGCCTACCAAGTCAAATCCTGCATTGTAAAAAGATCTTGGGTTATTCAAGCACACTTTAAGCTTGACTGTCACCACTGACAGTGGACTCATCGCAAGTCACTCAGTCGTTCGGATTCTTTGTGACCCCCATGGACTGTACCCCGCCAGGCTCCTCTGTCCATGGCATTTTCCAGGCAAGAATACTGGTGGGGGTTGCCGTTCCCTTCTCCAGGAGATCTTCTCAACCCTGGGATCGAAGCCCGGTCTTCCACATTGCAGGTGGATTCTCTACCATCTGAGCCGCCAGGGCTCAGTGAGGGTCGGAATCCATCCATAAGCTGTCGCCTTGTCTTCTGTGCCCACCCGACTGCCCTTCCCCTGCAGCGTTTCAGCGACACAGGGCTGTTGCTAGACTAACCCCACCTCCCAGGATGCTCTCCTTTAGGTCTTTTCTCAGTTTCCTTCACCCACACACATTTTCACAGAATCTGAAAAAGAACCAAGCTGCAAGATTCCCAAATAGTCATCCATCAGGAAGTGTCCAGAGGCACGGCCCTGGGGTGTGTAACACCCACGTTGTTTATAACTGCTGATGGTGAAGACATTAAAGACCTTCAGGACATTCGTGAGAGGTATTCTTTAAAATACTATAATTTAAATATACTTAATTTTAAAAGATATGAGCTTTAGATGCATGGTTAGATATACAGCCACATTAGTCCTGGTTCAAGGTTAACAGTGGTTCTAACCTTACTCTCACTCCCAGTCTCCTATGCTCTTACGAGTGCGGAGTGAGCGGTGGCCTTCTAGCCCTGAGCAGGGCCCTGCCGGTGACCCACCTCCCTTCTTGCTGATGCCCAGGTCTCGATTCTTAGAGTGACCATGGGTGAGGGCACAAGGATATGCATTCTTCACCATGTACATTAGGGCAAAAAAAAAGGTTGGGACCCTTTATCCTTCAACGTTGTTTTGGTGAAAGTAAGACCTGGAGAGAAGGAGGAACTTGCCCAAGGTCACCAAATCAAAACTTGAACCCCGATCTTCTAACTCCAAGCTTATAGTCATCAAAGGGCCATCACCTCTCAGAAATGGAGCCCCAAAGACAGAGAAGAGCTCATCCCCGTGGTCTCCTATCACCGTCTCTGGTTTCAGCTCTGATGAGAAGCTTGGGCGATAACGAAACTCATACATGTAGGTTGGGGCTCCGGCATCTGTAAGACATGGATTCATACACAGTTCGTTTCAGCAGACACACACCTGCATGGTATCAGGGTCTCGAGAGGGCGTTAGGAATCAGGAAATTGGTGGCACACCTGGTCCTGAGTGACAACAACAATATTATTAGCAGCTGCCCACCGTGAGAACCAACTGTATGCCAGACGCTGTGTGTCCCTGCAGGAAGCCCCTGGTTATTAGCACAGTAGAGAAAGAATTTGGGAAAATTCTATGACTTAAGGGTGTGTTAGTGGTGGAGGTAGAACTGGATTGAGCCAGGTGTTTATTGAATGAATGAATAAATGTTGAAACTCTGAGGAAATTAATTCAATATAACTATCATTATAGAGGCACTGGGTCAATACATAGAAATGTCTTTGCCTACCAATACATTCACATACCAGAACGTCTAGATACATACTGCTTATGTACACAGACATACTAATGCATTTCATTGATATGTGTGTGCTAAGACTTTTCAGTCTTGTCTGACTCTTTGCCACTGGACGGACTATAGCCCGGCAGGCTTCTCTGTCCATGGGATTCTCTAGGCAATAATACTGGAGTGGGTTGCCATGCCCTTCTCCAGGGGATGTTCCCAACCCAGGGATCGAACCAGCATCTCTCATGTCTCTTGATTCTTTAGCATTAGTGCCAGCTGGGAAACCCACATTTCATTGAGAGCAGGATGCTTTTCATTCCTGTGGAGAATCCCTGCAGCACAACAGGTGCCTTCGAGTCTGCCTATTTTTGAGCATTCCCAGTGTTTTTCTCACCTACTAAAAGTGAAGCAGATTCAAGGAAATTCAAGTTGCTGGCCTGAAAGTGCAGATATTGAAACACAAACCCATGCAGAAAGAGGACAATTTACTCCCCGTGTCTCAGGAAACCGCAATCCAGCATTTCCTTTTTGTCTGTCCTCTCACGTGTCTTGCTTCCTGCATCGCCTGGGGAGTGTTCAGCAGTGGCAGAAGGGAGAAGGGGCTGAGGAAATGGACAGGCCCTCTCTCCTGGCCTCTCTCTTCCCCTCCTCACTCCCCTCTCTCCACCCTCCCTTGAAGCCCCAAGAAGATGTTACTTTTCCTGCTGATGCTCAGCAGAGATGCCCATCTTTCTCCTTCAGGGCTTTCTCGTGGGCCACCCACCTGGGGACCTCTGTGCTTTGCATTGATCGTTATGCCGCAGCCAGTGACTCTGAAGGGGAAGGGTCAGGCCCCAAGGCAGACTGGTGGGGAGATATCACAACTTCTCCCCAGTTTGTGACACTATCACGTTTTGAAAATACAGATAAAGGAAAATGAACACAATGCTCACTTATAATCACACCACTCAGAGAAACCTCTGCTAATACTTTAGTACTTATGTATAAAAAATAAGGGTATTATTGGATATGTAGTTTTGTAATGACTATAATAATTTCTTTATATTATTAAACATTTGTCCACTCCATGGTGTAAGAATATTCACCACCCTGACAGGAGGATGGAGAATAATTTAGTTGCCTCCCTTTTCTACCCCATCATGTCATTCTTGGTTTAGCAAGAGGTGCTGTTTGGAAGAAACAATCCTTCCACGGCTCCATAGTCCACGTGCTAACCAGGTGCTGCAGGGTCGAGCAGAGATTTTTGTGACGAGGGTGTCTACTCTTGCCTCTGCCACTCACAAGTGTTAGAACTCAGGGGGCTTCCCTGGAGGCCAAGTGGTTAAGACTCTGCACTTCAACTGCAGGGGGTGCAGGTTCAATCCCTGCTCAGGGAATCAGGATCCAGTATGCCGCATATTGTGGGCAAAAAAGAGAAAGAAACTCAGGACCCAACCATACAAGAAAGACCTAGTGTGCGTGACAGAACTCAGTTATGATCATCTTCTTTCCCTTCCTCTTATTGTTTTGTTTTTTTTAACTGTTTCACCTTAAACTATTGAGATTTATTTTACAAAAAATTCCCACAATCACAACATAATCTTCACAGAAACGTAGGACAGAGATTTCAATAATAACACTTAGGAGCTACAAGAGAAGTAGAAGGTGGGAGAAAGCTAGTAATAAAATATACGTAAACTAAAACAAAGTGAGGTTCTCCTTTTTTTGGTGAGGAAGGACTTATATAAAGTTGACAGCAAATAACCAATAAATCATAGAAGAAATAAAAAAAGAAATCAAAATATGCATAGAAACAAATGAAAATGAAAACACAACAACCCAAAACCTATGGGACACTGTAAAAGCAGTGCTAAGGGGAAGGTTCATAGCATTACAGGTTTACCTCAAGAAACAAGAAAAAAGTCAAATAAATAACCTAGCTCTACACCTAAAGCAACTAGTGAAGGAAGAAATGAAGAACCCCAGGGTTAGTAGAAGGAAAGAAATCTTAAAAATTAGGGCAGAAATAAATGCAAAAGAAACTAAAGAGACCATAGCAAAAATCAACAAAGCTAAAAGCTGTTTTTTGAAAAGATAAACAAAATTGACAAACCATTAGCCAGACTCATCAAGAAACAAAGGGAGAAGAACCAAATCAACAAAATTAGAAATGAAAATGGAGAAATCACAACAGACAACACTGAAATACAAAGATCATAAGAGATTACTACCAGCAGCTCTATGCCAATAAAATGGACAACTTGGAAGAAATGGACAAATTCCTAGAAAAGTATAACTTTCCAAAACTGAACCAGAAAGAAATAGAAGATCTTAACAGACCCATCACAAGCACGGAAATCGAAACTGTAATCAGAAATCTTCTAGCAAACAAAAGCCCAGGACCAGATGGCTTCACAGCTGAATTCTACCAAAAACTTAGAGACGAGCTAACACCTATCTTACTCAAACTCTTCCAGAAAATTGCAGAAGAAGGTAAACTTCCAAACTCATTCTATGAGGCCACCATCACCCTAATTCCAAAACCAGACAAAGATGACACAAAAAAAGAAAACTACAGGCCAATAACACTGATGAACATACATGCAAAAATCCTTAACAAAATTCTGGCAAACAGAATCCAACAACATATTAAAAAGATCACACATCATGACCAAGTGGGCTTTATCCCAGGAATGCAAGGATGCTTTAATACCTGCAAATCAATCATTGTAATATACCACATTAACAAACTGAAAGATAAAAACCATATGATTATCTCAATAGATGCAGAAAAAGCCTTTGACAAAATTCAACATCCATTTATGATAAAAACTCTCCAGAAAGCAGGAATAGAAGGAGCATACCTCAACATAATAAAAGCTATATATGACAAACCCACAGCAAACTTTAAACTCAATGGTGAAAAATTGAAAGCATTTCCCCTAAAATCAGGAACAAGACAAGGGTGCCCACTCTCACCCCTACTATTCAACATAGTTTTGGAAGTTTTGGCCACAGCAATCAGAGCAGAAAAAGAAATAAAAGGAATCCAGATAGGAAAAGAAGAAGTGAGACTCTCACTGTTTGCAGATGACATGATCCTCTACATAGAAAACCCTAAAGACTCTATCAGAAAATTACTAGAGCTAATCAATGAATATAGTAAAGCTGCAGGATATAAAATGAACACACAGAAATCCCTTGCATTCCTATACACTAACAATGAGAAAACAGAAAGAGAAATTAAGGAAAGAATACATCCACCATTGCACCAAAAAGAATAAAATACTTAGGAGTATATCTACCTAAAGAAACAAAAGACCTATATAGAAAACTATAAAACACTGATGAAAGAAATCAAAGAGGACACAAATAGATGGAGAAATATACCGTGTTCATGGATTGGAAGAATCAATATTGTGAAAATGACTATACTACCCAAAGCAATCTATAGATTCCATGCAATCCCTATCAAGCTACCAACGGTATTCTTCACAGAACTAGAACAAATAATCTCACAATTTGTATGGAAATACAAAAAACCTCAAATAGCCAAAGCAATCTTGAGAAAGAAGAATGGAACTGGAGGAATCAACCTGCCTGACTTCAGGCTCTACTACAAAGCCACAGTCACCAAGACAGTATGGTACTGGCACAAAGACAGAAATATAGATCAATGGAACAGAATAGAAAGCCCAGAGATAAATCCACGAACTTATGGACACCTTATCTTTGACAAAGGAGGCAAGGATATACAATGGAAAAAAGACAACCTCTTTAACAAGTGGTGCTGGGAAAACTGGTCAACCACTTGTAAAAGAATGAAACTAGAACACTTTCTAACACCATACACAAAAATAAACTCAAAATGGATTAAAGATCTAAATCTAAGACCAGAAACTATAAAACTCCTAGAGGAGAACACAGGCAAAACACTCTCCGACATAAATCACAGCAGGATCCTCTATGACCCACCTCCCAGAATGTTGGAAATCAAAGCAAAAATAAACAAATGGAACCTAATGAAACTTAAAAGCTTTTGCACAACAAAGGAAACTATAAGCAAGGTGAAAAGACAGCCTTCAGAATGGGAGAAAATAATAGCAAATGAAGAAACAGACAAAGGATTAATCTCAAAAATACACAAGCAACTCCTGCAGCTCAATTACAGAAAAATAAATGACCCAATCAAAAAATGGGCCAAAGATCTAAACAGACATTTCTCCAAAGAAAACATACAGATGGCTAACAAACACATGAAAAGATGCTCAACATCAATCATTATCAGAGAAATGCAAATCAAAACCTCAATGAGGTACCATTACATGCCAGACAGAATGGCTGCTATCCAAAAGTCTACAAGCAATACATGCTGGAGAGGGTGTGGAGAAAAGGGAACCCTCTTACACTGTTGGTGGGAATGCAAACTAGTACAGCTGCTATGGAGAACAGTGTGGAGATTCCTTAATAAACTGGAAATAGAACTGCCATATGACCCAGCAATCCCACTCCTGGGCATACACACCAAGGAAACCAGATCTGGAAGAGACAAGTGTACCCCAATGTTCATCGCAGCACTGTTTATAATAGCCAGGACATGGAAGCAACCTAGATGCCCATCAGCAGACGAATGGATAAGAAAGTTGTGGTACATATACATTATGGAATATTACTCAGCCATTGAAAAGAATTCATTTGAATCAGTTCTAATGAGATGGATGAAACTGGAGCCCATTATACAGAGTGAAGTAAGCCAGAAAGATAAAGACCAAAACAGTATACTAATGCATATATATGGAATTTTAAAAGATGGTAACGATAACCCTATATGCAAAACAGAAAAAGAGACACAGATGTACAGAACAGACTTTTAGACTCTGTGGGAGAAGGTGAGGGTGGGATGTTCAGAGAGAACAGCATTGAAAGAAGTGTGCTATCAAGGGTGAAACAGATCACCAGCCAAGGTTGGATGCATGAGACGGGTGCTCAGAGCTGGTGCACTGGGAAGACCCAGAGGGATGGGATGGAGAGGGAGGCAGGAGGGGGGATCGGGATGGGGAACACATGTAAATCCATGCCTGGTTCATGTCAATGTATGGCAAAAACCACTACAATATTGTAAAATAATTAGCCTCCAATGAATAAAAATAAATGAAAAAAAAAAACAAATTAGAGCAAGCAAAAAAATAAAAAATAAAATTGGCAGCATTATTTTCATTCTTTTCACCTGACTATCCCAAGTGAGATCATTAAGAAATTTGCACTCTCACACACTGGAAAGCAATTTCACAAAATGTATCAAGAACATTAAAACGCTCCAACAGCCCAGCTTAATAGTTTCACTTCTTAATTCAACCCCAGGAAAATGATTTGAGACTTGGCTAAAGATATATGCACATGAGGCTGAGTATGATGCTGTGTCTAGCATTAAAATGAGCAACCTGGCTAAATATCCACTGGGACAGGGACACTAAAGGAAATTTAATCCATCGTGCCATGAAATAATTGAGATTTTTCATGAAACAGCACTGACAATGAGGAAATGACTGCAATACAGTGTTCTGTGGACAATATAATAATTAATTTTAACATTATACCTAAGACACGGAAAGATTAATAAAAGAAAATATGTCAAAACTTTATAGCTCATACTTTAGGTGAAGGAATTATGAGTGATATATAGTTGCTCCTGTATATGTTCCCCTATTTTCAAAACTGTTTCAATGGTAAGATTAACTTCAGATTCAGAAAATGTTTTTTTTTTAGAGTAACATGTTTTTTAATCAAAAAGAGATTGAGAGAACTACAACAATGAAAACATAACATTGATAAACTCCAAGAAGTGCTGGCAATAAGACCCTGAATTCAAAGTTGTGATGTGTCATGTACATATATGACTGAGTCTCTCTGCTGTCCATCTGAAATGATCACAGGATGGGTAACGGGGTACACTCCAATATAAAATAAAAAGTGTAAAAAACAGGAAAAAACACAAAGTTGTGAGAAGTCAGATAAAAGAAAACGCAAGCCTAGCATGGCTGGGGGTGGCACGGATGCAGAGGGCGATCCTACAAATCAGACACACAGCAAGAGGCAAGACCAAGTACATGGACAATTTGACTCCAGGCAGCCCGAAAGGAGGAAGTGGTAGCTAGCACCTCCAAATTACTGAATGCTTGGGGACAGAATATGTCAGCTGTAGCTACACTTTAGTTGCTTATAAAGTCTCCAATTTAAAACCCTCCTAGCACGGTTAGGCAGAGAGGTCTGGATCAAAGCACCATCTCCTGGCTTGCAGACTAGGTGAATGAGGGAGGGCTCCAGGAAAGGAAGGGCCCTGAGAGGAACTCAGAAGGTACCCAAAAGGAACACCTCTTCTCCAGGTGGGCTCATCCATCCCTGACCTCACACCCCACACACGGCCTCGGATCAACGTTGGACGGTCCTGTGGTAGACACAGCACCACTGGGATAAACGTAAGTTGGCCACAGACATTGACATTTACCAGACCACCTGCTCCTACTCTTCCAGTGCTCAGTCCTTTGCACTTTCTTGGTCCCAGAAAACACTCCTTTTTTTTTTGGCTGCATGGCACAGCATGCAGGCTGTTAGTTCCCTGATCAAGGCTCGAACCTCTGCCCTCTGCCTTGGAGGCACAGAGTCTGAAGCACAGGCCATCAGTGAAGTCCCCCGGACAACACTACTGATCCTACGCTTGGCCTCATGGTATTCCCAGCTCCCCTGGCTAACAAACTAGATTGCAGCTAGCTCTGACCCTGGAGACTTCTAAGACAAATCCTCCAATATGCACCCTGTGGCCGCACAGACTACTGTAATTCAGGTGAGGGGCCCCTGGGCAGAGGCTGTCGGTGCTTCCCCACGTTCTCTGCTTCCCAGAACACTGGCCTGAGTTCTACCTCCCATAGCTGCAGCTCTTTGCCGGAGGTCTTTGGTAGCCAGAGCTCCGTCTTCTGCTGGTTTCCCCGAGCTCCCCAGCGCCAGGTGTCCGTGGCGGACACTCCCCTGACAGCACCGTGCAGACTGACTTCCTTCTCCATTCATGTCCCTTCCCCACTCCTCTACCAGTGTTATCTGGGATCACCCCCAAATACACTACCTGCATTTGGATCCTTTTCTCAGAGCCTGCTTCTGGTGGAAACCAAAGCAGGACAGGGCCCCAGATGCGATCAGTTTTGGATGGATGACCGTCCGCAGTTCCCACCTATCTGTTTGTGCCAAGGTCTGGGCAGGAGTCAGTGATGGTGGCGTGGCGGTGACCCCCGCCTGTTCAATGTGCGGACTCACCTCTGTGGCGACGGGCCACGTTCACAGATGGGACACCAAACATTCCATCTGCTATCAAGTCCAGGAACAGGCCTTTCTTTTTGACAGGGTCATCTGTCCCTCCTAAATACTTGTCAGTGGCCACTGGAGCCAGTTCCTCAGGAATGCTCTGAAATAGATCAAGTGAAAGTGACCACTGTTAAAATTAAATACAAAATGGAGACCAGACTTACGAATTATCTGTGCAGACAAAACCATTTAAGTCATGGAAACAAAACGGTAGCTTTTCATGCACATAAGCAAAATCTAATGTAGGTTATTTTTTGTAAAGCCCTCTGACAATCACAAAATAAACTTAAGTCATCTCACTAAAATGGCATGAGATAACCACTTTTAATCAGTCCTTTGCCACCTGAAAAACTCTATTGCAATAAACAATCACTGAAAAGGTGAGCAGCTTCCTCACTTTCACTCTAGAAGCCATGCTGCATCTTCACACCCCTGAGTTCCTGTGATTCCTGGCCTCTTACCAGGATGGGGTAGGACTGCCACACGAGTGATGTGGCCGTCTTCTGGTCCAGCTTGTCTTCAGAGAGTGGATATCTCATGAACTGTTAAAACAAAGGTTAAGCAATCGTGAAAGCATCAGGTAATGGCAGGAAACTCCAAAGTGACCAAGAGAGCAAACTAATGCGGGCTGAGGTCACTTTGTCATGTCTTGATGGGCTTGGGTCTTTCATGAATTGGGTAAAATCAATGAATCAAATGGACTTTCACATCCAGAGATCAAGGAGTGCAACGAGAATAACGGAATTGTTAACAGAAGCTGTCCCAGTCTTTGTGTGTGTGGACACACACACACACGTGTGCATGCTCAGTCTCTAAATCGTGTCTGACTCTTCGTGACCCCATGGACCTTCCAGGCTCCTCTGTCCATGTGATTTTCCAGAATACTGAAGTGGGTAGCCATTTCCTACTCCAGGGGCATCTTTCTGACCCAGGGATCGAACGCACATCTCATGCTTAGCAGACAGATTCTTTACCACTGAGACACCAGGGAAGCATATATATATACATACATATATATACGTACATATATACAAATACACACACACAGACACACACACACATTTAGGCTTAGAGTTCCCACAGTCGTCATCAAGACAGAAAGGGAAGGTTTCAGCCAGCCTAGTGTTGAAGTCGAAGGCTCTGGGGCAGAGGACACAGCCCCATAAATACCCTGCCGTGTCAGATAACGAAGAAAGCCCCAAATCCTGCCATTATGACTTTGGTCCTTCGGTAAAACCTCTGAAAACAGGCTGGAGAACCACAGAACTCTGCACATAACAACTTCATCAAAACTCTGTCCTAAGAGACTTGACCAGACTCCAGGACAGCTGCAGAATGCTCAAGGCCATGTCCCCAGGATGATCGCAGGCCCCCTTAAAGAGCTCTGGGCTGCCAGGAAACTTTACTGCTTGTTTCAGCCAAACCTGGTAATGGGCAGGTAGGTCCATGAAACCCTTCTTAGAGCAGTTACTTTAGAAACCTTGCAATTATCTTTTCTTTACCGCTTTAGATGTAACTCTTCTACCCCAAACTGTTTCCTCAAGGATCTGAGAGTCATCTCTATGAACAACAAACATTCAGGGGATAATTCTTGGTCTCTCCTCTAGTCTCTGTGAGATGAAAAAGCCTAACTTCAGTGGGGGCTTTGATTTTACTGACACCACTGCCTCCTGTCATAAAGACAGAAGTTTGTTTCTTCTCCAGATAAATGCCAGCTAACAAACCCAGGCATTCATTTCAGGGTCTGGGCTCAGTTCATGATGGATCTTTTGCCGAGAGCAGGGGTGTAACTGAATCAAATCTGTTAGCATGTCACCTAGTGTCTGGCTTTGTTTATCTTTGGCAGAAGGGAAAGTACTTCCTAACTCTTGAAGTCAATTCTAACCCAGGACGACGCGGGCTCCTTTGACTCTTCCCGGTGAGATGCCTGAGAGCATGGGTGCAGGAGTGGGGCAGACTTGTGGAGAAGGCATGAAAGCACCAAGCCCGAGGGGAGAGGCTTCAGGTCCCAGACCTCACTCTCCAGAACCCCGAAGCCCCTTGCCCGTTCCAAGCCTGGGGTTTTTCATCTGCCCAATGATGATCTCTACCAGCCCTCCTGGAACCAACATTTCAGGATTCATGGAAGGGAGGACAATCAGAGACTGTGTGGGGATGTGGGTCCCCAGGGCTACATCTCCCAGATGACAGTGTGGACCATCAGAGATGGTTTCCATGGAAATGTCAACTTTTGTATGAAGGGGGCAGCTGCCCGGTCCCAGAGAAGGGTCTGCAGAAGGAAGGGTCCTATGACCAGAGATATGAGGGGTGATGTGACCACAGATGGGAGGGGTGATATGATGGGCAGCGGAGGCAAGTCTATGAGGCCTGCACTTTCTCACCAATGGCAGAATCCAGCCAAACTCTTGCTTGTTGATTCCAATGATGTAGGGAACGGTGTTGAAGTTCTTTTCAGCCAGCATCTCTTCTGGCATCTTTGGCAGCAGCACTCCGTCAACCACGGTGGGCAGGAAAGGATAGTTCTGGGGAACAGGGCAGGGCATTGTCTGTGCTTCCCCTGCCAGGTCACACCCGCATCCCCGTCTCCACTTGCCGGGGCTGACAGCCAGCATGTGCTCATGGCTGGTGGTCACACACTCAGGCCTAAGTCTGTGGACCCCAGAGGGCAGAACTCTGACCAGGAGAAGGCAGTAGTCAGGTGCTGGGGCAAATCTTCACTCAAATTTGTATAAAAATATATAATACAAAGTGTATTTAATTTGAAAAGCATACATTAAGGTATCTCTAAGCATCTCTCCATCTACAGTCAGTTCTTGTAAGCACCCCTTACAGGAAACCAGCCTCACAAAGAGCCTACCCTTTTTTTGTCACTTTAGCAAAGCTGTAAGATTAACCTTTGAGCCAGGCCCCCCAATGCGCTACTCATCTTCAGCCCAAGCACACCTTTCAGATTTTTAATCACCCAATGCCCTGCCCAGCTTGTTGGTTTTCCCCATAGACCAAAGAAGCAGAAATGAAGAATAAGAAATTCACAGATGATCGGATCTCTTCCCTAGCTGACCCATCTGGACTCTCCCAAATGTAAGAAGAAGATAACACATAGAGGAAGATCAGGAGGAGTCTACAACCTGCACACGAGCCTGCAGGCAAAGAGGGATGGTGACCACTCTGAACCCCTCATCTCAGAGGTGAACTGAGATGACTTCTCTGCTGCTTCTTAAAAACTTTCATGGCCAAACAGAAACTTGGTGGTTTTGGGGAGGAAACTGAGTCCACCATCACCCCAGATTGTGAGCATTCTGAATAAAGGTCGTCGTTGGCCAGCAGCGGGACCCCCACTTGACTTGGTAATGTTCTCATTATTCGTGATACTTAGGTTCTATAAAGTCACCATGACTCTGATTTAATGAATGCTGAGTTGCTGCCTTGGCGAAATAAGGGATCAGGTTCCTGAGAGCCTCTGGTCACATTATTTCAACCTTGTTCTGTAAATGTTTCTGTTTAAAGATACCTTACATAATAACCATTTCTTACAGATAGTTAGTTATATGTAATATTTATTGATAATAAAACACCAGTCAACAAGGGCTCAATGTTTTTCAGCCCGGGGAGGCTTCTGCTGGAGTTTCCTGCAAGGCTGGGAGGGGAGTGGTGCCTGAGGACTGAGATTCATGGCTCTTCTCCCCACAGTTCTGTAAAGAGTGCGACTTGCACAGCCAGTCAGCCCTGCAGCCCCCCAGGAGACGATCCGGGCTCCTCATGAAGTCTCCTGAAGAGCGCCTTACCCAGTCATCTCCACTCCCTGCAGTGGAGGTTTCTCCTCCACCTTCTCCCAACAGGGCGTTTTTAGGGATGTATACAAGACTAGGGGCTGGCTGGGGACAAGGACACAGAGTTGATGATGGAGAACGCTGGCCTGGGGGTCGGGGAACAGGTTCTGGTCCCATTATATGGTCGTCCTAGCTGTGAGACCCAGGAGGTCACAGCCCCTCTCTGGGTGTCAGCACTATAAACAGTAGGATTTACTAGGATTCCCCAGAAAGAATTAGTTCATTCTTTCCTAATCATTAACTGAAGCTTAAGGCGTCAAGACTTAAAATGTGTAATTAAGAAGCCAAAAGTCCTTACCTCTCTGGGGTCTCCATATAAATGAAGAGTGAAAAAGTTCTGTGAAGACAAAGACAGAGGTTGTGGTGAGGAGGCTTCCTGGGAGGAAAGCTGACCTCTGTGAGCTGTGCCCAAAGGTACCAAGTGCTCCCTCCTGGCGCCTCCCTGGCTGGGCTGAAAGGAAGCGGGCAGGACTCCCTCCCCTGGGCACCAGCTCAGGATGCAGGGGTGGGATGGGGGAGGGGAGCTCCCAGAGGACTGCTGTTGGTGCCTGCCCTGCCCTCGACCCGTTTCCCCTTCTTGTTCCTCCAGGAAACAACACCCCGATTTTCCTTTGGGGGACCCCCGCTTCCCCACTCTCACTCCATTTCTGGCATCTGTATGTGACCTCAGGTGCACCAAATCCCTGGATACAGGGACTACTTCAGCAGTGGACATGTGCCCATGTCAGTTCACTAGAGTTTACCCAAATTTTTGCTGCAGTCGTTGGGAAATAGGGTTTCTAAGCAGATAGTATGTAAGACTAGAGTACTGTTGCTGTCTTTAACCTCCCCAGGGGACAAATCAGTCTGAGAGGGAAACCAACAGAGAAAGGTAAAAGCTGAGATATAGAGACAGATTCTCAGTAATATCATATGTGCATCTGGATCCAGCCAGGCCTGAAGCTGTCGACTCCTAGACTGTCAGTGAATTACCTGCAGATTCTGTTACAACATCTTCCTTTCTCTTCTCAAGGCACTTTGAGATGAGTTTTCTTATCTTGCATTAGAAAATCCTGACTCATACAAACTGACTGAAATTCAGCCCACCCCACAATTCTCTTTGTTGTGAGCTTACCAAGACTGTACTAGTTCTCTTGTGATGCTGACGCTAAAAAGCCTGACCCTGTAAGGGGAAATTCCAGTAAGGATCCCTCCATTATGTGTTGTAGGCCCACAATTCAGGAGTGTGTGTGTGTGTGTTTGTGTGCAATGGGGAGAGAAGATGATCCTGGAAACACTTCCACATGATCTCAGACGATCTCAGAAGAATAATATGGACTCTTAGGTTCTCTGGGTTTTCCCAAAGTCACCCAATCTCCCCCTTATAAGGTGGATCTCTTGTGCCTCATAGAGTTTCAGAAAGAAATGTACACAACCAGAAAACAGTTGTGTGTTTATCTTTGAGCACAGTGGTCACCTTATTTGAGCCTGAGAAACCAAGACTCAAGGCTACTTTGGACTGAACCCATGGAAATAGAGCAGAGTCCAGTGCTGGAGGTTGGCCCCGGGGAGTCCAGCATTAGCCTCAGGATTCCAGGGTCCGGACAGAGAGTCCAGGTGCTCAGCCTACTCCAACAGTTCCCACTGGCTCTAACTGTGATGTTTTCTGGGTATCTGTCCTGCTGTAACTTCCTGTGAAGGCTCACCATCACGGCCGCCAATCCTGAAGTGTCAACTTCGCTGTGGAGCAGCCCAGTTTATTATAACGCATGCTTCCTCTCTCTACTCCCAGCACCTTTCATCCACATAAATCTATGTGTGTCTCTCCCCGTGAAGAGTTCCTTGCAAACAGGGACTATATCCAATGATGTCCGCGTCAACTACTCTGTTACCTCCCCCAATACACCTAGCAGAGGTGGACGGATGGATTGGTGGCTGGTTGGATGGATAAATGAATGCATGGATTGGTGAAACTGATCACTATGTGGAGTATGGATGAACTGGGGTGATAGCTGGGTAGATGGATTATACCCAGCAGATTAGCTGATGGATGGTTCACTGATTTTACAGAGATGGGTGATAAAATCTAGATAAAGAGGTGATTGGTAACAGATGAATGAATGTTATAGATGAATTGATATTAGACTGATGAAAAGATACTGATGAATTGAATTCATCGATAGATGGACGGATGTATAATAAGATGACGATCGATGATGGATGGATGAACAGGTGGATGGATGAATGGGTAGATAAACAGTTATGACAGAATCATGATTGAGGCAGACATGCAGAAAATCTAGAAAACTGGGCTACCACTGGGTCATAACTGAGGTGGTTTGTAGACAAGGTGTGGTAAGGTTTCTGAAAGCATTTGTTCTACATAACCCCATTCCTAAAATTCAAGGTGATAACTATCTCTGAGCATATGTAATGTGTAATTTCTTAAAAATATATCAGAAAACAAGATTGGAAAAGGTAAGTTTTGATAAATATGAGGGGTCATTGTTCAGTTGTTCATCTTGTTATTTATTGTCATTGCTAACATCTGAGATACTCATAATAAAAAAAGACAGAAGGAAATTCCCCATTCAGATCCAGAGGCTGACACTGGTCCTGGGAGGTGAGAAACGGTTTCAGGCAGTTTGTCCAGGGCAAAGGGAGAGCTAAAATGAGGAAGCCCGGGGCCATGTTTCCAGGGAGGGGGGCTTGTTTTTCCAAGAGAGTGGGTGCACTTACCATCTTTTGCGTTATCTCCAAGAGCTCATCCTCTGTCTTCTGGCTCAGGCAGTGAACAAGGACAGCCGAGGTGATGGTTTTGCACCCAGCAAAGGCAGCAATTTGCTGTAGAGATCACAGGTGACAGCAGAATTCAAGAGCCATGCCTCTTCCCTCCATCAATACCGAAGTGTTCTATTCCAACCTCCATTTCTATAGGCAGTCCGTGGTAGCAGTAAACACCCCAGACCAGTAGGTCCTGGGTCCCAGGCATGCCAGTTAGACTCCTCAGCCTCTGCTGCTTTATCTCTGTTCAAGTGGACAGAATGCTCTCAAAGCTGAACATCTAAAGAGAGGCAGCATGCAGGAGGTGCTTAAGAGCCTGGAATCCAGAATCCCACTTTCTAATTTCAAATCTGGACTCATCCAATTAATAGCCATTTGGCCTCAGGCCAGTCTGTTGCAAAGTGCAGCCAGAGGGGAAGATGCAGAAGAAGAGAAGTCAGGCACCACAATGACGGGACCCTGGAGAGTGTGCACGGGCTGCCTGGAGCCTGCTCCAGTGTCTGACAGACATCAGTGCTCAGTATGTATGTGGTGGAAAAATAAAAAGGCACAGGAAGAAGTAAAGGAGAGAGGAAGAGCGAGAATGTAAAATGAGAGTCTCAGATTCTCCGTTCTTTGATTTCTTGTCCGGTTTGATAGTGAAATTCAGTCCCATCTCTGAGACCTTTCTTTCCTTTAAGTAAGCTCCCCCTTGTGGACATAAGCCTGATTAATGGGCATCTGCTGTTAATATCCGAAAATTCTGAAAACATTCTCAAAAATTCTAAAAATTCACGGAGCCCCTATTATTCTCTTTCTACTTACCAATCCCTTCAGTCTGTGCTGCCCCCACGCTCTGCAAATCAGCTCTCGCAGCCTGATCCAAACGCTCTGTATCACTGACTCCAAGCCACACTCCTCAGCAGAGCCCCTGTGGTGCTTACCCTTCCTCGTCTTCCTAACACTCACCAAATAAAGACACAATCCTCACCACATCCTGTGTAGTATGGCCCTGCCATGGTCCCATCCTCAGCTCTCTCCAGATTTCCTCTGAAATTTCTGCTCTGCCCAATCAGCCTTCCTCACTCTCTCGAGACATTGGCCCCAGCCACAGGACATTTGCACAGCCTGTTCCTGTTTCCTGGATATTCCTTGCTTG
Organism: Cervus canadensis; assembly: GCF_019320065.1. Taxonomy (NCBI): domain Eukaryota; kingdom Metazoa; phylum Chordata; class Mammalia; order Artiodactyla; family Cervidae; genus Cervus; species Cervus canadensis. The sequence goes on from NC_057403.1 coordinate 41,673,313, forward strand.
CCAAGAAATTTACTGCTTAGCCTTCTCATCTCAACTCGTTGATCATTTCTTTCTTCTTTCTCAGGAAGCCTCTCTTAATAACCTCTCCCTATGCCCTGGACGAAGTGCTCCTTTTGGATTCTGTTATGACCTCGGATACATTCCTTTATTGCTCTAGGTACAATTGATATTTTATAAGTGGCAAAATTATGTAATCATTAATCTCTCTATTCCTTGAGAATAGAATTTAGGTATCAGGTTATCCCCAAATGATCTGTTGCATGAATCAATGAAGCCATGAAGAATTCTCAGGTACCCAGCCTGGTCAAAGGTCTCCAGGGAAAAGCCACTCCAGGCCCACAAAGTGCAAATGAGTCTAGTTGATCTCAGACCTCGAGCGAGACAACTCACAATGACAGACATTAAGCCCAGCGCCCCACCTGGCACACTTTGGGAAACATGTTCAGTGGAAAGTGCACGGGGCTGGAACCAGAGTCATGAGCCTGAGTCCAGCTCTGCCCTCATCACTCACTGACCTTGGCGAGGCTCTTGTACTTCAGCTCCCTGCCCCAGTTTGCTCAGTGGTAGAACTGGGAGGTGGGGTGAGCTGTGTCCTCGCCCTTCCTGTTCAGCCAGTTCTCACTTCTATGATTTTCTGAGGATGTCAGCCAGACTCAACCCTAAGAAAGGGCCCTTGACAACTCCAGGAGAGCAGAGCAAAAGGTGTGGGGGCAGACCAGTGTGAGACCTACCTCAGCTGCAGCCTTCATGTCCTTCTTGAGCAGGGCGGAAGTGAGGGCCACGCCACTCTCAGAGATGGCTCGGTGGAAGAGATTCTTGGCCAGGGGAGATAACACCTGGGAGGACCGTGTTGAGAAAGGGAGTTTATGCTCACAGGAGGCAGGGAGGCTGTTCTTGAAGAGCCACACCCATCCACAACCGTGTCCTGGATTGCTCCCGTGGAGGCCATGGGCCGGGCTTCTGTAGAAAACCTCAGCTGGACGGGGGCAGGAGCAGAGTGAGGGCCAGAACAGGCAGTGTGTGGCGCCCACTGACTATAACAATCAACAGTATCTGTAGGCAGCTTAGCAATTCCTAGCAACACTGCAGAGGCACAGTTCTTACGGCAAGTACAGTCAAGTAAGAATTAGTTAATAAAATAAAGGTGAATCAAAAGTTTTAAATGGCTGGGGAAATATAAAATAAATAAATAAAATAAAGGCGCAGTCTGACTTTCTGTTTCCATTACTCAGAATTTATCCTAAGGAAAATGAGCATGGAGGTATATAACAATTTTTAATAATGTTCAGGTTGTTTATAATAGTAAAAATTGGAAATAACCCAAGGTTTCAATATTATGAGATTGGATAAATAACTTATTTTTCATTCTTACGATGAAATTACTTGACTATACAAAAAAAAATGTGAAAGAGTGTTTAATGCTCAGAGAAATATTTATGTTGTTTTATAATGCTAGGGAAAGTTTGTGTTTAAAAATTTCTAGCTAGGGCTTCCCTTGTGGTCCAGTGGTTAAGAATCCACCTTCCAATGCAGGGGACACAGGTTCATTCGCTAAGCTGGGAGGATTCCACATGCCATGAAGCATCTAAGCCCGTAGGCCACAGCTTCTGAAGCCCTTGCAACTAGAACTGAGCTCCGCAGCAAGGCAGGGCCCTGAGATGCCCCCACACTCAGAAAGTGTGCAGCGATGAAGGCCCAGCACAGCCAAGGATTTTAAAAAGGGATTATAACAGTTCTAGCCAGATTGATAGATGGATAGTCAGATAAACAGGGTGAATTATGGAAAAGAATTAGCAAAATACAGCTCAACATGAGTATCCATGCATAATGGAACTCTGAATGATTTTTTCTTCTATGAGATATTCTGTACCTTTCCTGTATTCCACTTCATGAAATATAAAAACATTTCCCTCTGAATGTTGAACTGTGAAACCAACATAGGTTCATAAAATGTAGTGACGGGGACTTCCCTGGTGATCCAGTGGGTAAGACTCCAAGCTCCCAATGCAGGGGGCTCAAGTTGGATCCCTGGTTGGGGAATGAAGATCCCACATGCAAAGCGGACAAAAAAAAAAAAAAAAGGCAGTAATAACGTTAACCCTCTGCTCAAATGTGAGCCTCTGCTCAAATGTGAGGTAGCTGGAGTGTTTCTCACAGCTCCCAGCACCTTCTAATCTGATTTCCATCTTTGCCTCCCTTGGCGTCTCCCTCATTCCCACTCCCCACACCACACTCCCAGGTCCCGTCTGTGTCCCTTGTCCCCTGTCCCACCCTCATCCCTCCTCCTCTTCTCCTTCCCCCCAGCCCAGCTCCATCCCTCAGCCCCAGAGCCTGCTGCCCTCCCTGCTGGGCATGGACAAGCCACCAGGTGCCCTCAGAGGGCCCCCACCTGTTCTCAGTGCTCACGTCTCCCTGAACTGTAGTCAGACCAGGACACTCAGACCAACCTCATGGTCGGCTCCTCTGATTAATCATTTACAGGCACCCCAAATCTCAAGAGAAGTGAGGTGAGCCCTAACGTTAAAATGATGAAGAAGGAGAGGATCAGCTCAAGCAACACAGGTCAGGAAGAGTGTGTCTGTCGCAGCTGTGGCTACAGAGTCGGGCCAGCTTTGAATCCAGGTCTTGAAAGTAATGGTCCCAGGACGAGATGGGCTAGTCTGCAAGGGGTCCCATCAGCAGCCACATCAGGGCCAGGAAGACTTACAAGAACGGAGACACTTTCCGCTCCTGATGACTCTCCAAAGATGGTCACAGAGCCTGGATCCCCTCCAAAGTTGGCAATGTTCTCCTGGACCCAGCGCAGCGCGGCCACCTGGTCCAAGTGGCCCCAGTTCCCACGGCTGTGCTCGTCCCCTGTGCTGTGAGTGAGAGAACAGGGAGGGGTTGGGAGCAGAGACGTCCCGGCAGGGCCCTGAGGACCAGAGATGGGGCTGGGGGTCCAGGTGAGCCTTCTGGAAAGCGCTGGGCTCCCACAGCCCTGACACGGGGTCTTCACTTTCCTGCTGTCCTGCTCTGCTGCAGGGCTCTACACAGCCATCCTTCATCTATTGATGAGCATTTGCTATGGTCGGGGTGACACCCTGGCTCAGGTGGTGGAGGAGAGGCCGGGGGAGAGGAAGTGGGGCGAGTATGTGCAGTTACACTGTCACTGGGAGCAGACACGGGCCGTGGGGGGAAGAGCTGAGGGGTCTCTGTGAAGGGGACACGTCCTGGGACACGACTCCCCTGGGACAACACTCCCCCGGCCCACAGGTCTTTGCAGGGAGGTGACCACCCCTCTCCCGGCCCACCCCCAGCATCTCAGGGTAAGAGGTCCTGGCGCCAGTGCATTCAGGAAAAGCTCAGTAACTGCCTTCTGGAGACCTGGTTCCTGTCCCCGGAGAATCCACGTGGGAGACTCAGCCTTCACTCACGCATGTGCCAAAGTCCAGGGAGGAAATGGGGTGAGTGGGCCCAACGCTCCTCCCAGTAGATGTACCCCTGGAGTCAGATGCTCCTTACAACCTCCCAGTTCCAAGCACACATTCCTTCATCTACAAGACTTCATGGAGCTCCCACATGAGTCTGCCCCTTCTTTACTTCCCAGGAGGAAAGATGTGTGAGCCTCTAAGAGCTGTGCTGCCTGGTAATGGTCGTCTTAAAGAAAGTGCCACATGCAAAGCAGCACAGTGAAAAAGAGATAAGTTGCTCAGATAGTAAAGTAATGCTCAAAATTCTCCAAGCCAGGCTTCAGCAATACGTGAACCGTAAACTTCCAGATGTTCAATCTGGTTTTAGAAAAGGCAGAAGAACCAGAGATCAACTTGCCAACATCCGTCGGATTATCGAAAAAGCAAGAGAGTTCCAGGAAAACATCTATTTCTACTTTATTGACTATGCCAAAGCCTTTGACTGTGTGGATCACATAAATTGTGGAAACTTCTGAAGGAGATAGGAATACCAGACCACCTGACCTGCCTCTTGAGAAACCTGTATGCAGGTCAGGAAGCAACAGTTAGAACTGGACAGGGAACAACAGACTTGTTCCAAACAGGAAAAGGAGTACATCAAGGCTTTGTATTGACAGGCTGTGTATTGTCACCCTGCTTATTTAACTTGTATGCAGAGTACATCATGAGAAATGCTGGGCTGGAGGAAGCAAATGCCTGAATCAAGATTGCTGGGAGAAATATCAATAACCTCTCACATGCAGATGACACCTTCTTTATGGCAGAAAGTGAAGAAGAACTAAAGAGCCTCTTGATGAAAGTGAAAGAGGAGAGTGAAAAAGCTGGCATAAAGCTCAACATTCAGAAAACTAAGATCATGGCATCTGGCCCCATCACTTCATGGCAAATAGATGGGGAAACAGTGGAAACTGTGGCTGACATTAACTTCGGGGGATCCAAAAATCACTGCAGATGGTGGCTGCAGCCATGAAAGCCATGAAAGCCATGAAAGACGCTTGCTCCTTGGAAGGAAAGTTACGACCAACCTAGACGGCACATTAAACAGCAGAGACATTACTTTGTCAACAGAGGTCCATCTAATCAAGGCTATGGTTTTTCCAGTGTTCATGTATGGATGTGAGAGTTGGACTCTAAAGAAAGCTAAGCACTGAAGAATTGATGCTTTTGAACTGTGGTGTTGGAGAAGACTCTTGAGAGTCCCTTGGACTGCAAGGAGATCCAACCAGTCCATCCTAAAGGAGATTAGTCCTGGGTGTTCATTGGAAGGACTGATGTTGAAGCTGAAACTCCAATACTTGGGCTACCTGATGGGAAGAGCAGACTCATTTGAAAAGACCCTGATGCTGGGAAAGATTGAGGGCAGGAGGAGAAGGGCATGACAGAGGATGAGGTGGTTGGATGGCATCACTGACTCAGTGGACAGGGGTTTGGATAGCCTCTGGGAGTTGGTGAAGGACAGGGAGGCCTGGTGTGCTGCGGTTCATGAGGTAGCAAAGAGTTGGACATGACTGAGCCACTGATCTGAACTGAGTTCAGATAAGATATCAACTTGGTTGGGGTTTGTAGGAATCATAGGAGTTTGTCAGGTAGATTAGGTGTTTTACGTGTAAGAACTCAGGAATAAGTGGACCAGGGTGGCTGGGAATGAGAAGGTAGGTGGAGCCCAATTATGAGGGGACCCAGATGTCTCAGTAGGGAACCTAGCAAGGATCCCCTTGAGGGCTTGCCTGACCAGAGTGGGGTCCTAGCACCCGCACACTGGGGGCAATGTGCCACGAGGAGAGTCCAGGGTCTTACCTGAAGAATCCCCAGATGCCCAGGCGGTACTGAATGGTCACCACCACCACGTTTTCATGGGCAGAGAGGGCCAGCCCATCATAGGTTGATGCCCCGCCCACCATCAGACCTCCTCCATGGATCCACACCATCACCTGGATGGGGAGGATGCAACCTCAGGGTTACAGGAAGCAGAGCTGGGGAAGACCTCAGAGGCAGGTTTCATCACCTATCCATTCTCCCAGCAGTGGCCCAGGTCACCACCCCACTCAGGGCACCCTGGCTGCACCTGCTTGTCTCCCCTGCCCCAGGGCCACCTGCTCACAGCACTCTTCATGCTGAGAACATCATCATGGGAACAGCCAAGACTCGGGCATCGCCTCCTCCCCAACACTCCCACCACCCTCACTCCTGGACCCCTCACCCAGCTCAGTCCACTCTGCATGAAGCCCTTGGTTAGAAGCTTGGATCTGCTTCATCTTAGTTACCTTTTCGTTGGTGAATTCAGCTTCTCAAGTGAATGAATGATTGTGTCAAGAAGCATATGCCCTGGATGGTATTTGTTCTTAATATGACATCCTGTTGGCTCCTTAGCTCCCCAAATCTCACCCATCCTCCAAGTCCAGTATAAAACCAACTCCTCTAAGAAGTGTTCAATTATGAGGTGACTATGATCTGAAAACCTACTAGGTGCCAGGGACTTTGGGAAGAACTGAGCCTGACAGAGAACATGAAAATTCGTAAAACACTGCCCTGAATTTAAGGAGTTTACAAAGCAAGAAAGTGAGAATGACTAAAATTATATTACAAAAATTTGGTTAATAAAAAAAAAGAAATCATTTACAAGCTATGTGCCAAGAATTGTTCTAAGCAATAAAAATAAATCATCCATTTGAAAGGGACTCTTATTGTTCCATTACACAGACAGGAAAGCTGAGGCTTTTCCCTGCCCTAAGGTCACGAAGCTAATGGGTGGTAGACACAGGACTGGAACCCAAGCAGTCCGCTTCCGGAGTCCGCATGTTGAGCCACCCAGCACACAGAAGCCGATGGCCATGCCACAGCAGGTTTGCTGTTGGGGCAGAAGGAATGCCTTCCCTACAACTCCAACTAATGCATCAGGAGGACTTGCCTCATGTTCTGACCCAGACACTGCCATAAATCTTGATATTCGTTACTGAAAACTCATGTGTGATGATCCCCGATTTGAGGCAACAGCTGGTAAAAGGCAGAACAAAGACTTACACCTAGACCCTACTGGTCCAGAGCCTGTGTCCACACTAGAGGTTCTCCAGCCCCAGGTTCCCGGGGCCCCTGCTCCTCCGACACCTCCGATCCTTGACTGCCTCCGGGTGGAGGGACTGAGTTTGCAGTCATCTCTGAGTCCAGGCTGAGCCAAGGGCTGGTCAGCAGTGATTTGCTGAAGAGGCCAGTCTAGCTCTGTGCAGATCCTCCAAGCCAGGGGCCATGTGGTCATGGTTTTCCCTTCCCTCTATCTCCTCACCCCCACTTCTAGCTATGTGTATGTGTACACTGAGTATGTAATAGGGAAAATGAATGAAAGAACAACTGTGCCCACCTCTTTGAGCTTCTAGTCACACGTTCACAGACACCTTTCTCCACATCTGGGCACCATGCCAGGGGTGTTCCTGGGTGATGGCTGGGTGCGCCCAGCCCTGTCTCTACCCTCATTGACCGCTCCTTTTCCAGCAGACCTGCCCCAACCTCCAGCCTGAGTCAAAAAGCCGGTCATCTCTCTGGGCTCCATGTTTTTGGAAATGCTGACCCACTGGGTCATCAGCGTGGGCCAAAGACAATCAGGAAGTGAATTTAGCCACAAGAAGATCTTGATAGTTGGCAAAGGAAAGGACAGGAGAAGTTTGTTGCTCCAGGCTCTGCCCCCCAACCTGTGACACAGAAAGCTGTCAGAGAGGGTCTCTGTGTGCTGAGGGAAGGCCACACACAGGCTCCTCTGCTAGCCTGTGTCAGAGAGCTCCCGGCTGTTCCAGGGGCCCCGTGCTCCAGTCCTGCCAACCCTCCTCTGTGACCTCACCTTCCCCTCACTGGGCCTCAGTTTCTCTGTCTATAAAGGAAGGGTTGGCTTGTTGGCTTATCTCCAAGATTCCTTCCAGCTCTAACTTTATGGAAATGACGTTTTACCCTGTCTGGGTATCAGATTCCTAATCTAGCAATTAAAAGTCATCCTTCTTGTCCATCTACTAGCATGAGAGACCCTAGAAAAATTCAATTGTGAATTACAGATGTGCAGCCATCTCCCCCAGGGGCCCAACTCTGGCCGAGGGGAAACAGGTGTGGGCAACCTGCGCTCCCTGATGTCAGGTTTGGCTGTGGTGGAAAAGAAAGCCCTGGGGCCCCAGAAGAACCTTGGCCCAAGATGCCCCCACTTAACACCGCCTTCATCCCTTCCAGTCTACACCAGCCTTGACCAGGGGTTCCCACCGCTTACCGGCAGCCTGCTTCTCTTCGTCAAGTCAGCAGGGGTGTAAATATTTAGGTAAAGGCAGTCTTCGGAAAACGTGAGGCTAATGTTCTCCTTTCTGTTGGTAAAGAGATCCGAGAGCAACTGCGCCCCCACTGGGTCCTGGGAGCACCTGCGAGGGGCAAGGAGAGAGAAGAATTCTTGAGGTTCAATCAGAGCTGACCATGGAGATGTCTCCTGTGGTCATCGAAGGCCTTGGACTGCCAGCTTCAGGCCAGTAAATAGTGTTGTTCTTACCATACCTGGGGCATGCGATGGGGATCCTCAGGCTCACCAAGGTCTCCCAGGACCATGTACGGTCAGACCTGACCCTCTTCCCATCTGGGTCCTCTGGAATGCCCTGGGGCAAGGGAGGAGGCTGCCTAGTGTGCTGATGGGCATGAGAAAGGACCATTCCTGCTTCCCTGGGTCCACACCAGTGCTGTGTGACGCCCGGTGTAGAGTGCCTATATTCTGCCCACAGGGAAACATGGTCTAGTTCACAGGAGACTTCCAGAAACCAGGAGAAGTCAATCAAATGGCATATATTTAGGGCCTACAATAGATCAGGGTCAAATGTTTGTGGGGCAGCATTAGAACTGCATCCTAGCCCTGCCTTAGCCTGAATGAATCACCAATCATTTCAATCATCCTGCCTGTATGATGAAGACTCTGAACACGCAGAAGGACAGGTTCAGAGATTGTCCAGCAGAACAGAACGCTTTTTTTCTGTACTGCGTGGCATGTGGATCTTACTTCCCTGACCAGGAAGTTGAATCTGTTGCAGTGGAAGGGCAGATTCTTAACCACTGGACAACCAGGGAGGTGGCCACCGTGCTGGGTCGTCTGTCGGGGACCTCACTGTATGGATCTCTTCATTTGGCTAGCGGTTTGTATCCTTCAATATCCTTCATAATGAACTGGCAATCTAGTGAGGAAACTAGTTTCTTGAGTTCTGTGGGCTGCTCTGGTAAATTAATAGAACCCAGCAAGGGGGTTACGGGAACCTCTGATTTATAACCAGTTGGTGAGACACACAGGTTACAACTTGGAATTGGCATCTGAAGCAGAGGGAGGTTTTTTAGGACTGAGCCTTAAAATTCCATCACAGATGGAATCTGATGCTATCCTTGGCAAAACAGTGTCAGAATTAGTTAAACTGTTGGGCACCCATATGGTGTGCAGGAATTGATTTATTTTTTTAAGAATTGATTTTTGACGTGGCAAACACACACACACACATTAGAAATGGGTAGAGAAAACTCTGTGATTCCATTTTAAGGGAGAAAGTACGCAACAGATAAAAGACTGGGAAAAGAGAATGCAAAATATGAATAGTAGTTCTGGCTTGGTGGTGGAACTGTGTGATTTTCATTTTAACTTCACTCACCTGTACTTCCACACTTTAAAAAATTAATTACTTAATTTTATTTATTAATATTTGGCTGCACCAGATCTTTGTCATGGCATGTGGGATTTTTCAGTTGCAGCACAGGAACTCGTAGTTGTGGCACTTGGGATCGAGTTCCCTGATGTGGATTGAGGCCATGCCCCCTACATTGGGAGCATGGAGTCTTAGTCACTGGACTACCAGGCAAGTTCCCTCACTTTTAGGTAATAAGTGTGTACTACTTATTACTTGTAATCAGGAATGGAAAAGAATGAATGTTTTTTTAAAAGAAAGCGAAGACGGATGGGAGTGAGGACGGCTGAGAAGAGAAGAAGGAAAAGAATGTAGCAGATGCAGGACCCTGGAAATAATTAGAAGTCTCTTACTGAGATAAATAATATGTGACTTAAAGGTTGCAGACATCCGAGGTGCCTTGGGAAGCAGCTGAGCATCTTCTTTGCCCAACTTGGCCAGCTAACTACAAAACATCAACCATGGTTCTGCTTGTGCCAAGGTAGCAAGACACGTTGGGAGTTGAGAACTCGGGCAATCAACACCCCAAAGCACTACCACCCACACATCTCCTGGCCCACCTTACTCCCCGCTATGGTAAAGTTCAAGAAGGAAAATAAACAGAACTGTGAAAATTAATAAAGGGAAACCTCACTAAAATAAAATGCAGAGGTCAGGAGGGGGAATTCTCAGGAACATACCACTTCACCTCAATACAGATTCCATTAGGTAGAGACAGACTTTGCACCTCTGGCTGGAAGTGACAGGACTTTACTATGAGAAAGATGAACTCTTCCCTTGGCAACAGCTCAGCCAATGAGAGACTGTCATTCCTCAGCCAATGAAAAGCCACTACATAACAAACCCCCAGTTTCCTTCAGTGGACTTTTTGTTTGTAACAGTGCCTCCTAACTTCCCCGTGGCCTCTATCAAAGAATTTCCTTTGTTTGGCCTGATTTGCATGTGGTTTGCCATAGTTGCATATCCACGATGGCAGTTCTTTGCGGCTCCCAGATCAACCCTGGTTCTGCTGGAAAATATCTGGTGGCTTTCTCGTTTTAGGTTAACAGAATCATTACTTTTGAAACCCCTCACCTGCTCCACTTTCTACTTTTTCCCACAGCACTTATCATATTCTGAGACATTACATCATCTATGTGTTAATTTGCATACTTCTTCCTCTCTGTCTACCCCAGCTATGATGCAAGCTCCATGAACGTGGGATCTTTGTTCTGGTCACTAATGGATTCCAGGAAACTAGAAGATACTTGGGAAAGTTGCTCAAGAAATATTAGTTGAATAAAGGGCTCTAGAAAACTATAAGAGTTCTGGAAGGTTGATAGGGATCTACAATATCTTGAGGATTCCAGGATGAAGTATGAGCCACTCACAGGACTGTCTTGGCTCCTTCCTGCATCCCTTTGAGACTAACAGCCCCACTGAAAGATGCCAAAGCCACACCCCCGACTTACATGGGAGGGTAAGAGGTGGTATTCTTCACCAAGGTCCACGGCTCTGCAGGCTGCGGTGGAGCAAACCTCAAGGATCCAAGAGGAGGCTTGGCAAAAGGGACTCCCAGGAAGACGGCCACAGGCTGTGCAAATCCTTTCAAGCTGACATGTGTCCCCAGGACTCTGCCCTGAGCAGTGTCCACAATAGGCGGTGAGGGCGCCAGCCCTGCTGGACATTGGGAGGAAGTGAGGACTCGTCAGTGGTGATGGTGAACTGGAGCCTGCGTGGATTTTGTTACCTTTGCCAAGTGATCTTTAATGTCCTCTCAACTCTTTAAGCCTCAGTTTCTTCTCATATAAGAGAGGGAGAAGCTAACTTTCCTTGCTAACTCACAGGGCTATCTGAAGGAACAAATTGCAATTGGGGGTGTAAGAACATCCTATGTAACAACATAGGACATAAATGCATGAAGAAGAGCTGCTGGGAATGAAGATGGCACTCAGGTTCCATACTTAGGATCCTCTGGAAACAACCACCCACTGGATCCCAGTGGTGAGCTGCACGCTGGATAAGAGGAGGAGCAAGAGGCGGCTGCTCTCCTCAGACATCTGACCTTACGTGCAGAATGAGCACACACATACCTGACCCTCCTGTGGGGAGAAGTGGCCCCTGTCCTGGGAGAGGTACTGAGTAAGGCCCCATAGGAGACAGAAGAGGGAGCGAGGCCCACTGACTGCTGGCTTCATGGAAGCAGTGACCTGGCATCTGGGACTAGCAGTGCTGGAAAGAGTGACACCGGGAAGTGAAAGAGAGGGTATAAAGGCATAAAGAGAGACGAGATTGTGCAGAGGGGAGGCTCTGAGACAGCAAAGCATAATGCCTGCCTGAGGAAGCGCGATGGGCCCCTTTGGGTCAGGAAGAGTCATGGGGGTGGAGCATAATCCTGGAAGGTTCATGGCTGGGAGAGTCCCAGATGCCAGGCCAACCATTCGGGCTTTAGTTAGGGGGTAAATGAGCAACCGTGAACCATCCTGGCGTAAGAGAGAGACACAATCAGCTTGAAGAAGCTCCATCCGATGACTCTGAGCACGGTCACCAGAGGGAGCGAGACTGGGGGTCACATTTTGTCTGGCCCAGTCTCGTGGAGCAGGCGGTTTTTTCTCACTGAGCTCAAATGCGTCTCCTACAGTTGCCATGTCAGACCCGTTCCTCGCTGCTCAGGGAGATTCTGCGCCTTCATGAGGCACGGGGCCTTAGTGTGACCCCTGTTCACGCTTGTCCCTCAAGTCCTCTCTTGTCCATTCTCAACAGCTGCAGTTTGTTTAAGCATCCTAACAGGAAATGATTTCTAGGCTCTCACCCTCCCAATTGTTCCCCTTTAGATTCAGATGAAAGGCAAACCTCTCTCTCAAAAGTGTGTGGCCAGAACAGAAAAGAATAACCCAGATCTGTTCTTATGGGCACATGCAATGACAGCCTTCAAGAGACATGAAGTGGACAGATGCCCGACTGGCAAGGGGGAAAATGTGGGTAATGGGTTGAGAGGCAAAGGCAGTGATGCTGACGGCAGATGTTGACACTTTTGTTGCATGTTTGTGGATTGAGCACTCACCATGTGCCACGTGGGCACTCTAATCAGAAAAGCCTGGCTAGGGAGACATCAATATGTCCATTTTACAGATGAGGTAACCGAGGAAATGGAGGAAGACAGTATGGACTTTCTAAAGGTAGTAAGGTATGGACCTGCCAGGTAAACCAGCAGTAAGGGGATAATCAGCTTCTAGTGTGTTCTTATTCAGTGCTTCCCCTCAGTTCCAGGCCTGTCACCGTGTCACAGCACCGGGAGGAAGATAGACCCAGGGCAGCCTGCGCCGTCAGAGCACTGATGGCCAGAGCACTGGCTCTGGACTCAGGAGACAGAGAGAGAATTCAGAGACTGATTTTCCAGCTGACCTTGGGCACGTACATTTCCCTCCTGAGCCTCAGTTTTTCCATCTCTAAAATGGTACAGATGCATTCTGAGGGCGCTTGCTACATTGTTGGGTTCACCATGTCCTCTCTGTTCTGTATTCTGAGGCTTTGACATCTGGAGCCTTGCTGATTGTGCGGGCATGGCCCCTCCCAGAGCTAGCCAATCCCTGGAGACAGGAATGAGCTTCCCCTTCCTCCTGCCGTAGCCGGTACCCCAGTCTCCTTCTTTCTCAGGCCCTCTGCTCCATCACCATCACCCTGCCCCAATCACCCCACTGCAAAATACCTGAACACTGTGGGCGCCCCTAACCTGCTGACATTGGTTACCTCGGGACTCCCAAACCTGTTTATCCTGTCTCTCCTCTTCCTTTGGCATCAGCAACCAAGATAAAGGCCCTTCATCCCAATTTCTTTGTATTCCCTCTGCCTAGAGACCCCCTCGCCGTCTTCATCACCTGCCCCACCATGGAAAGGCCATGCCCTCTTCTTCAGGGAAATGTGTCTTAATCATCTTTTCAATGGCAGTTGGCTCCTGGACCTGCTTGCCAATATAGGTAGATGTAAGAGACGTGGGTTTGATCCCTGGGTTGGGAAGATCCCCCGGAGGAGGAAATGGCAACCCACTCCAAATTCTTGCCTGGAGAATCCCATGAACAGAGGAGCTGGGAGGGCTAGAGTCTGAAGGGTTGTACAGAGTCTGACACGACTGAAGGGACTTAGACACACACTCCTGATCTGTGGGCCTCAGAAGACCCCAGACTTTCTGTTAATACGCTGTCTTGGAAAACAACTCCTTTATCTCTTTTTTCACTTTCTCTGTTTCAGGCACACTTTAGAAGCAACAGCCCATTTCCACCTCACAAGAGCCCACTGAGGTGGATACAGCTGTCACCCCCATTTTCGAAATACAAAGCCAAGGTCCAGAAAAGGGACCTAACGTGTCTAAGAACACACAGCTACTAAGTGGTGAGCCGCGACGGCCACCCACACCGCTGTTTCCAGAGCTGGTATTAATACTCTGGTAAGGCTGCCCGGGTGGCTCAGTGGTAAAGATTCCGCCTGCCGTGCAGGAAACGTGGGTTTGATCCCTGGGTGCAGACGATGCCCTGAAGAAGGAAACTGCAACCCACTCCAATATTCTTCCCTCGGAAATCCCACAGACAGACGAGCCTGGCAGGCTACGGTCCATGGGGTTACGAAAGAGTCAGAGAGGACTTAGCCAAAAAAACCAAAAACCCCTTCCAAGATTCTGGTAAGGACCTGCTCCATAGCCGTGTTAATAATCAAGAGGGAAAGACATGGAGGAGCTCGCCCAAGTCCTCGGAGGGATGTGGAGGTGAGCTTGTTGTCCTCCTCTGGAGTGGTGGCTCGCAGCCGAGTCTGGGGTCTGTATGGCCCCCTGTGTCTCCTGCTGCGTCTCCTCCTGCTGGGCTACACCAGCCACGTTCACAGAGCCCGCACTGCTGCAGCGCCTGGCCTGTCACTGCTTTGCCCCATGCGCATCTCCTCTCCCATGCTCCCCATGAGGATTTCCAAAGGAGCCCCGGCTATTTGCATTCAGGGGGACTCACCCCAAGCTGTGCAAGTAGAGATCGAGGTCAGAACCAGAGCGCAGAGCCACATTGTGGAACGGCAGCTGCTCCTGTGGCCACAAGTCTCTGCCCTGCCCAGAGCGCTGCTTCACTCTGGGCCCTCAGCTCCTTCCGCAAGCTCCTGCCCCAGCTGCTCCAGAACAGAAAAACTGGCCTCCCTTCCTTGTGGGTGCTTGGGGCCTGTGAGCCACGCCCGCCGAGACCTCACCCTCTTTGAAATCAAGAACCCGGACCTAACTCTCCAATTACAGGTAGTCACAGACTCTTCAAACAATTTGTTTCCTAAGGGCTTCTCCCTTCCTTGACTCTATGCTCAGTGTTCTGTGAGATTCCCAGGGCAGGCGCAAGCAGACACAGGCCTTCAGACAAGGGCAGCCTTTGGTCTGGGGCCCTCAGAACAACTGGAAAACTTGCAGAGTGACCCTTAGCCCCATAGCTGCCCAGTTAGAGAATGAGATGTGGGGCTTGTTTCAGAGTTCCAAGTTCTTATTTTGGAAGCATCTTGATGCCCTTCTGATGCCTAGATTAAGTTTACAGTGTTCCTGCCAAGTGAGTCAGCCTCCTGCTGCACACCTCAGCATCAGGGAACTCATTACCTCTCTATGTAAGGATCTTTGGAGAGAATGGGATTACATAAAGGGACTCCACCTCTCCCTCGTCTTTGGCTCTGATTATTCATTCATCCATCCCTCCCTCCACCCTTCCTTCTATTTAGTCATTATTTCATTTATGCATTCATTCTCCAAATATTTGCCAAATGTCTGGCTCTATGTTAAGTGTTATTCGTCTTTCCAGATGGCGCTAGTGGCACAGAACTGGCACAGAACCCGCCTGCTAGTGAGGGAGATGCAGATTTGATCACTGGGTTGGGAAATCCCCTGGAGGAGGGCACAGCCACCGACTCCCATATTCTGGCATGAGAACGCTATGGACAGAGGAGCCTGGGCAGAGGCTACAGTCCATAAGGTCACAAAGAGTCGGACACGACTGAAGCGACTTCCCATGCAAGCCAAGTGTTATGGAGACAAAGATAAATCTAAGACATGGCCCATCTCCTGGAGGAGTCACCATGTAATAGACAAGACAGAGGCAGGGAGAGGTGATAGGTGGGTTGCAATGCAATGTGGCAGCGCCAAAGTAGAGGGATGCAGAGTGCCCTGAGTACACCTGTGCCAGTGCCCTCACCCTCTAGGGACAGAGGAAGGTGCTCAAAGCCCGTCTAGTAGAATCATTATATGTCCAATACATGGGACATTCTCTAAGTTCAGTCTGGTACAGCCGGCTAAGGCAACACAATGCTTTCAGTGAATCTAGTGATGCACACCTCTGTTGCTTAACAAGGAAAGACAGTCATGATCTATTGCCAGTGGGAAAAACAACTATAATATAGTTATGACCGCATTAGGATCCTGTTTGGCAGTCACTCAAAAATCACACACAGGGACTTCCCTGCTGTCCAATGGTGAAGACTCCACACTTCCACTGCAGGTGGAATGGGTTTGATCGTTGGTCAGAGAACTAAGATCCTGTATGCCATGTGGATTGTTCAAAAATGTTTTCTAAAATATTGAACACAGAGTCATCATATTACCCAGCAATTCCACTCTTAGGTATATACCAACAATAGTTGAAAATACATACCTACAAACACTTGTACACAAGTAACAGTGATTCATGATGGCCCAAAGCAGAAAAAAGGAGAAATCAATAAAACTAAAATAAATAAATAAAACATGAAAGTAAGGAAATTAATTAAAAAAATGTCCAGGAACAGATGAATGGACAAATATCTATCTGTACCATGCCATATTATAGAAATGAAATACCGGTTCAAGCTTACATGGATGAACCTTGAAAATATTGAATATCACGCTAATGAAAGAAGCCAGATGTGAAAGGACAGCGATTGTATGATTCTATTTATATGAAATGTCCAGATTAAGCAAACCATAGAAAGTAGCTCAGAGGTTGCTGCAGGCCCGGGCTGTAGGGAGGAATGAGGTGTGAGTGCTTCTGGGTAGAGGCTTCTCTTTGAGATGATGAATGTTCTGGGATTACATAGCGGTGATGGTCGCGGAACTCTGTGAGTATACTGAAAAACCACTGAACTGTAAGCCTTAAAAGGTGAATTTTGAACTTCCCTGGTGGTCCAATAGTTAAGGTTCCACGCTTGCCATGCAGCGGGTAGGGGTTCAATTGCTGGTGGGGGAATTAAGATCTCACATGTCACATGGTGTGGCCAAAAATAAATAAACTTTTAAAAACATGAATTTATGGTGTGTGGATTATCTTTCATTAATGAGATATTTTAATAATCTAGTCTTCCTGAAGGCTCAGTGGGTAAGGAATCCTCCTGCAATACAAGAGACACAGGAGATACGGATTTGATCCCTGGGTTGGGAAGATTTCCCTGGAGGAGGAAATGGCAACCCACTCCAGTATTCTTGCCTGAGAAATCTGTGGACAGAGAAGCCTGGCGGGAAACACTTTACAAATGCCCCACTGTGAGACCAAACATGCCTCAGATGCTGTGCTTGGCATCCCCAGAGGGAACATCAGTCTTGGCTTGGCCAGTTCCAGTGACAAGTCACCCGATTTTCCTGAGAGCTCCCTGTGCTGACTTGGCTCTGAATCTTTGAAAGTTCCTCCCTAAGTCAGGCTGAAGTCCACCCTTCCTTGAAAATTCAGCCCTTTGCTACTTGAAAGTCACAAACTGATTTAGATTTGGAGGGAATTTCCAGTCTCTTTTCTAGCAAGCGTACCTGAGACTTGGTTCCAGACAGAGAACTTCATACCTTCCTCTGCAGGGTGATGGCTTCTCTGCAGTTTGAAGGGCGTGGTGCGTGTGTGCTAAGTGGCTTCAGTCCTGTCAGACTCTTTGCAACCCTATGGACCATAGCCTGTCAGGCTCCTGTGTGCTAAGTGAATGGCAATAGATTCAAGGTGTTCCCCCGCCTGGCAGTCGCTGGAGGGAATCGCTATTTGATGTTCAAGAGAACGGGGAGTTATGTGGCTCAGAAGAAAAAGAAATGCAAAAAGGCAAAATGGTTGTCTGAGGAGGCCTTACAAATAGCTGAGAAAAGAAGAGAAGCGAAAGGCAAAGGAGAAAAGGAAAGATATAACCATCTGAATGCAGAGTTCCAAAGAATAGCAAGGAGAGACAAGAAAGCCTTCCTCATGATCAGTGCAAAGAAAGAGAGGAAAACAATAGAATGGAAAAGACTAGAGATCTCTTCAAGAAAATTAGAGATACCAAGAGAACATATCATGCAAAGACAGGCACAATAAAGGACAGAAATGGTATGGACCTAAGAGAGGCAGAAGATAACGAGAAGAGCTGGCAAGAATACACAGAAGAACTATACGAAAAAGATCTTCATGACCCAGGTAACCATGATGGTGTGATCACCCACCTACAGCCACACTCTTGGAATGGGAAGTCAAGTGGGCCTTAGGAAGCATCACTATGAACAAAGCTAGTGAAGGTGATGGAATTTCAGTTGAAATTTTAAATCCTAAAAGATGATGCTGTGAAAGCGCTGCATTCAATATGACAGCAAACTTGGAGAACTCAGCAATGGCCACAGGACTGGAAAAGGTCCGTTTTCATTCCAATCCCTAAAACAAGGCAATCCCAAAGAATGCTCAAACTCCCGCACAATTGCACTCATCTCACATGCTAGTAAAGTAATGCTCAAAATTCTCCAAGCCAGGCTTCAGCAACATGTGAACCGTGAACTTCCAGATGTTCAAGCTGGCTTTAGAAAAGGCAGAGGAATCAGAGATCAAATGCTAACATCCGTTGGATCATCGAAAAAGCAAGCAACTTCCAGAAAAACATCTACCTCTGCTTCATTGACTATTCCAAAGCCTTTGACTTTGTGGGTCACAAGAAACTGTGGAAAATTCTGAAAGAGATGGGAATACCAGATCACCTGACCTGCCTCCTGAGAAATCTCTATGCAGGTCAAGAAGCAGCAGTTAGAACTGGACATGGAAGAACAGACTGATACCAAATCAGGAAAGGAGTACGTCAAGGCTGTATATTGTCACCGTGCTTATTTAACTTATATACAGAGTACATCATGAGAAATGCTGGGCTGGATGAAGCACAAGCTGGAATCAAGTTTGCCAGAAGAAATATCAATAACCTCAGATATGCAGATGACACTACCCTTATGGAAGAAAGCGAAGAATTAAAGAGCCTCTTGAGGAAAGTGAAAGAGGAGAATGAAAAATTTGGCTTCAATTCAACACACAGAAAACTCAGATCATGGCATCTGGTCCCATCACTTCATGTCAAATAGATAGGGAAACAATGGAAACAGTGACAGACTTTACTTTTTTGGGCTCCAAAATCACTGCAGATATGAAATTAAAACATGCTTGCTACTTGAAAGAAAAGTTATGACCAACCTGGACAGCATATTAAAAAGCAGAGACATTACTTTGCCAACAAAGGTCCATCTAGTCAAAGGTATGGTTTTTCCAGTAGTCATGTATGGATGTGAGAGTTGGACTCTAAAGAAAGCTGAGCACTGAAGAATTGTTGCTTTTGAACTGTGGTGTTGGAGAGGACTCTTGAGAGTCCCTTGGACTGCAAGGAGTTCTGATCAGTCCATTCTAAAGGAAATCAGTCCTGAATATTCATTGGAAGGACTGATGCTGAAGCTGAAACTCCAATACTATGGCTACCTAATGTGAAGAACTGACTCATTTGAAAAGACCCTGATGCAGGGAAAGACTGAAGGTGGGAGGAGGGGATGACCAACGATGAGATGGTTGGATGGCATCAGCGACTCAATGGACGTGAATTTGAGTAAACTCCAGGAGTTGGTGATGGACCTGGCAGCCTGGAAAGCTGCAGTCCTTGGGGCTGCACAGAGGTGGACATGACTGAGTGACTGAACTGAACTGTGGCTCTGAAGTCAGCTCTCAGATTGCCTTCACGTGCCCTGTGTGAAGAGCCAGCCTGTGCAGAGTGCATGGGTTTGGGTGTCAGGCATCCTTGTTCACAGACACCTTGTCACTTCCTGGCAGAGGCAAGTTACGGATACACTCTGGAATTCCATTTCCTCTTTCCTATAAAGAAGATAATAAGACTTCACTTGGCAGTTCAGTGGTAAAGAATCCTCCTGCCAATACAGGAGACATGGGTGGGATCCTTGATCTGGGAAGATCCCACATGCCACAGAGCATCTAAGCCTGTGTGCCACAACTGTTGAGCCTGTTCTCCCCCACAAGAGAAACCACTGCAACGAGAAGCCTGTGCATTGTAACTAGAGAAAGCCACACGTTGCCACACATAGCAACGACGGCCCAGCATGGCCAAATATAAATAAACAAATAATTAAAAAGACGATATTGCTATGTGGGGGAATAAATGAGATAGTGGCTTGATTTCCTAGCATGGGCTTCCTGAACAGTGTCCATTATGATCTCCATATCCACACTGACATTAATGGAGCTCCCAATAAGCACCTGGAGAAAGGCTTATTGGTTTGCAACCATGCTCAGCGTGAGGCCACAGACAGATAGGAACCTTGCTTATCTGGTGCCCACAGGGCCTGTGCATGTCCTCCAATAAGCCCCACAGAATAAGTCACTATACCACCATTTGAGCAAACTCAGTGAACTTGCATGGTCTGGAGGGACTGCTAGTTACAGACAGGTAAAACAACTTCACTAAGGTCACACAGCCCATAGTCAGAGGGCTGAATCTACACTACACTGTCTCATCACGTGGCCATGCTGTGTTGATGACGATGCCCCTGGATGCTGACCCTGCCTCTCCTTATTCAGAGTTGTAAGGGTGCTCAGAGACATCCAGTTGTACTCCTGGCTGAAGAGGTGGGAGGATGAGGGCCAGAGACATCACCGAGTATGCAGAGGGTCCTGACAGCCACCTCAGTCCTTCCCCCCAGGTGTTCAGTGTCCTCACTTGTCCTGGGATGACATAGTGGGGGTTATCTTGTGGGGGGTGAGGGTAGGAGGCTGCAGGCAGCCTGCAAGTGTGTCAGTCCAACACATAACCTCTCTGTGCCTCAGTCTTCTCTGCTCTAAAGTGCAAAATAATAGTGTCTGGCTCTCAAGATGAAAGAATGTAATATATGCGCAGACTGTCATAATATGTTTAGTGAGCATAATGTCAGCTATTTATTTACTATTATTATTAGCATAAGAGCCATTTGTCTCCTCCCAGACAATCAAGTAGGGGCAGGAGGCTTAGCTCTGGGTTCTGTGTCGTCCACATCAACTCTGTGAGCATGTGACCAGTTCCCCTGAGAGGGCTTCCCTCCATTCAGGAAAAGAGGCATTGACCCTAGAGATAGAGGGCCATGAACAAGACAGTCTGGGTCCTCCTAACAGATACAGAAGGATCCTGCCCTTTCTGCTGTCACCTGCTCCAGGGTTTCCTTACCATTTTCTTTTCAATGATTCTTACATTCATTATATGAAATTAATATACATTTTCTTACATATATGGAAAAAAAATCCCTTGACCACTAGTGAAAAAGAGAATCAGTCGGTAACCAGAACATCATATATACATTTCTTTTCTCACATGTGACTCCCAGGATTGAGCCTTATACAGTGAGAAGTGCTGAAGACATAGTTCTGGGCTAAAGGGAATCTTTCTCACTTTCCGTGAGGAAGTGGAAAAAAAAAAACATAAGCAGAGCACCACCTCCCAGCACCATGAGCCTGCCTGAGAAGCCTCCTAGTACTGTGTGCAGTTTTGCCTTTGAAAAGGCCATCCGAACTAGTATTTCCCTCAGGGTTGCTGTGAGAATTCAAAGAGCAAAAGCAATGAACAAGTCTTGGTACAGACTCCAGGGTGTGTACTGGAGTCTGACAGGGTAATACCCACTGGTCTTTCTTACTGAATGACAGGTCTGTCTATCTCCCTGGGGGGCCATCCTATAGGGAACCTCCATCCTGGAGAGCAGAAGCCCCATTAAAGTTGAGGGAAGCCGCTGGAAAACTGAGGCAAAGGGGCCCCTGGTGAAACGCGCCATTGTCTCTTCAAGAAAGGAAAACGGAAGTGAGGACCAGAGGCCTAAGGAAATGTGGGTCGCGGGGCTGTTACAGGAAAACCGCTGCGAAAGGACCATGGTGGGGACCGAGGCAGGCCATGCCTGGGGACCCCGGGGAAGGGGAAACGGTGGCGAGGGTCACCTCCTCCCCGGCCTCAGCCAGGTGGGACAGGAGCCAGCGGGAGGCGGGGGTGGTTCACTGGCTCCAGGCAAGCGCGACCCAGAGGCCGGCGGCGCGGGGTCTGTGGCGGGGAAGCCGCGAGGACACAGGAGCCGTGTTCCCAGACGCTCGGGAACAGGTGGCTGCTCACGTGGCGAACATGGGGACGGGCGGCCGGGGAGGCTGGGACACCACTTACCGCTGGGCGCCAGGCCCCTCGGCTCCAGCCCGACCCAAGTGGAGCGACGCTCGGCCCGGCGCTGCGGGCGGGGCGGGCGCAGGGGGCGGGGCCTCTGCGCGCGGGCCACTCCCCTCGGAACGCGGGCTAGGCTCTGGGCTCCAAGGCCTCGCACCGGACCAGTGGGTCTGCTTCACCACTGCTTTGGACCTTGGACCTCGCCTTTCCTCCTGATGGACCCCAGGTGCTCCTGCCCCACTGGTGAGGGGCCCCTGGATTTGAGCCCTACTGATGCCTGCTTCCCAGGCACAGGACGGAGGGTCCCTAGGGTTGCAGAAGGGAGTGTGTGGAGTTTGATCACAAGGAGACCCGAGTCACTTGGTGCTCCAGGAGTGTCTTCCTAGCCAGGCTCTTGAGAGCATTTCAGGCCCCCTTGGCCTCTATTCTAAATCTGAGGGCACGGAGGCTCCAGACTATCCCTCTTGTCCTCACCCAGGGGGTCAGGGGACAGCAAGACCAGGACCCAGTGCTGGGCGGAGACCTTGGAGCTGCCGGGCCTTGGGGCAAGAGGGGACATGGTGCCTCTTGGGGTTCAGGACATAGACTTGGCCCTGAGCCCCAGTCAACCTGGGTTGGGTCTGGAGCCTGGGGCCTTCCCTGGTAAGGGGATTTACTTTCCTGGGACCCGACGCGAGGAGCTGGGGCTTCTCTATCTGCCTGAGTGGACTGGGAGCTCCAGTGCTGATGCTGACCCAGGAGGAGGGGGAGGGGGCCCTGCTGACATCTGCGGTGGCTCCTCCTTACCCCCCTGCTCACTGCTGGCCTTTCCCATCGGGGCAGGCGGTTCCTGCACCTGCAAGGCCTGCAGATGCCCCTCCTGCAAGAAGAGTGAGTGCGGGCCCTCCTCTGGGAACCCAGGGTCTGGGCTGAGTCTGAGGAGGGACCTGGAACTCAGCAGGCGGGAGCAGGACACTGACCAGACTTCCTGGCACCTGCCTCAGCAGGAACAAATTACCAGTCATGAGATGACATGGTGCCCGGTAGGGGTGAGAGCGAGGATGTTGCACTCAGCCGTCAAGAGTACCCATCCCTCCTGTGTCACTGCCGGGCGACCTCACCTCTCTGCTCAGTTTCCTCCTCTGTGACAGTTGCAACCACATCTTCTGGTTATTTTAGGATTTAACTTTAGGCAACAAGCTTAAGATTTAAGAGTTCAATAGGATTTAATTATGTAAGAGATGGACAGTCTTAGAATGAAGTCTAGCACACACTGAGCAACCAAACTATCAGATATTACTTATCATTCATATTACAGAGATATTTTTCGACTTCTAAACCAATAAGCCAGGGCTGCTGTTCATGGCTGTGTGTCCTGTGTCATCCTCGAAAACCGAGTGTGATTGTGCCATTGTCCAGAGAGGGTTATCATCCTTTCCACAAATGAGGAAGTGGTACTAGTGATGTAAAGCCACGATTAAGGCTGTCCCTGTTCTCCTAAGAGATGCAGGAGGATACCTACCATTCCTGCTATCGCTTGTACTAGGATTTTACCAAACATTTTCTATCTCTATACAAAATTTTTAAATTTTCCTTTCGCTCAGATATAATAGGTCTTACTTACCCAAGGGAAGTGGGTATGCTGGTCTTTCAGTGGTTTGGGGATGTTATTTTTTAAGGGAGAAATGTCTGAGCAGGGCTTCAATCCTGCATTCCTGAGGCAGGTTTTCACTGACCTTACTACCTACTGGGCGTCCCTGGTGGCTCAGTGGCAAAGAACCCACCTGCCAATGCAGAAGACAAGGCTTTAATCCCTGGGTCAGGAAGATCCTCTGGGGAAGGAAATGGCAACCCACTCCAGTATTCTTGCCTGAAAAGCCTCACGGACAGAAGAGCCTGGGGGGCTACAGTCCACAGACTCACACAGAGTCGGACATGACTTGCAGACTGAACAGAAAGAACTATCTGTCACCAGTATTTCCCACGCGTCCCTGATAGAGGCCCAGAGAAGGGCCTGCCGTAAGTGTAAACTCCGCTGTGGGTTAGTAGCTCCTGAGGACTATATACTCTGATACTCACCACAGTTGGCCTCTAGCCTCGATTCACATTTTAGTCACTGTATTCACACACACGGTGACTCCATCTTCCACCTGTCAGCAGTCAGCCAGTGTTCATGTCCCATCTCTCCTCCACAGTGCCCGTCTTCCTTCAGACTTCAGGGTAATTGCCCTGCAATCTCTTTGAATGAATCAGAAATAGTCGTGAAACTGGGAATAATCTGGATTTTTCTTGCAGAAATGGTGGCTGTAACATTCTTAGAGATTTCTACATCCCAGGAGAAGCCAGAAATCACCCCAGCCATTCTGAAAGAGACAGTTTTCACATGACACTTCAGGGACTCACTCCATGGTGGTCACTGCTTGGCCCTGATGTGGTCCATGCCTCAGAAAGGGTTCAGATGAGCTGTTGGAAGAGATGGCTGCAGGGAGGGGCCTGGATGGACAATCTGTAAGTTGAAGGAAGAAGTGCAGACCTGCAGGAGGGCCAGGAAGGGCCAGGCAGCCATGCCACAGTCTCACCATGCGCAGTCCCCTCTTTCCCACTCCAGGGACATCCTCAGTCTGTGTCGCCTCCATCTCTACAGGCAGCTCCACATGGACAAGGGGGACATGGCACTCTGGTCCCCCACATCCTCTCATTGGAGTTGTGGTTGGCCCAGAGGCGTGGAGCAGATGCAGCATCCCCCTCAGCACCTCCCAGGGCCCAGCCAGCTCCACTCTGCCCGCCCAGAGGTTGAGCCAGAACGGCCACAGCACCTTCCTGCCAAGGGTACCCACTGTCTTCATCCTTCTCTCACTAAGGAGGATGGCTTTATTCCAGTGCAAGACAAAGACATCGACTTGGTCTCCAAAAGAACATTTATTTCCAAATTGAGGCCACAGAAACAGAAACTCCCCCTCCTTGACCTCTGCCACTCCCATCGGACAATTCCTCAGACTCCACAATAAGATGCCTCTTTGGCACATAAAAACTTTTAGAGAAACCCCTGTCTTGGGGCCCAGTCGAGTGTCCCATTCACAGCTCGACATGTTTTGACTGTGGTGCCTTCTTTGCCGCCTCCCTGGACCAAAGCTCGTTCCAGAAAGCCACTTCCTTGTCTTTCAGCTTCTCAGCTGCCCGAGTGTTGACACCAATCTGAAGGTACCCTTCTTTGTGGTCATATGCTGGCCAATGGGGAAGCCCCTCCCCATTAGGGTTCCTGAAACAGAATCAAATAGAAATTCACCAAAGCAACGGTTTGGTCCCAACAACATTCTGAGATGGTCAGGGACCCCGCGGCTTCATTTCTGCCAAAGGTTCATATGCTGCCAGAAACAGGAGGCTGACCGTGTCCTGGGCAGCCAGTCCATTACAGGGAGCTCTCATGTTAGAGGTCACAGGGCGGGTTGTTTGACCATCACATGTTGGAAACTCCCTCCACCCAAGAGACACGCCCTGTCCCTTTCCCAACCCTGCTCCATCTCTGCCAGCAGCTCACCCATTCCGAGCAAAGTTGGCCCAGAATTTCATCACCATTTTGCTGAGATTGATTTCCTCTTCTGAGGCACCATCTGTGGGAAGGAGACAAAGCTATTGCTGCTCGAAGTATGGTTCATGGGCAACAGAAGCACTTGAGAAATTGTTAATAAATTCAGAAATGGAGCCCTTACTCTGGACCTACTGAGTCTAAACCTGCATTTTAAGGAGATCTTGGGTAATTCAAATGCACTTTAAGCTTGACAGTTACCAGCTGAGGCTGGGCTCAGTGAAGGCCTGCAGTCAACCCATACGCTGATTGCCTTGTCTTCCTGGCCACCTGACTGCCCTTCCTCTGTCAGTGTTTCAGGGACACACCCCAGGGTTTCTGCTAGAGTAACCCCACCTCCCAGGATGCTCTCCTTTGGGTATTTTTTCAGTTTTCTTCACCCACATATGTTTTCACAGAATCTGAAAAATAACCAAGCTGCAAGATCCCCAAATAGTCATCCATCAGTCACCCATCAGGAAGTGTCCAGAGGCACAGCCCTGGGGTGTGTCACACGCAAGCTGTCTGTTAACTGTTGATGGTGAAGACCTTAAAGACATTTGTGAGAGTTATTTTTTAAAATATTATAATCTTAAAGATATTTCATTAAAAGAGATATGAGCTTTAGGTGGATGGTTGGATATACAGACACACACACATTAGTCCTGGTTCGAGGTTAACAGCAGTTCTAACCTTATGCTCTCACTCACATTCTGGTATGCTCTTGTGAGTGTGGCATGAATACTGGCCTTCTAGCCCTGCGCAGGGCCCTGCAGTGAGACACTCCCGTCTTGCTGATGCCCAGGTCTGGATTCTAGAGTGGCCATGGGTGAGGGCACCAGGATATGCATTCTACATCATGTACGTTAGAACAACAACAACAAAAAATGGTCAGGGCCCTTTGTCCTTCCACCCTGTGATGGTGAATTCAGGAAACTAAGAACTGCAGAGAAGGAGGAACTTGCCCAAGGTCACCAGGTCAAAACTCGGACCAGGATCTCCTAACTCCAAGTTTATAGTCACCAAAAGGCCATCACCTTTTAGAAATGGAGCCCCGAAGACAGAGAAGATTTCATCCCCGTGGTCTCCTATCACCGTCTTGGGTTTCAGCTCTGATGAGAAGCTTGGGCGATATTGAAACTCATACATGTAGATGGGGGCTCCAGCATCTGAAAAACATGGATTCACACATGGTTCATTTCAGCAGACACACACCTGGATAGTATTGAGGGCTCCAGGGGGCCATAAGCAATCAGGAAATTGGGGGCACACGGTCCTGAGTGAACAACAGGAGCATTAATAACAGCTGCCCACTGTGAGAACCAACTGTGTGCCAACTTATGTGTTCCTGCAGCAAGTCCCTGGTTATTAGCACAGTAGAGAATAAAGAGCTTGGAAAACATTCTATGACTTGCTTAAGGGTGCATTGGTAGAGGTGGAACTATATTTGAACCAGTATTTATTCAATGACTGAGTAAATGAATGAATAAACAAATGTTGAAACTCTGGGGAAACTGATTAAAAATAACTATCATTATAGAGGCATCGGGTCAATTCATATAAACCTCTTTGCCCTGATGCATTCTCACACCAGAACATCTAGATACATACAGTTTATGTCCACAGAAATACCACTACATTTCATTGATAGCAGGCTGCTTTTCATTCCTGTGGAGAATACCTGCAGCACAACACATGCTTTCAATTCTGCCTGTTTTTGAGCATTTCAGGCCAAATGCAGTTAGTATCGGATGTACAACTCTCAACAGTTTCCATGCATGTGTTTATGCTGAGGGCCGGGCAGGAATCAGTGAAGGTGGAATGGTGGTGACCCTCTCCTGCCCAATGTCCGGGACTCACCTCTGTAGTGACGGGCCACATTTACAGACGGGATGCCAAATACCACATCTGCTATCAAGTCCAGGAACAGGTCTTTCTTTTTGACAGGGTCGTGTGTCCCTCCTAAATACTTGTCAGTGGCCACTGGAGTCAGTTCCTCAGGAATGCTCTGAAACAGATCAAGTGAAAGTGACCACTGTTAAAATTAAATACAAGATAGAGACCAGACTTATGAATTATCTGTGCAGACAAAACCATTTAAGCCATGGGAGCAAAACTAACTCTCACTTATTTCATGCACCTAAGCAAAACCTAATTTAGGTTATTTTTCTGTAAAGCCCTCTGACAATCACAAAATAAACTTAAGTCATCTCCCTAAAATGGTATGAGATAAGCACTTTTCACCATTCCCTTGACACCTGAAAAAACTCTATTGTAATAAACAATCACTGAAAAGGTGAACAACTTCCTCATTTTCACTTTAGAAGTCATGTTGTAACTTCATGTCCTCAAACCTATCAGTCTTTGAAACTGGAAGCTCCCAGAGAGCAAAGTGGTGTTTATGTACAATAAATTCTTCCTAAATATTACTCATTCACTTGGTGGTTTTAATTTTGCTACTTCTCAATTTTTGACCTCACCACCCCTGGTGAATGGACACAGCATGTCTTCTTTGGTTAATGGTGAACCTTTCAAGTCGACTTGAAACTTTCCCCCACCCCTCAACCTGAGTAACAATAAGCAAAGTAGAAAAAGTGGGTCAGAATCTCCCAGCCCCAGTCTTCATTCTGCCATTAATTGCTCTGCAACTGGGGACAAGCTTCCGGCCCTCTTTGGGGCTCAACCAGTTCCTGTGATTCCTAGAGTCTTACAAGGAAAGGGTAGGACTGCCACAGGAGTGACGTGGCCGTCTTCTGGTCCAGCTTGTCTTCAGACAGAGGGTAGCCCATGAGCTGTTAAAACAAAGGTTAAACAACTGTGAATCATTAAGCAATGGCAGGAAAAACCCAAGGGACCAAACCAATGCAGACTCAAGGTCACCTTGTCATGTCTTGATGGGCATAGGTCTTTGATGAGTTGGGCAAAACCAATGAATCAAATGGACTTTTATATCTAGAGATCAAGGAGTGCAAGGAGGATAAAGTAATTGTTAAGGGAAGGTGCCCCAGTCTTTGTGTGTGTGTGTGTGTGTACAAATAATTAGGCTAGAGTCCCCACAATAATCATCAAGACAGAAAGGGAAGGTTCCAGCCAGCCTAGTGTTGAAATGGAAGGCTCTGGGGCAGAGGACACAGACCTCCACAAATACCCTGCCTGTGTCAGATAACTGAGAAAGCCCCAAATCCTGCCATTATGACTTTGGTCCTTTGGTAAAACCTCTGAAATCGTGCTGAAGAACCACAGAACTCTGCACATAACAACTCCATCAAAATTCTGTCCTAAGAGGTTTGACCAAACTCCAGAACAGCTTCAGGAAGCTTAAGGCCATGTCCCTAGGATGACTGCAGGCCCCCTTAAAGAGCTCTGGGCTGCCAGGAGATTTTACTGTTTGTTCCAGCCCAAACCTGGTGATAGGCAGGTAGGTCCACGAACCCCTTCTAAATCTTTTCTTTGCCCCTTTAGATGTAAATCTTCCACCCATAACTGTTTCCTCAAGGACCTGAGAGCCATCTCTATGAAAAACATACATTCAGGGATAATTCTTGCTCTCTCCTCCAGTCCCTGTGAGAGGAGAAAGGCCTAACTTCAGTGGGGGTCTTGCTTCTACTTACACCACTGCCTCCTTTCATGAAGGCAGGAGTTGTTTCTTCTCCACATAAATGCCAGCTAACAAATCCAGGGAGCCCAGTTACATGGACAATCCATCCCGCCTCACCCATGCCTTAAAGAGGCTCCAGGCTTTCATTTCAGGGATTGGGTTCAGTTCATGATGGATCATTTCCCTGTAGCAGGGATGTAACTGAATCAAATCTGTTATTCCTTCAACTAGTGTCTGGCTTTGTTTATCTCTGTCAGAAGGGAAAGCCCTTCCTAACTTTTAGAAGTCAATTTTAACTCAGGAGGAAGCAGGCTCCTCTGAATCTTTCCAGTGAGATGACTGAGAGCATGGGTGGGGTGGGGGTAATTTATGGAGAAAGCATGAAAGCAGCAAGCCTGAGCAGAGAGGCTGCAGGTTCCAAGCCCCACTCTCCTTGACTCCCGAGCCCCTTCCCCTTTCCAGGCCTTGGGTTTTTCATCTTCCCAGTGATGATCTCCACCAGCCCTCCTGGCACCAACATTTCAGGGTTCATGGATGGGAGGACAACTAGAGAGTGTGTGCGGACGTGGGTCCCCAGAACTGACCACCCAGATGACAGTGTGGACCATCAGAGATGGTTTCCATGGAAATGACAACTTGTATGAAGGGGACAGCTGCCCTGGTCCTAGAGAGAGGTCTGTGACCAGAGATGGGAGGGTGATGTGATGGGAGACACGTCTACAAGGCCTGCTCTTTCTCACCAGTGGAATAATCCAGCCAAACTCTTGCTTGTTGATTCCCACCATGTAGGGAACATTGTTGAAATTCTTTTCAGCCAGCATCTCTTCAGGCGTCTTTGGCAGCAGCATTCCGTCAACCATGGTGGGCAGGAAAGGATGGCTCTAGGGAAGAGAGCAAGGGAGTGTCTATGCTTCCCCTCCCAAGTCACACCTGCATCCCCCTCTCCACCTGCTGGAACCCGAGGACAGTATCACACACCTGGGTGCCCGTGGGTGGTGGCCACACACCTGGGTCCTAACAGAGCGGGCTAAGTCTGCAGGTCCGAGAGGACAGAACTCTGACCAGGGGACAGCAGTGGTCAGGTGATGGGGACAGATCTTCACTCAAATTGGTATGAAAATATATAATATAATGTGCATTTAATTTGAAGTGTACACAGTAATATATCTATGTGCACTTCTCCATCTACAGTCCTTGCAAGCATCTCTTTACAGGAAACCAGCCTCAGCAGGAAGTCCCTTTTTTTTGGTCACTTTAGCAAAGCTATATGATAACCAACTTTTAAACCAGGCCCCTCCTCCACGCTCTATTCATCTCCAGCCCAAGTACACTTCTCAGATCTTTTAATCACACAATACCTTGCCTAGCTTTTTGGTTCTTCCCATAGATCAAAGAAGTAGAAATGAAGAATAAGTAATTAACAGATGACCAGGTCTCCTCCCTAGCTTCCCCTTTAGTAATCTCTGAAATAAACTATGTGAACAAGAAGATATCTAGAAGAAGATCATGAGGAATCAACAACCTGCATATGAGCCTGCAGCCAGAGGGGAATGGCAACCACTCTGATCTCCTATCTCAGTGCAAACTGAGATTACTTCTTTGTTGTTCTTTAAAAAGTTTCATGACCGGGGACTTGCCTGGTGGTGCAATGGTTAGGAATCAGCCTTGCAATGCAGGGGTCTTGGGTTTGATCCCTGGTTGGGGAACTAAGATATCACATGCCTTCAGATAGCTAAGCCCACGCATTGCAATTACTGAGCCCACGTACTACAGCTAGAGAGAAGCCTGCATGCCACAACAACAACAGAAAGATTCATGGCCAAACAGAAACTTGGGAGGTGGTTTTGAGGGGATGCTGACTTCACCATCTCCCCAGATTGCTGTATTCTGATTAAAGTCACCTTTCTTTTTTATGATTTGTGAATATGTATTTGATGTCATAACCAGTAAGCAGCAGGACCCCTGATCGGTTCGGTAAAATTCTCATTATTCGTAGCACTTAAGTTCTGTAAAGTCACCATGACTCTGATTTAGGGAATGCTCTGTCACTTCAACAGGGGAAATATGGGGCCAGGTTCCTAAGCCTCTGGTCACATGTTTTCAACCTTGTGTTGTGTATGTTCCTGTTTAAAGAGACCTTATGTAATATACATTTCTTACAGACAGTTAGTTATGTGTGATATTTATTGATAATAAAACATCAACCAACAAGGCCTCAATGTTTTCTCAGTCTGGGGAGGCTGCTGTTGAGTTTCCTGCATGACTGGGAGGGGGTGGTGTCCTGAGGACTGAGATTCATGGCTCCTCTCCCCACATCCCTGCAAACAGTGTGACTTGCACAGCCAGTCAACCCTGCAGCCCCCCCAGGAGATGATCCGGGCTCCTCGTGAAGGCTCCTGAAGATCCCCTTACCCAGTCATCTCCACTCCCCACACTGGAGGTTTCTCCTCCACCTTCTCCCAACAGGGCATTTTTAGGAACGTAAACAAGACCAGAGGCTGGCTGGGGACAGGGACACAGAGTTCAAAACTGGGGGCATTGGACTAGGAGTCCTGGCAACTGGTTCCACTCCTGGATCTGGTCTTCCTGGCTGTGTGACCCAGGCAGGGTCACTGCCTCTCTCTGGGCCTCAGTAATATAAACACAAGGAGATACCATGATTCCACAAAGAAGAATTATTTCATTCTTTCCTTTTCATTAACTGGAGCTTAAAGGTGTCAAGTGGAGAAGGAAATGGCAACCCACTCCATTATTCTTACCTGGGAAATCCCATGAACCGAGGAGCCTGACGGGCTACAGTCCATGGGGTCACAAAGGATGGGACTCGACTTAGCGACTGAGCAAAGGTGTCAAGACTTAAAATGTGTGATCAAGAAACCAAAGGCCCTTACCTCTCTGGGGTCTCCATGTAAATCAAGAGTAAAAAATTTCTGTGAAGACAAAGACAGAGGTTGTGGTGAGGAGGCTTCCTGGGAGGAAAGCTGACCTCTGTGAGCTGTGCCCAAAGGTACCAAGTGCCCCCTCCTGGCGCCTCCCTGGCTGGGCTGAAAGGAAGCGGGCAGGACTCCCTCCCCTGGGCACCAGCTCAGGATGCAGGGGTGGGATGGGGGAGGGGAGCTCCCAGAGGACTGTTATTGGTGCCTGCCCTGCCCTCCACCTGTTTCCCCTTCTTGTTCCTCCAGGCAACAACACCCCGATTTTCCTTTCGGGGACCCCCTCTTCCCCACTCTCACTCCATGATTGCAGGCATCTGTATGTGACCTCCTGAAGAAGGCAATGGCACCCCACTCCAGTACTCTTGCCTGCAAAGTCCCATGGACGGACGAGCCTGCAGTCTCGGTGGGCTGCAGTCCATGGGGTCGCTAGGAGTCGGACATGACTGAGCGACTTCACTTTCACTTTTCACTTTCATGCATTGGAGAAGGAAATGGCAGCCCACCCCAGTATTCTTGCCTGGAGAATCCCAGGGGCGGCAGAGCCTGGTGGGCTGCTGTCTGTGGGGTCGCACAGAGTCGGACACGACTGAAGGGACTTAGCAGCAGCAGCAGCAGCAGTATGTGACCTCTGTGTGCACCAAATCCCTGGATACAGGGACTACTTCAGGGGTAGACAATTGCCCATGTCAGTTCAATAGAGTTTACCCAAATTTTTGCTGCAATTGTTGGGAAATAGGGTTTCTAAGCAAGTTGTATGTAAGACTAGAGTACTGTTGCTGTCTTTAACCTCCCCAGGGGACAAATCAGTCTGAGAGTGAAACCAACACAGAAAGGTAAAAGCTGAGGGATAGAGATAGATTCTTAATAATAGCATATGTGCATCTGGATCCAGCCATGCCTGAAGCCATCCACTCTTGGATTTGTCAGTGAGTTACCTGAAGATTCTGTCACAACATATTCCTTTCTCTTCTCAAGGCACTTTGAGACGAATTTTCTTATCTTGCTTTAGAAAATCCTGACAAACTCACTGAAATTCGGCCCACCTCACACTTCTCTTTGTTATGAGCTTACCAAGACTGTCCTAGTTTTATCGTGACACTGTAGCTAACAGGCCTGACCATTATGCAGGAAATCCTAGTAAGGATCCCTCCATTGTGCTGTAGGCCCACAATCCAGGTGTGCGTGTGTGTGCATGCACATGCATGTGTGTGTGTGTGTGTGTGTGTACTGGGGAGAGAGGATAATCCTAGAAACACTTCCAAATGATCTCAGAAGATCTCAGAAGAATAACATGGAGGGTTCTCTGGGTTTTCCCAAAGTCACTCAGTCTCCCCTTATAAGCTGACTCTCTTGTGCCACATGAACAATTGATGGAAGAAAGTTACCTCTGACTGAAATTTACACAACCAGAAAACAGTTGTGCTTTTATCTTTGAGCACAGTGGTCACCTTATTTGAGCCTGAGAAACCAGGATCCAAGGCTACATTGGACTTAACCCATGGAAATAGAGCAGAATCCAGTGCTGGAGTCTAGCCCCTGGGAGTCTAGGAGTAGCCTCAGGATTTCAGGGTCCAGACAGACAGTCCAGGCGCTCAGGCTACTCCAACAGTTCCCACTGGCTCTAACTGTGGTGTTCTCTGGGTATCCGTCATGCTGCAACTTCCTGTGACGACCCCCCACCATAGCCATCCGTCAGTCCTGAAATGTCACCTTCTCTGGGAAGCTGCCCTGCCTATTATAATGCATGCTTCACCTCTGTACTCCCACCATACCTAGTCCACTTAAGTCAATGTGTCTATTTCTCCTTGAATAGTTCCTTTTGATAGGGACTACATCCAATTATGTCTGCATCACCTACTCTGTTATCTCCCTGCATACACTTAGCAGAGATGGATGGATGGATGGATGAAATTAGTCAATCCAAGGAGTATGGGTGAATTGGGGGGATAAGTGGATAGATGAATGATAGCCAGCAGACTTGGTGATGGATTCATCATTGATGTTAGAGAGACGGGTGATGAAATACATATATATGGATAATTGGTAACAGATGAATGAATGCTATAGATGAATTGACATTATTTTAGGTTGATGAAAAGATACTGATAAATTGGATTCATTGGTGGATGGACGATAAAAAAATGATGACTGAATGGATACATGAATGGCTGGAAGGTTGGATGGGTGAATGGGTAGATACACAGTTATGTTAGAATCACAACTGAGGCAGACACACAGAAAATCTAGAAAACTGGACCACCACTGGGTTATAATTGAGGTGGTTTCTAAATGAACCAAAACAAATTGTGACAATATTTCTGAAAATCTTTGTTTGAAATAATCCCATCCCCCAAATTCAGGGTGGTAATTATCCCTGAGAATACGTAACGTTTAATTTCTTAAAAACGTATCAGAAACTGAAGCCCCCGTACCTCGAGCGCATGCTCTACAACAAGACAAGGCACGGCAATGAGGAGCCACCAGCCAGAGAGCAGCCCCCACTCACCAAAACTAGAGAAAGCCCGCAGATAGCATAGGAGACCCAGCACAGCCATAAATAAATAAAAATTTTAAAATATTAGAAAACAAGTTTGGAAAAAGTAAGTGTTGATAGATATGAGGAGTCATTACACAGTTGTCTATTACGTTATTTTTTGTCTTTGCTAACATCTGAGATAGTCTGTAATAAGGAAGGAAGGAAAGAAATTTCCCATTCAGATCTAGAGGAGGTGAGAAACTGTCCCAGGTGGTTCTTCCAGGGCAAGAGGACTGAAGCTGAAATAATGAAGCCTGGGGCCATGTTTCCAGGGTAGGGGGGTTTGTGGTTCCAAGAGAGTAGATGCACCTACCATTTTCAGTGTTATCTCCATGAGCTCGTCCTCTGTCTTCTGGCGCAGGCAGTGAACAAGGACAGCCGAGGTGGTGGTTTTACAGCCAGCAAAGGCAGCAATTTGCTGTAGAGATCACAGGTGACAGCAGAATTCAAGAGCCATGTCTCTTCCCTCCATCCATACTGAGTGTTCTCTCCCAACCTCAATTTCTATAGGCAGCCTGTGATAGCAGAAAATAATCCAGACCAGTAGATCCTGGGTCCCAGGCATGCCACTTATATTCTTCAGCCTCTGCTGCCTAATCTCTGTTAAAGTGGACAGAATAATCTCAAAGCTGAACATCTAAAGAGAGGCAGCATGCAGAAGGTGCTTAAGAGCCTGGAATCCAGAATCCCACTTTCTAACTTCAAACCTTGGCTCATCTGATTAATAGACATTTGGCCTCAGGCCAGTCCGTTGCAAAGTGCAGCCAGAGGGGAAGATGCAGAAGAAGAGAAGTCAGGCGTCACAATGACGGGACCCTGGAGAGTGTGCACGGGCTGCCTGGAACCTGGTCCAGTGTCTGACAGACATCAGTGCTCAGTATGTATGTGGTGGAAAAATAAAAAGGCACAGGAAGAAGTAAAGGAGAGAGGAAGAGTGAGAGCACAAAATAAGGGACTTAAGATTCTTCATTCTGCAATTTCTGGTCCTATTTGATAACAAAATCCAGGTTCATCTCTGCCACATCCATTTCCTTTGAATATACTCCCCCTTCTTAACTTTAGCCTGATTAATGGGCTTCTGCTGTTAATAGCCAAACAATTCTGAAAAAAGTTCTCAAAAATTCTAAACATTCTTGGACTCTTATCTCCTCCTCTCCTACTTACCAGTCATCCCTTTAAGTCTGGCTGCTGCCCCCACCCCTCCACCAAACCAGCTCTCATAGCCGGACCAAACATTCCACGTCACTCACACTAAGGCACACTCCTCAGCAGGGACTCTGTTGCTCATCCTTTCTTGTCTTTCTAACAGTCTCCAAATAAAGACAAAGCCCTCACCTGGACCTCTGTAGCATGACCCTGCCAATGGCCCCATCTTCAACTCTCTCCGGGTCCTGTCTGCACTTTCTAACCTTGCCACATCAACGTTCCTCACTCACTCTCTTGAGATACCTGCTCCTGCCACAGGACATTTGCACAGACTGTTCCTTCTTCCTGGATATTCTTTTCTTATCAAATAAAGTACTGATAATCCTTCTCATCTCAACTCGTGATCATTTTATTTTTCAAGAAGCCTTTCATGATAACCTCCCCCTACAAACTGGACTACGTGTTGCTTTTGGATTCTGTTGACATCACATACCTCTATTGCTGCAGTCACAGCTGACATTTTCTAAGTTGTGCAATTATAGAATTTAATCTGCCTCCTAAATTATCAAAGAAGCTTCATGAGGTTGCTAGATGTCAGATTATATCATGACTACTTATTGAGTGAATGAATCCTCTAGGAAATTATCCCAGTCGCAAACCCCCAGGAAGAATCCTCCAGAGTCTCATGGAGCCAGGGAGTTCAGCAGATCTCAGACCCTGAGATGACAGATGACAGGCCGTTGCCCACTGTGCAGCCCCTCACCCCACCTGGCACACTTTGGGAAACATGTTCAGTGCAAAGTGCACGGGGCTGGCAGGCCAGAGTCATGAGCCTGAGTCCAGCTCTGCCCTCGTCACTCTCTGACCTTAGCAAATGCTGCAGCTCTCGTCCCAGTTTGCTAGGTGGCATCACTGGGAGCGGGGCGAGGTGTGTCCTTCCCCTACACGTTCAGCCACCCTCACTTCTGTGATTCTTCGAGGATGTCAGCCAGACCCGATTCTAAGAACAGCCCTTGACAACTTCAGGAAAGCAGAACAAATGGCGTGGGGACAGACCAGTGTGAGACCTACCTCAGCTGCAGCCTTCATGTCCTTCTTGACCAGGGCAGAAGTGAGGGCCACACCACTCTCAGAGATGGCCCGGTGGAAGAGATTCTTGGCCAGGGGAGATAACACCTGGGAGGACCGTGTTGAGAAAGGGAGCTTATGCTCACGGGGAGGGTGGTCTTCAAGAGCTATACCCAACCCAACCCTGTCCTGGACTGCTCCCATGGAGACCATGGGCCCAGCATCTGTGAGAAAACCTCAGCTGGAGGGATGCAGGAGCAGAGTGAGGGCCAGAACAGGCAGTGTGTGGCGCCCACTGACTATAACAATCAACAGTATCTGAAGGCAGCTTAGCAATTCCTAGCAACACTTTAGAGGCACAGTTCTTACAGCAACTATACTCCAGTAGGAATTAATTAAAAAAATAAAAGTAAATAAAAATTTAAACCTGTGGGGAAATATAAAATAAATAAATAAAATGGAGGCACAGTTCTGATTTCCTGTTTCCATTACTCAGAATTTATCCTAAGGAAAATGAGCATGGAGGTACACAACAACTTTTAATAACGCTCATGCTGTTTATAATAGTAAACACTGGGAATAACCCAAGGTTTCAATATTGTGAGATTGGGTAAATAAGCTATTTTTCATTCTTACAGTGGAACTACTTGACAATACACACAAAAATATGAAAGGGTGTT
This sequence comes from Cervus canadensis, assembly GCF_019320065.1. NCBI lineage: Eukaryota > Metazoa > Chordata > Mammalia > Artiodactyla > Cervidae > Cervus > Cervus canadensis. The sequence goes on from NC_057403.1 coordinate 41,710,338, forward strand.
TAATTGTTAGATAAAGATTTATGCTGTTTTATAATGCTAAGGAAAATTTGTATTTAAGAAATTCCACCTAGACTAATACATAGATAGAATCATGGGAAAAATTAGAAAAATACAGATCAAAATGTTCATGGTGAGTCTCCACAGACAATGGGACTGTGAATGAATTTTTTTCTTCTTTGAGGTTATCTGTACTTTTTATTTCTCCACTTTATGAGGAATAAAAACATTTTCCTCTGTGTATTCAGTTGTGAAACCAACATAGATTTTTAAAAAGCAGTAATAGGGACTTCCTTGGTGGTTCAGTGGTTAAGGCTCCAAGCTCCTAATGCAGGGGGCTCGGCTGGGGAACCGAGTTGGGGAACCAACTGATCCCTGGTTGGGAAACTGAAATCCCACAAGCCTAGCGGCCAAAAAAAGAAAAAACAGTAATAGCGTTAACCCTCTGCTCAAATGGAAGCCTCTGCTCAAACGTGAGGTAGTTGGAGTGTTTCTCACAGCTCCCAGCACCTTCTAATCTGATTTCCATCTTTGCCTCCCTTGGCGTCTCCCTCATTCCCACTCCCCACACCACACTCCCAGGTCCCGTCTGTGTCCCTTGTCCCCTGTGCCATCCCCATCCCTCCTCCTCTTCTCCTTCCCCGCAGCCCAGCTCCATCCCTCAGCCCCAGAGCCTGCTGCCCTCCCTGCTGGGCATGGACAAGCCACCAGGTGCCCTCAGAGGGCCCCCACCTGTTCTCAGTGCTCACGTCTCCCTGAACTGTAGTCAGACCAGGACACTCAGCCCAACCTCATGGTCGGCTCCTCTGATTAATCGTTTACAGGCACCCCAAATCTCAAGAGAAGTGAGGTGAGCCCTAACGTTAAAATGATGAAGAAGGAGAGGATCAGCTCAAGCAACACAGGTCAGGAAGAGTGTGTCTGTCGCAGCTGTGGCTGCAGCTACGGCCCCGGAGTCTGAGCTGAGCCCTGAGCTTCCCGGGGGCTGAGGGGAGTCTGGCCGTTAACTCTCCACCATCTGATGCCTCACAGAGTCGGGTCAGCCTTGACTCCAAGTCTTGGAAGTAACGATCCCAGGACTAGATGGGCTGGTCTGCAAGGGGTCCCATCAACAGCCACAGCAGGGCCAGGAAGACTTACAAGAACGGAGACACTTTCCCCTCCTGCTGACTCTCCAAAGATGGTCACAGAGCCTGGATCCCCTCCAAAGTTGGCAATGTTCTCCTGGACCCAGCGCAGCGCGGCCACCTGGTCCAAGTGGCCCCAGTTCCCGCGGCCGTGCTCGTCCCCTGTGCTGTGAGTGAGAGAACAGGGAGGGGTTGGGAGCAGAGACGTCCCGGCAGGGCCCTGAGGACCAGAGATGGGGCTGGGGGTCCCGGTGAGCCTCCTGGAAAGGACTGGGCTTCCACAGCCCTGACACGGGGTCTTCACTTTCCTGCTGTCCTGCTCTGCTGCAGGGCTCTACACAGCCATCCTTCATCTATTGATGAGCATTTGCTATGGTCGGGGTGACACCCTGGCTCAGGTGGTGGAGGAGAGGCCGGGGGAGAGGAAGTGGGGCGAGTATGTGCAGTTACACTGTCACTGGGAGCAGACACGGGCCGTGGGGGGAAGAGCTGAGGGGTCTCTGTGAAGGGGACACGTCCTGGGACACGACTCCCCTGGGACAACACTCCCCCGGCCCACAGGTCTTTGCAGGGAGGTGACCACCCCTCTCCCGGCCCACCCCCAGCATCTCAGGGTAAGAGGTCCTGGCGCCAGTGCATTCAGGAAAAGCTCAGTAACTGCCTTCTGGAGACCTGGTTCCTGTCCCCGGAGAATCCACGTGGGAGACTCAGCCTTCACTCACGCATGTGCCAAAGTCCAGGGAGGAAATGGGGTGAGTGGGCCCAACGCTCCTCCCAGTAGATGTACCCCTGGAGTCAGATGCTCCTTACAACCTCCCAGTTCCAGGCACCCGTTCCTTCACCTACAAGATCGTGGAGCTGCCACATGAGTCTGCCCCTTCTTTACTTCCCAGGAGGAAAGATGTGTGAGCCTCTAAGGGCTATGCTGCATGGTAACTGTCATCTTTAAGTGCCACATGCCAGGCAGCACAGTGAAAAAGAGATAAGTAGTTCAGATGAGATAACAATGGGTTGGGCTCTGTAGGAATAATAGGAGTTTGTCAGGTAGATTAGGTGTTTTATGTGTAAGAGCTCAGAAGTAAGTGGACCAGGGTGGGTGGGGAATGAGAAGGTAGGAGGAGCCCAATTATGAGGGGACCCAGATGTCTTAGTAGGGAGCCTAGCAAGGATCCCCTTGAGGGCTTGCATGACCAGAGTGGGGTCTTAGCGCCCCTACACTGGGGACAATTTGCCACGAGGAGAGTCCGGGGTCTTACCTGAAGAATCCCCAGATGCCCAGGCGGTACTGAATGGTCACCACCACCACGTTTTCATGGGCAGAGAGGGCCAGCCCATCATAGGTTGATGCCCCGCCCACCATCAGACCTCCTCCATGGATCCACACCATCACCTGGATGGGGAGGATGCAACCTCAGGGTTACAGGAAGCAGAGCTGGGGAAGACCTCAGAGGCAGGTTTGGTCACCTACCCATTCTCCAGCTCCGGCCCAGGTCACCACCCAACTCAGGGCACCCTGGCTGCCCCTGTCTGTCTCCCCTGCCCCAGGGCCACCTGCTCTCAGCAATCCTCATGCTGAGAACATCATCATGGGAACAGCCGAGGCTCGCGCACCATCTCCTCCCCAACACTCCCACCTCCCTCACTCCTGGACCCCTCACCCAGCTCAGCACACTCAGCATGCAGAAGCCCTTGGTTAGAAGCTTGCTTCAGCTTCATCTTAGTTAACTTTCATGTGGTGAATTCAGCTTCTCAAGTGAGTGAATGATCGTGTTAAGAAGCACATGCCATGGGTAGTACCTCTTCTTAATATGACTTCCGCTACTCCAGCTCTGCTTCCTCCTCCACTCCCCAAACCTCATCTATCCTCCAAAGCCCAGCCTAAAACCACCTCCTCCAAGAAGTCTTCAACCATTTGATGAATATGATCTGAAAACCTACTAAGTGCCAGGGGCACCTGAGTGAGAACTGAGGATGAGAGAGAACCTGATAATTCATAATACACAGCCCTCAATCTAAGGAGTTCACATAGCTAGAAAATGAGAATGACTAAATTAATAGAAACATTTGGTTAGTAAAAAAAATCAAAGAACTCATATATAAATTATGTGACAAGTATCATTCTAAGCATTTAAAATAAACCATCCATGAGAAAGGAATTACTATTGTCCCATTTCATAGACAAGAAAACTGAGGCACTTAACCACCCTGAGGTCACACAGCTCTCTACACCCACTGACCCCTCCTTTTCCAGCAGACCTGCCCTGACCTCCAGCCTGAGTCTGCAAGTCAGCTCTGTCTCTGGGTTCCATGTATTCTGGAAATGCTGACTCACTGGATCATCACCTTTAGCCAAAACAATTAGGAAGTGAAATTAACTACAAGAAAATCTTGATAGCTGGCAAAGGCAAAGGAGTAACTCCGGGAGTTTGTGATGGACAGGGAGGCCTGGCGTGCTGCGATTCATGGGGTTGCAAAGAGTCGGACACGACTGAGCGACTCAACTGAACTGAAAGGCAAAGGAAAATACATCTTTGTTGCTCCAGGCTCTGCCCCCCAACCTGTGACACCAAGTCACAGTAAGTTGTCAGAGAGGGTCTCTGTGTGCTGAGGGAAGGCCACACACAGGCTCCTCTGCTAGCCTGTGTCAGAGAGCTCCCGGCTGTTCCAGGGGCCCCGTGCTCCAGTCCTGCCAACCCTCCTCTGTGACCTCACCTTCCCCTCACTGGGCCTCAGTTTGTCTGTAAAGAAAGAGTTGGCTTGTTGGCTTATCTCCAAGATTCCTTCCAGCTCTAACTTTATGGAAATGACGTTTTACCTTGTCTGGGTATCAGATTCCTAATCTAGCAATTAAAAGTCATCCTTCTTGTCCATCTATTAGCAAGAGGGACTCTAGAAAAATTCAATTGTGAATTACAGATGTGCAGCCATCTCCCCCAGGGGCCCAACTCTGGCCGAGGGGAAACAGGTGTGGGCAACCTGCGCTCCCTGATGTCAGGTTTGGCTGTGGTGGAAAAGAAAGCCCTGGGGCCCCAGAAGAACCTTGGCCCAAGATGCCCCCACTTAACACCGCCTTCATCCCTTCCAGTCTACACCAGCCTTGACCAGGGGTTCCCACCGCTTACCGGCAGCCTGCTTCTCTTCGTCAAGTCAGCAGGGGTGTAAATATTTAGGTAAAGGCAGTCTTCGGAAAACGTGAGGCTAATGTTCTCCTTTCTGTTGGTAAAGAGATCCGAGAGCAACTGCGCCCCCACTGGGTCCTGGGAGCACCTGCGAGGGGCAAGGAGAGAGAAGAATTCTTGAGGTTCAATCAGAGCTGACCAAGGAGATGTCTCCTGTGGTCATCGAAGGCCTTGGACTGCCAGCTTCAGGCCAGTAAATAGCATTGTTCTTACCATACCTGGGGCATGCGATGGGGATCCTCAGGCTCACCAAGGTCTCCCAGGACCATGTACGGTCAGACCTGACCCTCTTCCCATCTGGGTCCTCTGGAATGCCCTGGGGCAAGGGAGGAGGCTGCCTAGTGTGCTGATGGGCATGAGAAAGGACCATTCCTGCTTCCCTGGGTCCACACCAGTGCTGTGTGATGCCCGGTGTAGAGTGCCTATATTCTGCCCACAGGGAAACATGGTCTAGTTCACAGGAGACATCCAGAAACGAGGGGAAACCAATGAAATGGCAGATATTTAGGGCCTACAACAGATCAGGGGTCAAATATTTGTGGGGCAACATTAGAACTATATTCTAGTCCTGCCTCAGCCTGATTTGCTGGGTTTCCTTGGGTGAATGCCTTGCCTGTTCTGGGTCCCAATCTGTCTGATGTAAGTGAGGGGAGTGATTTCTATAAGGATCTAGCAACACAGACATGCTAATATTTGTCAGCAACTCATCACAGGCAAGAGCTATTGGTTGTCCCAATAGGGGACTTTAAAGATGCTGCAGATATTATAATTTTAATGTTTATCGAATCCTCTCAACTTGCCAACTGTTGTTTTAAATACTTCTTATATATTAACTCATTTAATCTTCACATTGGCCCCATGATGTAGGCTCTATTATTATCCTCATTTTACAGATGAGAAACCGAAGCACAGAGAAGTTAGAGAACCTGCCCAAGGTCACACAGCCAGAAAGAATCACACGATGTAGTGCTTATGTTTTCAAGGATATTATAAGCCACATTTCCGGATCTCAATGCCCCCACAAAAAAAGGCATGACTGCCTTCAGTATGTCAATGAGGCAACTGAGGCGTTGATGTGCTTGGATGACATAGATGTCCAGTCACAGAATATCAGCCTCAAAGATAACCTCTTGATTTCCAACCCATGGGGACTTTCCCTGGATCACCTAGGCAAGGGGCGTAATATTCATAGAAGAAGATTAATAGTTAAAAAGGAAAAACACTCAATGTCACTAGTATTCAAACAAACACAGAATAAAAAGAATAATTTTGTATATAATGGTGATGATAACAATTATCATTAACATTATTCTGCCTATTCAGTAGATAAAAACCATTTTAATAACTCTAAGCATTGACAAAAATTCAATTAATGGAGGTTTTCATATATTAATTAAAACAATGCAGTTGGAATATTTCTGAAGGGAAATTTTTAAAATACTCTTACTCCAAAATGTTATATCTTAGAATTTATCCAAAAATGAATATGCATGAAAATTTAGCTATAGGATGTTCATCAGAGTGCTATTTATAGTATAAAAAATATCAACAACGAAGAACTCCAAATAAGAGATGGAGTAAAGAAATTATGATTCAATACTCAATATAATATGGTGATTAAATGTCAGGTTGTGATATTTAATGACACAGAATGCTGTTCATGATATACTTTCATGAACTTCGTCTACTGCTTTCATCTAAATTACCTGTACTGTGTAATATGATACTGTGATATAAGAAAAATAAGTATTTGTAAGAAGTATGTATTTGATCTTTGGCCAGTCTCTGCTGAAGAGCTCTTGAAACCCTTCTGTTCATAATTTCCTGAGCAGTGTATACTGTTGGGCTAATGAAGTGACTTTTGGACCACACCTAAGGGGGGGAACTGGTTGCCAGAGGAATAATCTCATGATTAAAAGTGAGGGAACGTTCTGTCACCGCCCCCTGAGCTCTGGAAAGAGAAGATGGGCTGGAGGGGAATCAATCACCAGGGGCTAATGATTTCAATCCCCTGCCCATGTAATGGCTTTCCAGGTGGCTCAGAGGTAAACAACCTTTCTGCCAATGCAGGAGACACAGGAGACTACCTGGAAGATTACCTGGAAGAGGAAATGGCAACCCACTCCAGTATTCTTGCCTGGAAAATTCCATGGAGAGAGGACCTGGTGGGCTACAGTCCAAGGGGTTGCAAAGAGTCAGACACAACTGAGCAATGGACACTCATGCCCATGTAACGAAACCTCCGAAAAAACTCAAAAGGACAGGTTCAGAAAGCATCCCGGTTGGTGAACCAGAACTTGTTTTTATTTTTCACACTGCATGGCATGTGGGATCTTACTTCCTGGACCAGGGATTGAACCCTTTGCTGTGGAAGGGCGGATTCTTAATGACTGGACAACCAGGGAGGCCACCGTGCTGGATCCTCCATCAGGGACCTCACCTTATGGATCTCTTCATCTGGCTAGTGGTTTGTATCCTTCAATATCCTTCATAATGAACTGGTAATCTAGTGAGGAAATTAGTTTCTTGAGTTCTGTGAGCCGCTCTGGTAAATTAATAGAACCCAGGAAGCGGGTCACGGGAACCTCTGAATTATAGCCAGTTGGTCAGAAGCACAGTTGACAGCTTAGAATTGGCATCTGAAGTAGAGGGAGGTTTTGTGGGACTGAGCCCTTCACGGATGGAATCTGATGCTATCTCTGGCAAAACAGTGTCAGAAGTTAGTTGAATTGTTGGACACACATATGGTCTGCAAGAATTGCTTTTTGGTGTGGGAAACACACACACACATTAAAATTGGGTACAGAAAATTATGTGATTCCACTTTAAGGGAGAAATTATGGAACAGATAAAAGACTAGAAAAATAGAATCTAAAGTATGAACAGGAGCTCTTGCTAGGTGTTGGAATTGTGTATGATTTTCATTGTCTTAATTTTACTTACCATCGTCACTTTTCAAAAAATTAATTATTTATTTGGCTGCATGTTTCTTGGCTCGTGTGGTCTTTTTAGTCACAGCATGGAAACACCTAGTTGAATAAAGGGCTCTAGAATGCTGTGAGAGTTCTGGAATGTTGATGAGGATCTACAAGAGTTTGAGGATTTCAGAGCAAAGTATGAGCCACTCAGAGGATTGCCTTGGCTCCTTCCTGCATCCCTTTGAGACTAACAGCCCCACTGAAAGATGCCAAAACCACACCCCCGACTTACATGGGAGGGTAAGAGGTGGTATTCTTCACGAAGATCCATGGCTCTGCAGGCTGCGGTGGAGCAAACCTCAAGGATCCAAGAGGAGGCTTGGCAAAAGGGACTCCCAGGAAGACGGCCACAGGCTGTGCAAATCCTTTCAAGCTGACATGTTTCCCCAGGACTCTGCCCTGAGCGGTGTCCACGACAGGCGATGAGGGCGCCAGCCCTGCTGGACATTGGGAGGAAGTGAGGACACGTCAGTGGTGACAGTGAACTGGATTCTGGGTGGATTTTGTTACTTTTGCCACTTTTGTTACTTTGCCAGGTGATCTTGAATGTCCTCTCAACTCTCTAAGCCTCAGCTTCTTATGTAAGAGAGGGTGAAGCTGTCTTTCCTAACTCACAGGGTCATCAGAGGGAGGGTGACTCGGGGTCACATTCTGTCTGTCCCATTCTCATGGGGCAGGCGGTTTTTTTCTCACTGAGCTTAAATGCGTCTCCTGCAGTTGCCACATCAGGCCCGGTCCTCGCTGCTCAGGGACATCCTTCATGAGGCAGGTGGCCTTAGCAATCCCTGTTCATGCTCGTCCCCCAAGTCCTCTCTTGTCCATCCTCAACAGCTGCAGTTTCTTTAAGCATCCTTACAGGAAATGATTTTCAGCCTCTCACCCTCCCAGTTGTTCCCCTTTAGATACAGACAAAAGGTCAACCTCTCCCTCAAAGTATGTGGCCAGAACAAAGAATAACCCAGATCTGGTCTTATAGACACATCCAATGACAGCCTTCGAGAGACATGACATGGACAGATGCCCAGTTGGCAAGAGTGAAAAAGTGGGTGATGGGCTGTGAGGTATAGGCAACGATGGTGACTGCAGCGGTTACTGTTTGTGTTATAGGTAATGTTTGTGTATTGAGCACTTACTATATACCACGTGGGCACTCTAATCAGAAAAGCCTGGCTAGGGAGACATCAATATGTCCTCTTATAGATGAGGTAACCGAGGAAATGGAGGCAGCTAGTATGGATTCTCTAAAGGTGGAAAAGGTACGACCCTTCCAGGGGGTAACTAGCAGTAAGGGGATAATCAGCTTCTAATTAGGGCTTCCCTGGTGGCTCAGATGGTAAAGAATCTGCCTGCAATGCAGGAAACCTGAGTTTAACCCCTAGGTTGGGAAGATCCCCTGAGAAGGAAATGGCCACCCATTCCTGTATTCTTGCCTAGACCGAGGAACCTGGTGGGCTACAGTCCACAGGGTCACAACGAGTCAGACATGACTGAGCGACCAACACATAACTGCTCTTCCCCTCAGGTCCAGGCCTGTCACCGTGTCACAGCACCGGGAGGAAGATAAACCCACTGCAGCCTGGGCTGTCAGAGCACTGATGGCCAGAGCACTGGCTCTGGACTCCGGAGACAGAATTCAGAGCGTGATGTTCCAGCTGATTTTGGGCATGTAGAATTCCCTCTCTGAGGCTCAGTTTTGCCATCTATAAAATGGTACAGGTGCATTCTGAGGTCCCTTGCTGCACCCTTGTATTAACCATGTCCTCTATGTCCCGTATTCTGACGCTTTGACTGCTGGAGCCTTGCTGATTCTGGGGGGACTGCCCCTCTCAGAGTTAGCCAATCCCTGGAGACAGGAACGAACTTCCCCTTCCAGCATGCCAGAGCCTGTACCCCAAACTCCTTATTTATCAGGTCCTCCACGTTGGCCACTATCATCCTGCCCCAACCACTCTAGGACAAAGTAACTGAAAACTGTGTGCATCCCCCAACCTGCTGAAATTGTCTACTTTGCCACTCCCAAACCTATTTATCCTGCCTCACCTCTCCTTTCCCTATCAGCGACCAAGATAAATACCCTTACTCCCAATTTCTGTTCTTCCCTCGTGACCCACCCTGGTCTTCACCACCTGGCACACCATGGTAGGACCGTACTCTCTCCTCCAATGAAAATGTGAGTCATAAACCATCTTTTCAAAAGGCAGTTGGCTCCTGATCTGTGGGCCTTAGAATACCCTAATAGTCTATTAATACATATCTTTTTTTTAAGCTTTAAACTTTTAATTTTGTGTTTGGATATAGCTGATTAACGATGTTGTGATAGTCTCAGTGAACAGCGAAGGCACTCAGCCATACATATACATATATCCATTCTCCCCCAAACTCCCTTCCCATCCAGCCTGGCACATAACATTGAGCAGAGTTCCATGTGGTATACAGGCGGTCCTTGTTAGCTAACCATTTTAATGTAGCAGTAATACAATGTCTTTGAAAACAACTCCTTTATCTCCTTTTTCACTTTCTCTACTTCAGGCACTCTTTAGAATAAACAGCACATTTCCACCTCACAACAGTCCATGGAGGTAGAGTTGTCAACCCCATTTTTGAAATGCAAAACCAAGGCCCAGAAAAGGGACATCCCCTGTGTAAGAACACACAGCCCCTGAGTGCTGAGCCGGGACGGGAACCCACACCTCTGTCTCCGGAGCCGGTATTAAGATCCTGGTAAGATCCCTTCAGGGCTTCCCAAGTGGCTCAGTGGTAAAGAATACACCTGCCAATAGACACAGGTTCTATCCCTGGGTCGGGAAGATCCCCTGGAGTAGGAAATGGCAACCCACTCCAGGATTCTTGCCTGGAAAATTTCATGGACAGAGAGCCTGGTAGGCTACAGTCCATGGGGTTGCAAAAGAGTTGGACATGAGTTAGCTACTAAACAACAATCACAGAGATCCGTTGCAGGATTCTGGTAAAGACCCACTCCATATCCATATTAATAATCAAGAGGGAAAGACATGGAGGAGCTCGACAAAGTCGTCAGCGGGATGTGGGAGGGGAGCTGATTGTCCTCCTCTGGTGTGGCTGTGCCGAGCTGAGTCTAGGGTGGGCATGGTCCCCTGTGTCTCTGGCCATGGGGCACCGGCTGGGCTACACCGTCCAAGTTCACAGAGCACGTGCTGTTGCAGAACCCGGCCTGTCATGCCTTGCCCTGTGCCCATTCTTGTCCCCTACAAGGATTTCCAAAGATGCTCCTGCTATCTGCATTTCAGGAGGACTCACCCCAAGCTGTGAAGGAGCTGAGGGAAGTCAGGACCAGAGCTAAGAGCCACATCCTGGAAAGAGAGCCTCTCCCGTCGTCCCTGCAGGTGTCTGCGCTGCTCACAGGGGCTGTTTCAGTCCCGCCCCCAGCTCCCACCCGCAACTCCCTCCACAAGCTCCCGCCCCAGCTGCTCAATAACAAGCAAATCTCTCCTCCCTTCCTTGTAAGTGGTTGGAGTGTGTGAGCCACGCCCACCCAGTTTACCCTCTCTGAAATCAAGAACCCAGACTTAACTCTCCAATTGCAGGTAGCTGCAGCTTCTATAAACAACTTGTTTCATAAGTGCTTCTCGCTTCCTGGACTCTAACCTTACTGCTCTGTGATCTTCCCAGGGCAGGTGCAAGCAGACAAGAGGCCTTCAGACAAGGGGAGTTTTTGATCTGGGGTCCTCAGAAAAACTGGAAAGCTTTCAGAGCAACTCCTAGCCCTGTTGGGGTCCTTTAATGGACCGGAACCTTGTGGTACAGAGTCGACGATAAGAAAGTGAAAGAGAGAAAGAGAGAGAGAGAAAGAGAGAGAGAGAGAGACAAAAAAGACCCGGGGACCTAAGCTCTGGTGGAGCAAAGGTGCTTTAATGATTTTTCTATGAGTATATATAGGCTGCAGTACAAGAAACTTCTTTCGGGAATGATAGAGATCAGAAAACCAAATGTACAGCAACCGTTACCACAAGGTCAGGAGACAATCCATATCTCTAGAAAGGGGAAGGAGATTAAGCTGTTTTGTCCTAAGGAGAATGTTTACTAAAGGAGACTCATGCTTGCCTCACACAATGACCTCAGTCCCTGGGAGCAGCGTGCTGTTGCGCTTGAAGAGGGACAAAGGACTCACGAGAGACAGCACGTAGGAATCCTCCCGTCAAACATTCCCTGACATAGCCCCACAGCTGCCTAGCTAGAGAATTAAGGGCAAAGCTTTTCATTTCCTTTGGCTTCAATTTCGGAGTTCCATGGTCAGGGAACTAATTATCAATCCAGGCAGGGATCTCAGGAGAGAATGTCTTTACGATAAAGGGACTCCATCTCTCCATTTCTTTGGTTCTAATTATTCATCCTTCCATCCATCCTTCCTTCCATTTATTCATTATTTCATTCATTCATTCTCCAAACATTTGCCAAATGCCTGGCACTATGCTAAGTGCTATGGATACAAAGATAAAACATGGTCCATCTCCTGCAGGAGTCAACATGTAATAGATAAGACAGAGGCAGGGAGGGGTGATAGGTGGGTTGCAATGCAATGTGGCAGCACCAAGGTAGAGGGATGCAGAGTGCCCTGAGTACACCTGTGCCAGTGCCCTCACCCTCTAGGGACAGAGGAAGGTGCTCGAAGCCCGTCTAGTAGAATCATTATATGTCCAACACATGGGACATTCTCTAAGTACACTCTGGTACAGCTGGCTAAGGCTATGCTTTCACTCAAACTAGTGATGTGCACCTCTGTTTCTTAACAGGGAAAGGCAGGCATGATATATTGTGAAGGGAAAACAATTATAAATAACTATGACTGCATTAGGATATGTTTGGCAGTTCCTCAAAAATCACACACAGGGACTTCCCTGCTGTCCACTGGTTAAGACTCCACGCTTCCACTGCAGGGAGAACGGATTTGCTCCCTGGTTGGGGAACTAAGATCCTGTATGCCATGTGGTGTGGCCAAGAAACTAACCAAAAAAATCAAACACAAGGTCACCATATTACCCAGCAATTCCACTTCTAGGTATATACCTACAATAATTGAATAGGACCATTATTCATAATGGCCCAAAGTAGAAAGAATCCAAATGTCCAGGAACTGATGAACGGACAAATTAAACAATACCTGTCTGTACAATGCAGTATTATTGAGCCATAAAAAAAAATGAAGTACTGGTACATGCTAAACAGGGATGAACCTTGAAAATATTGAATCACTAATGAAAGGAGCCAGACATGAAAGGACAGAGATTGTATGATTCTGTTTATATGAAATGTCCGGATTAAGCAAATCCATAGAGGCAGAAAGTAGTTCAGAGGTTGCTGCAGGCCTGGGGCTTGGGGGGCGGGGAGTGATGTGTGAGTGCTACTGGGTAGATGCTTCTCTTTGAGATGATGAAAATGTTCTGGGATCACGTAGTGGTGATAGTTGCAGAACTCTGTGAATATAGTCAAAAACCACTGAGCTATAAGCCTTAAGAGGTGAATTTTGAACTTCCCTGGTGGTCCAGTGGTTTAGACTCCACATTTCCAGTGCAGTGGCAGCAGGTTCAATTCCTGGTGGGTGAACTTAGATCTCACATGTCACATGGTGTAGCCAAAATAAATAAATAAATAAATAAATATATTTTTAAAAGATGAATTTCATGGTGTGTGGATTATCTTTCAATAAAGAAATATTTTCAAAATTTAGTCATGAATCATATCCCATTATAATAAGGAAAACTGGGCTTCCTTGGTGGCTCAGATGGTAAAGAATCTGCTTGCAACGCAGAAGATCTGGGTTCAATCCCTGGGTTGGGAAGATCCCCTGGAGAAGAAAATGGCTACCCACTCCAATATTCTTGCCTGGGAAATTGCCTGGACAGAGGAGCCTAGTGGGCTACAGCCTGTGGGGGTCGAAAGATAGGACACAACTGAGTGACTTTCATTCACATAATAAAAAGTACGTATCTTTCTTTTGTAGGAAAAAATTTGGAAGGTTAGATACTGAATTTCTGTATGCAACAGCCATGTCCTGGCTAAACGTGTTTTTACTTATTTGCATGTTCCATTTGTATTCATTCAGACATTCACATGACAACTATTGACTGAGCTCACTGTGTGGGAAGCGCCTGGAGGGTGTGTATGCATGATCTCACTCAGTTCTCAAAATTAATCCTTGAATTGGTATCATGATTTCCCAGTGCTCAGCGAGGACAAGGAAATAGCCCACAGGCACGCAGTAAGTAAGAGGAAGAGCTGAGAACTGAACTACAACAACACAATGTTACAGCCCCAACTCTAAATGTCGTGGGAACCGGAGTCCTGAGGTATGAGGCTCCTCCTTGCGAATGAGATGGAGCAGAAATAAAGGGATTGTCTCCAGGGCTGCAGACTGAAGAGGCAGCTCTGCCTTCTACACGCGTGCACTGTTTTCCAACGATCACTTGTCAAAACTGACCTGGTCCAGGCCAGAGCAATGCTCACACAGGGAAGGATTGGGCAACTATAAACCACATGACAATCTTAGAAAAGTTGACAGGTTCTTGGCCAAGATAATGGATTGTGGCTGAAATGAACCTTCTGGAGACCCAAGTTCTAAATGTGATGCTCGCCTGCACTCATTCTGGCAATGGCAGACCAGTGAGGGGTGAGAGTTTGGGACCGCAGCGAAGTCAGCCCCAAGACGTGACCGCTTCTACAAAGACCAACCTGGGCTGGGGCTCCTCCCTTTCACCAGGAAAGAAACACAGGTCCTAAAGAGTACCCTAATAAAGAACACTGCTATCTCTGTCCACACTGAACGATCCAGGCTGTCTTCCAAAGTAGACAACAAGCCTGTTTCTAATCACTTAGCTCTCATACACATGTGTGTGCCTTTACTACTTATACATACATGTGCGCCTGCCCCTCCCCAACACACACACAGTGGTTAAGTCATAGCCATTCTGTCCTTTTCCCTGTTCAGCTGGCCTTTGAAACTTGTAATTCAATCCTGGCTCTTAGACTATGAAGACCCCAGGATGCTGCATTCATTTCAGTTCAGTTCAGTCATTTAGTCGTGTCCAACTCTGAAACACCATGGGCTGCATTCATGCCAGGCTTCCCTGTCCATCACCAACTCCTGGAGTTAACTCAAACTCATGTCCATGGAGCTGATGATGCCATCCAACCATCTCATTCTCTGTCGTCCCCTTCTCCTCCTGCCTTCAGTCTTTCCCAGCATCATGGTCTTTTCCAATAAGTCAGTTCTTGGTATCAGGTGACCAAAGTATTGGAGTTTCAGCTTCAGTCCTTCCAGTGAATATTCAGGACTGATTTCCTTTAAGGATGGATTGGTTGGATCTCCTTGCAGTCCCTTGGACTCTCAAGAGTCTTCTCCAACACCACAGTTCAAAAGCATCAATTCTTCAGTGCTCAGTTTTCTTTAGAGTTCAACTCTCACATCCATACATGACTACTGGAAAAACCATACCTTTGACTGGATGGACCTTCATCGGCAAAGTAATGTCTCTACTTTTTAATATGCTGTCTAGGTTGGTCATAACTTTTCTTTCAAGGAGAAAGCGTCTTTTAATTTCATCACTGCAGTAATCATCTGCAGTGATTTTGAAGCCCCCAAAATAAAGTCTGCCACTGTTTCCATTGTTTACCCATCTATTTTCCATGAAGTGATGGGACCGGATGCCATGATCTTAGTTTTCTGAATGTTGAGTTTTAAGCCGACTTTTTCACTCTCCTCTTTCACTTTCATCAAGAGGCTCTCTAGTTTTTCTTCACTTTCTTCCATAAGTGTGGTGTCATCTGCATATCTGAGGTTATTGATATTTCTCCCAGCAATCTTGAATCCAGCTTGTGCTTCATCCAGCTGCATTAGCCAGATGGATTCTGCATTAGCCAAATATAAAAGGTAAGGATGAAATATTCTCCTAGTCCCCCTGTTCTAACACATGCCTTATTGTGACACCCACAGTTCTGCAAACATGGACAGTAGTGTCAAGACCTTGATGTATCTGGCTGCAGCCTAAAGCTGGCCCACTCCCGGCTCAGGATGACCCTGCAGAAATAGATGAGGTTTCAAGCCAAATCTCTATTTGCTCAACCCGTGCCCTCTCCCGGGATCATACCAGCTGTAAACTGATTCAGTTGCAATTGAAAGAACTATGTTTTTTAACTTTGGAAACTTAAGTTCTCCATATAGAACTAGATAGCCTGAAGAATAAAATCCTAGACTGGACTTAATGCTTAAGTAGTTCAGCAGGTCTTAGGAGAGAAGACCCCTCTAAACTCCAAATCAGCCACCCCCACCTCTTGCCACCTCCATCAATTCACCCAACAGATCCATGGAGAGCAGTTACTAGAACAAGCACTGGACAAGTCTGAGCTCATGTTCTCTTGGACCATTCACTGGGCTGTATTAATTAATCATGGGATTAATCGGGCATGACCTTCAAGGTGAACAGCACTGCACTAGGGGACCAGAGGTCCGGGAAACCCACAGGGTGACTTTGGAAGTCCTTTATGAAAAAGGGGTGGGGGGTGGCTATGGGTGAGGTGAGGTCTTCATCCACCTTGGATCAACACTCTATGAACTAGAATCCTATGAAAATTTTCGATGCAGCCTGGACATACACTATGTTTCTGGAACCTGTTATTCTCATGCTAACATCACACTTTCAGCCATAGCAGCACACCATCCATATACTATTATGAGCAGTTGTTGTGGTTTTTATAAATAATTTTATTTATTTACTTTTGGCTGTGCTAGGTCTTTGTTGCTGTTTGGGCTTTTCTCTAGTTGCAGAGAGCTGAGGATACTCTCTAGTTGCGGTGCCTGAGCTTCTCATCGTGGTGGCTTCTCTTGTTGCTGAGCATGGGTTCTAGGGCACGCAGGCTTCAGTAGTTGTGGCATATGGACTCAGTAGTTGCAGCTCCTGGGATCTACAGCACAGGCTCAGTAGCTGTGGTGCACGGGCTTAGTTGTCCCACAGCTTGTGGGATCTTCCTGGATCCAACCCGCATCCTCTGCATTGGCAGGCAGATTCTTTACTACTGAGCCACCATGGAAGCCCAGGCATTTTTCTTAAATGAATTCATTCTTTTTGTTTTAATGCAATTGTTCAAGAAGAAAATGTTACCCATTGCGATATATGGAAGATTATAAGTTGCCATGAATTAAAAGTGTTAAAAAAAATAAAAATTCAACTGAGTAAAACTGAAAGATCTTATTGACTCTCTTCAGTGGTTCACGAATTGGGCAGCATCCCATCAAGCAGGAAGAAAGATCCTCAGAGAGCTATACAAAATGAAAGACTCTCACAGGCAGAAGGAGATGGGCCAAGAAAGTGACTAAATTAGAGTGGATTTCTCTGGAGAAGGAAATGGCAACCCACTCCAGTATTCTTGCCTGGGAAATCCCATGGACAGAGGAGCCTGGTGGGCTACAGTCCATGGGGTCGCAAACAGTATGGACCTCACTGATGAGATGTCACTGAATTACATTTAATACAATCATGTAATGAGCTCATCCAGAGGGCTGGAACCACAGAATAAAAGTCTTTTGTCAGAAAAAAAAAAAAGAGTGGATTTCTCTTGGCGTGGTCCCCTTCCATTAAGGGAGGGCAGAGGACCAGGTAATCCTGGATTGACTGGTTTAATATTCTATGCCTGGGAGAAGTTGAAGCTATAAGCAAGTTAAGATATTAAATCTGTCTGGTGACATGGACTTAATGCAAGTGACTCCATTTTGGGATCGTTGTCTCTTTGAACAATTTTCCGCTTTGGGTCAGAGACTTGGCTTAACCAAGAGATGTGATACACATTTCAGGCCGCTTGTAGCTGCCACTCTGGAGTTTTTGCTGATCTTCGGTGTGATATTCACAGATCATGAAGTGCCATGGTAATCACAAATCGTGATGTTCTTTACGGAATCTCTGTGGTATTCAGGGGTCAGGGGTTTTGATTCATGCTTTTTTTGGGGGGTTATTCTCTTTGTTCCTTTTTTTTTTTAATTAAGTTTTGTTGGCATTTAGTTGCTTTACGATGTTGTGTGAGTTTCTACCATACAACAAAATGAATCAGCCACATGTGTACATACAACCCTTCCCTTTGGACTTCCTTCCCCTTCATGTCACCAGAGGGTATTAAGTGGAGTCCCCAGTAAGTCCTCATTAGTTATCTGTTTTATACATAGTAGTGTATGGATTTCAGTACCAGTCTCCCAATTCTTCCCACCCTCTTTGCTCCTTTTCTGACATTCCAGTCTTAGGGAGATCATTTGCTTGAGGGTCAGTAGCTGTGAATATGCGGTTAAAGATTCTGAGAGGCTACAACACTCCAGAGAGATTACTATGATTATCATAAACCAGATAATTCCCAATCCCTAGAGCGTACCCTAAAGCTGTGGTCTCCAAGACCTAAATCAGTCAAAATCAAATAAGTCAAGGAAAGACTCCACTGACAGAGTCGCTTTCTTAAGCCACGTGGCTTGCTCAAAGATCTCGTGCTCTGGTAACTTCCCCAGAAGAGTTAATCCAGGTGTCTCAAGTGTTCTGGACCACAGCACAGACATCCATTTGTTCAACTAAAAGATAATCAGTGGCCCTTTTATTATCAAGAACAACCCATCCAGAGAACCTAAGGATTTTTGTTGGGTAGCGGCTTCCCAGGTGGTGCCAGTGGAAAAGAACCTGCCTGCCAATGGTGGGGACATAAAAGATGCAAGTTTGATCCCTGGGTCAGGAAGATACCCTGGAGGAGGGCATGGCAACGCACTCCAGCATTCTTGCCTGGAGAATCCCATGGGCAGAGGAGTCTGGTGGGCTACAGTCTATGGGGTCAAAAAGAGTCGGACATGACGGAGTGACTAACACTTTCAGACTTTCAGCCATAGTGTTAACAGAAGATCTTGCAATCCCCCCCTTTAAAAAAAATATATTTATTCTTCATTGTGGCATATGGGATCTAGTTCCCTAACCAGGGATTGAACCCAGGCCCTGTGCATTGGGAGCACAGTTTTAGTCACTAGACCACCAGGGAAATCCTCAGATCCTGCAACACTTTTAACAGTTGAGGAGAGGTTCCTGATCATAGCCTCATTTGCACTTACTACCTGGAAGAGTAGTAATCTGCCTCAGGAAGCTAATATTGAATCATGAATGCTTCCTGATAAATCTCACTCAAGTCTGTGTCTCAGGGCTGGAAAGGCAGCAGCCATGGAGATTAAGAAAATGTGAGGGTTTGGAGGCCACACAGGCATATTTATTCAGTCTGTCTTTTTGTACAGAGTTTGGGATCAGAGGCAGGAAATCAGACAGGGAAATGGACACCCCCCCCAACCCAGGTCATGTCTGATACAATACAGAGGGGGCTGAGTTCATTCCAGGGAAACTGAGGCATTGGAAATCAGGATAAGTTTGTGACAGGAAAAAATACAGAATCACCACCATTGTAACAAATCCAACAGTCATCTGGAGGTTAGGTAGGTTTAGTGGCTCAGCTGTTTGACACTTATGACATCAAGGACTGTAGCCCACCAGGCTTTTCTGTCCATGAGATTTCCCAAGCAAGAATACTGGAGTGGATTACCATTTCCTTCTCCAGGGGATCTTCCCGTCCTGGGAATTGAACCCAGGTGTCCTGCATTGCAGGCTGACTCTTAACCGACTGAGCCAGTTGGATTACCGTTATTTGCAATGTCAGATATCTGAACAATAGCGTTCTCTTTCCAGGCCAGAACAAGACAAAAGGTGGACAAAAGATCAGAGGGCTTCCCTGGTGGTACAGCCATTAAGAATCCACCTGCCAACGCAAGGGACACAGGTTCGATCCCTGGTCTGGAAAGATCCCACGTGCTGAGGAGCAACTGTGCACCACAACGAGAATAGCCCCCACTTATCTCAACAAGAGAAAGCCTGTGTGTAACAGCAAAGACCCAGCACAGTCACAAATACATAAATAAATCTCTTACAAGTTAAAAAAAAATTAAATTAAAAAAAATGTTAAAAAACCGTTCATGGTGTAGGAATTAGAAAAAGATGGTTAATTAGGGAAGGAGAAATGAAAGAAACTTTCCGAGTCCAATGTCTTGGTAGGAAGTAGTCTACTTCAACATCAGCTACTTTTCCTAGTCCATTCAATTTTGAAGTCTCCGGCTGGTGTGCAGTTCCCAGAGTCTAGAGGAGTCCTTTGAAGTTGAGAAATGAGGACCCAAGGTTTAAGTTCCTGACATTCGGCTGTCATCTGGGTAGTGAGGAGAACTTGCTATATAAAAGGTTCCCTTCCGAAGAGATCCATCAGCAGTCTTTGTGCTTAGTCACTCCAAATCAGAAGGGTGGGGAAAAAAACTTGAAACTTTGGTTTGGAGAGTCATGGCCAGATATTTGAGGAAACTAGAATTCAGGATCCAGTCCAGTTTACAGGAACCTGTCTGGGATTTATCTTTGTATCCATAACACTTAGCATAGTGAGAATAAGTGAAACAACGAATAAGTGGAAGGAAGGATGGAGGGATGGATGGATGAATGAATAATTATAGTCAAAGACGATAGAGAGGTAGAGTCCCTTTACTGCAAGGACATTCTCTCCAAAGATCCTTGCCTGGAGAGGTAATGAGTTCCCTGACCCTGGAGTTGTGTAACAGGAGGCTGAGACTTGGCAGGAACACTGTAAAGTTAATTTAGGCATCAGAAGGGAGACTGAAAGAAATTTAGAATGCTTCCAAAATAAGAGCATGGAACTCTACATAAGAGTATGGCAGTAGAAGCCCAGGGAAATGAAAAGATTTGCCCTTAATTCCCCTACTTGGCATCTGTGGGGCTGGGAGTCACTCTGCAAGTCTTCCAGTTGTTCTGAGGGCCCCAGACCAAAGCCTCCCCTTGTCTGAAGGCCTCTGTCTGCTTGTGCCTGCCCTGGGAATCTCATAGAGCATGAAGGTTAGAGTCCAGGAGGGGAGAAGCACTTATGAAACAAGTTGTTTGAAGAGTCTTTGGTTACCTGTAATTGGAGAGTTTTTGTCCTGGCTGTTAATATATTGATGTAAGAGGGCAAACTCCGTGGAGAGAGTATCTTAGAAGTGGCCAGGGATGGGGGTGGGGTGAAGGCTGGTGGGGAGGGCAGGAGCTGGGGCCAGAGATGGAGAGGGCGGGACCTGGAAGGGGGCACAGCGGGGAACGGGATCGCACTGTCCCTCCAAACTCCTAGAGACCTGCAGCCACATGGGCTTGGCTCTTCCTGCGCTGTGGCTCTTTGCTCTGATCATGATCTCGCTCTTCACTTCCACGGCTTGGAATGAGTACTCCTGAAATACAGAGAGCAGGGTGGCGTTTGGAAATATTTGGCCCGGGGAAGGTGCCAGAGATGCATATATGGTAAATGTTCCCTAGCAGCAGCATGCCCTCTGGACTTGGAGTTTTGTACCCAGCCAATCTGGTGGCCTCAAGAGACACAGGGGAGGGTAAACACCCCAAGTCACAGCTGCACGGGCTCTGACACGTGCAGAGAAAGATCAGCTAACTCCCCCCTCGCTGCTGAGAATGTGGGACAGCAGCTCCTATTTTCCTCTTGATTATCAGTATAGTGTGTGTGTGTGCGTGTGTGTGTGTGTGTTGCTCAGTCGTGCCTGACTCTTTGCGATGCCATGGACTGTGTAGTCCACCAAGCTCCTCTGTCCATGGATTCTCCAGGCAAGGATACTGGAGTGGGTTTCCATTTCCTTCTCCAGGGGATCTTCCCAACCCGGGGATCGCACCCTCATCTCCTGCATTGCAGGCGGATTCTTTACCATCTAAGCCACCAGGGAAGCCCCGATTGTTAGTATGGATGAGGCCAAATGATGGAGAGTGGCTCACCAGAGTATTATTACCGACTCTGGAGCCAGAATGTGTGGGTTCCCATCTAGCTCTGCACTTAGTAGGTGTGTGTTCTTACTCAGGGGATGTCCCTTTGCTGTGCCTCAGTTTTGCACATCTAAAATGAGAGTGACAACTAGGTTGTCATTGGACTGTTGTGAGATTGAAATGGGTTGTTTTTAAAAGTGCATGGAATGGAGAAAGTGAAAAAAAGGGAGGGATTCATAAATAAAGAAGTTGTTTTAACATGCGGTGTATTAATAGACACTCTGAGGTGTGGTAAAGCCCATGGATCTGGAGCCAACTGCCATTTAAGAGATAGTTTGTTAGTCCCAGTTCCCCAGAGGAGGGGGCGTGACGCCACCTGGTGGGGCACAAGGTGATGCCCTGGGTGTGTCAGGTGCAGAGGAAGGAGGGAGGAATTGGGGGTAAGAACTTAATCTTGGTTGGTGGGAGCGGGGGTGAAGGAGCTAGCCAAACCCCCCCTCCTCCCATGGTCTGGGGCTTAGGGACTGCCCACAGTTGTCAGGTCCTTGACCTAGAGTGACAAGGACTGGATGATAGTGGTCCATGTGGAGGACCTAATAAAGAGAGAAGTTGGGGAACAGGCTCTGGGATGCTGGAAGGGAAAGTTCACTCTTATCTCCAGGGATTGGCTAACTCTGGGAGGGGCAGTCCCCCCAGAATCAGCAAGGCTCCAGCAGTCAAAGCGTCAGAATACAGGACATAGAGGACACGATTAATACAAGGGTGCAGCAAGGGACCTCAGAATGCATCTGTACCATTTTATAGATGAAAAAACTGAGGCTCAGAGAGGGAAGTGTGCCCAAGGTCAGCTGGAAAATCATGCTCTGAATTCTATCTCTGTCTCCTGAGTCCAGAGCCAGTGCTCTGGCCATCAGTGGTCTGACAGCCCAGCCTCCACTGGGTTTAACCCTCTTCCTGGTGCTGTGATACTGTGAGAGGCCTGGAACCGAGGGTAAGAGCAGAGTAAGAACCAAATTAGGAGATGCTTTCCACCTTAGAAAGTCCATATTGGCTGCCTCCATCTCCACAGTTAACTCATCTGTAAAATGGACATATTAATATCTACTTAGTGAGATTTTGAGCTTCCCTGACGACTCAGTGGGTAAAGAATCTGCCTGCAATGCAGGAGACACAGGAGACTTGGGTTCCGTCCCTGTGTTGGGGAAGATCTTCTGGAATAGGAAATGGCAACCCACTCCAGTATTCTTGCCTGGGAAATCCCAAGGACTGAGGAGTCTGGTGAGTTGCAGTCCCAAGGGTTGCAAAGAGTTGGACATGGCCGAAATGACTGAGCATAGATGTGGACAGCCAGGCTTTTGTGAAGATTAGTAAAAAGGGACCGGACTGTACATGGAATAATTTAAAAATTGTTAAGAATTTCAAGATTACAACAATAGAGTACTAAAGCAATCACGGGGCCTGGAGGCTTCTGAGAGTGGGTGTTGTATAAGAGCACACGTCTCACATCCATGACACAGCTGGGATATGACGCTTGGTTGTCTGGCTCCAGAACCCAAGTCCATAGGTGCAAAGTAATTCTTCCTTCCTACACAGAACACGGTTTAAAGATATTTATCTGGGCTTCTCATGTTTAACTTCATGCCTGTTTCTGGCCAAAGGCACCCATTTGACTGACAATTCTCTGCTGCCCTCTTGTGGGCAGTGTCAGTAATAACCACACATCCTTCAAGGGTGGTGGCTGACCTCCAACCCAGGGCAAGACTCTCAGCAATGATCCCAAAGAATGGTGACTATGCCTGAGCCGACACACCCAGGGACAGCATTCAGATTGCTCCTTTGTCTCTTGCAGCCTCTAGGGCCCTAACCATGAAGCAGTTGCTTGGGGCTGGGAGTTGGGGGGTGGGGGGCGGGTCCGCGGCACGGAGATTCCCAAATCTTATTCCTCCTTCAAGCTGAGATTAAATGCCTTCTGGTCCAGGTGACCTCCTCAGGCTCCAAGATGGAACCAGTTCAGTACTTAGCACCTCAGAAGTGCTGAGGCAACTTGACTCATAAAGCATTTGTCTGAAAAGGATCTATCCTTTGCCTCTTACTTGGGCTAACTGAGGATACTATTTAGGTTGGCTGAAAGGCCCCTTTGGGTTTTTTCCCAGCACATTTTACAGAAAAACCCAAATAAACTTTTGCACCAAGTTTGTAGTGCTTGCTGCTACTGTTCTCCACCCTGCAGAGCCAGAGTGATCCATCTGAATGGCTACAATCATTTTCGCTTCTCTCTGTGCATACCCTTTGTGGTGTGATTTTGTAACTGCACTCAGGAAGCGTCTGGGCTGGACTCTTAACTTACTTTGATAATAAAATAGAGCAGATGTAGTGGTTTGCCAGCTCTTGACTCAGGCCTCAAGAAGCCTTGCCCTTGAACACTTACTCTCACGCCCCTGTGACTGCCATGTGAGAGAGTCCAGCTGAGCCTGCTGGAGAAGGAGACAGCACCTAGAAGCAACTAAGACCCACAGCGGCAGACACATGGGTGAGCCCAGTCAAGATCCGCTGAGGCTGATCCAGGTCAGCAGAACTTCCAAGGTGGCCCACAGGCTCAGGAGTCGAACATATGGTTGTTGTTTTCAGCCTGGGGCTGGTTTGTTACGCAGCCACTGCTCACTGATACACTATATACATCCAAGTATGATCACATTGTGAGAGGGCTTCCCTGGTGGCTCAGACGGTAAAGAATCTGCTAATAACGCAGGAGACCTGAGTTTGATCCCTCGGTCATATCACTCCAGTGAAAAATATAAAGCTTTTCATTGGCTCCCTGCTGCCCTCTGAAAAAAGTTCCATCTCCTTATCCCGAATAGGAGGGCCCTTGTCTTCCGGATTTTATTTCCCTCTGCAGCCCTTCTACTTAGACACTTCAAGTCTGCACGTCCTTGTATTCCCTTACTGCTTCCTACTTCTGTGCTGTCACTCTAGAGACTCTCATGACCTGGAATTTCCCTCATGACTCAGCTCAAGGGCCACCTGTTATGGGGAGACCTCTCCGTCTCCCTAGGTGGGATTCTGTGCATGATCTCACTGCCAGGTTGAGAAACAGCCTTGCTTCATTCATCTGTAAACCCAGCCATCCACTGGGGGCCGACTATACGCCTGATACTTGTCTAGGCATTGGAGATACACATAAAAGTAAGTGGTTGTGACCCTCTGTGCCAAAAGTTCTTAGCCCTCTGAAAGATCTTTGACAATCTGTGGTAAATGCAGTGACAAGGACAGGCTCAGAAAGGCACTTATAAGAGATGACATCTTAAGGGACAAAGAGGAATTAGCAAGTTTCAGAGAAAGGCACAAGGATGAGGTCCAGGGGGCCAGGTGTGCTTGGGGACATACTTGCAGCTAGTCCAGGTAACTGGAGCAGAGAGGTGGGGCAGGCTGAGGAGGCGGAGTTTGGATTTACCTTGAAGGCCATGGGAGCCATTAGAGGGGTTTAGAAAAGCATGCAGTCAGTGCTCAACACACGTTTCCTTATTAGCACACCATCTGTATTCTTCATCAGACTGGGAGTTCCTGAGGACAGGGTTATTCCTTCCTTGTATTCTCTGGTTCCTTCCTGGAATAAGAATGGGACTGAGTATAATTCTGATCAAAGAATGAATGAATAAGTGAACAATTCCACCCAAGATATAACAATACAAAACCCAGTGGAGTTTTTTCACCCAAACAAGAATGGCTCTTCACTATCCTGGCCAGGCAGGTGTTGAGGGTTCAAAGAGGCTCTGAGATGGGTCCAGAGAACAAAGACCCTCAGTCCTCCTGGTGTCCCTCAGCCTCTGCTTGGCAGCCAGGAGTGTGTGCTGGTGCCACCTGGAGGCCACGGTGCTCATGTTCTGTTTGGACTGTCTTCCTCCATTGCCAAAGTGCTCTGTCAGCCCGGGGAAGGGGAGCAGGAGCCTGGGGACGGCCAGAAATGGTCTGCCCAGCATGTAACCGAAAATTTGGCCCCTGTTCCCAATGCTGAATGAGTACAAGGACAAAGCTTTGAATAAAGGAAAGAAAAA
Source organism: Cervus canadensis (assembly GCF_019320065.1). Lineage (NCBI taxonomy): Eukaryota > Metazoa > Chordata > Mammalia > Artiodactyla > Cervidae > Cervus > Cervus canadensis. The sequence continues at coordinate 41,735,500 of NC_057403.1, forward strand.
ATTTTTTTAACATAACCACACTCCTTTTAATGCACATGCATCACTCTCCTAGATGATACCATTCCACTGGCCAAAGCAGGGTCTTCAGAACTCAGTATTAATCATAATACCACCCCATCAGGCTATATATAGCCTTAGAAACACTTTGTGCTCTTTAGATGTGGGGGGCAACAGGAGAGAATGGAAAAGAACAGTGGCTTCTCTGGATAGCTTCACCAGAGTGCCAGGTTATCTAATCCAGTTGTTTGGAGTGAGAAAAATTTCCTGTTAAGCAGTTCACCATCCTTCCCAAAGCTTTGCAGAAACCTTGTGCTCTTCTGCTCTTGGCACTGAGAAACAGTCCAGTCTGTTAGCTCACTGATTAGTCCTTCATTCAACAAGCATATGTTTTTTTTCATTCACATCGCAGCTCAAATGGGTTTTGCCAATTGCAACTTGCCTTCCCTGGTGATTCGGCATCTGGATTCTCCATCCTAGGATGCTGAGATCTTCCAGGGCCTCCTGAGTCATCTCTGCTGTTCTAGAAGAGTCTCCTGGAGAGGTGGGAAGCAATCGAAGCCCACCCTGAGGACATAGAAGCTGGCAGTAGCCATTTTGGGGCGGCTCGTTCTGCAGAAACGCACCGGTGCTGGCCAGTGCCTTTCTGGAGTCCTAAATAAATGTTCATTTATATTTAGTTTTTGGCTGCCCTATGCAGTTTGCAGAATCTTAGTCCCCTGGTCAGGGATCGAATCTGTACCCTCCACAGTTAAGGTGCAGTGCCCTAACCAGTGGACCACCAGGGAAGTCCCTTGAGAGATTTATTAATTTGCCAGCAAATGAGGAGGGTAGCAGACTAACATCTTGAAAACTACCGTCCTATTCTCTGAAAGAGGGCAGGACTATTTAAGGAGAATTCTGAGGTTTGGGGTGGCAGGACTGCATGACTGAGATATGCAGTGTGTTTGGAGAAAGCGAGCAAAGGTATTTTCCTTGACTTACAGGAGAGGTTTGTTCAAGATGAACTCTCTTACTTTGTTATCCAGAGCAAGTCATTTGCTTCCTAGCATATTGTAGGCAAATTATATTTATATATAAATGTATATTTAAGTGCATGTATATATATATATATATAACATATATAAAATATATGTATGTGTTCAAATTACAAATGTGGATACACACAAAGTTATTTTTATATTATGTATTTGTAATTGAAGACGGTGTTGGAACTAGTTGAGGATCCATGCCTCTACCAACTGGATCACGTTATGCCTGAATGTCTGGGGTCCAAGGGATATGGCACCTGTGGTTAAAGGTCAGACTAGAGCCAGATTTCCTGGCTTCAAATCCTAGTCCCCCCAGCTACTAAGTTGTATCATCCCTTTTTGTCTCAGTTTTCCCCACTTACAAATGGGGATAGTAATACTAACTCATTGGCTCATTGAGAAGATTCAGAGTTGCAATCTGTAAAGCACTGGGAACAGTAACTGCCACAAGATAAGACAGGGTGCTTGTTGACTGAATGTTGGAGCAGGGCCTTGGCCTTGTCCAAGGTGCTGATGTCCCTAAGGTCTCAGTCCTCCTGGGGACCATGGCTTGTGAGACGTGGACAGTCCCCTTTTCTCTTTTAACAAAGCCAGGTACTCCTTGTGCCATGCTCTCTTCCAATTCCAAAACCCTGATGGGGGACTCTATACAGTTTAATTGCTTACCTAATAATTCTAGTCATGGCTCTGTCTGTCACTCACTGGAAATGTCAGAGCTGTAATGTCTTTCCTCATCTGCGAAGTGAGTTTGTCTCATTTGTCAGCCCTGCCCTCTCACTCCTCCCCATTGATAGGTTATCGTTACTACCAAGTGACCAGATGGGAGGGGTCAGGGGTCAATGGCAACTACCAGGGAAGCCTGGGGGGCTGTGGTGTAAGAACAGAAATGTAGCAGGAACCTGGGCATGGATTCAGGGTGGGCAGCAGGCAGGTGACTTGTCGTTGGCCTGACCGTGACCTTCAAGTGTGCCCCAGACTCACCGTCTCCAGGAGCTGGACTTGCTTCAGGGCTCTCCTCTCTGACTCCGGGTCTTCCTATCTGAGGCCGGGACTCTGGACTAGACTTGAAGCTGCAGCAGGTGGGGTGGCTTCTCCCTGCATAAAGCCATTCTTTGCTGTAGAAACAGTCAGCCATGGCTCCAGGGTATGGTCAGGCCATGACCCTCGCTGGGCCTTCTCTGGGGACAGAGGTGGTCACTGCACCTCAAATCAGAGGTGGTCTGATTTCCTGCAGCCCAATCCCTTACCTTCATGTTTTTATGGGCAGCTCAGCTCCTCCCTGGCCCAAGGCTGACAAGCCAGTTGCTGATAAAAAGGACATCTGAAGCCAATCAGTCGCCAGATCTTTCGGGAGTCTCTGGTTACCACACTCCTGTCTCCACCTCTTCTGGGTCATAGCTGAGGCCAGGGCCTCCCTGAAACATGGCCCAGCTAAGGGAGCATCTCCCTCGCCAGCAACCTAATGGGGGCTGACAGCGGAGGGCTTGTGGAGCAGCCGGGTCCCGCAAGAGGTTGGCTGCTGCCTCCCAGGACCCATGGAAGCTGGTATTTTCTGAAGCTGGAACTTCCTTCCCAGCTGTTCACATGCATTCAGGCCCAGGGAGACTCAGATTTGGCTATTCCCAATTCAAACATCTGAGGTGCTATCCTAATGAGGGGACAAGAGAACAGACGCTGTTTTGGCTACATGAAAACACAGCAGCAGTAGCTGGGCTGCCTTTGAAATGGGCAAAGATGGGTGAGAAGGAGAAGAAATAGATAATCATTATGTAACCGACACGTGCTAAACATAAACTAACAAGCTGTGCAAGCTAGCCCTATTCTGAATCCAATATTAATATTTAATCCTCTCTACAGCTCCATGAGGTGGTCACTATCATCATTCCCATGTAGAGATGATAAACTGAGGCAAGGGAGGTTAAATAACTTGTCAAAGTCTTCACACAACTGAGTGATGGAACCAGGATTTGGATCCAGGCACTGTGGCCCCTGAAAGGTTGCTCTTAAGTGTTCATCATCTTGTTTGATCCTGCTAATCCTCTTGAAAGTCTTATTCTCATTCTTCAGAAGCAAGAGAGACTCAGAGATTTTACGTAACTTGTCCAAGATTCCACAAGAGTGAGTAGTAGGGCTGGTATTCAAACCCAGGTCTAACTTGACTCAAAACCCTTTGTTCTTTTCCCCAATCCAGGGCAAACCACAGACTGCAGGCCAAATCCATTCCACCACCTGTCTCGTAAATAAAGCTACTTTCATTCTACAACAGAATTGAGTACTTGTGACAGAGATCTTTACAGAAAATGTTTGCTGAAACCCACATTAAAAATATGGAATGGATGAAAAGCAGCAACTTCCACTTCTGTCTATTAGGAGCTACCTAGGAAGGTAGTCATTCACATTTTAGTATGAATTCATCCACCACAATCTGTAATTGCTCCCTGAGAGTATATCATAGTCAAAAACAGAAAGGCCCTTGAAATTCAGCCCTAGAAACAAAAAAGTGAAACTAGTTAGCTAATTAGATATCCATTTTCTAATTAACTGAAAATATGTGTCAACCATTTACCTCCCCTCAAACTTCTGTCCTAGGTTATAAAAAGAGTCATTTGGGTGAAAGGTGGGCCACGATGACCAGAAACTCTTCATTACTAGCTGGAGACTGATCATGGAAGACCCACTGGACTTACTTAATTTTTTAGTAGTTTACCTTCAAGCCAGAAAGAATACCACTACCAGATACATGACACAGGAAATATCCTTTATTATTCTGTACACTGAATTTTCCATGAAGAGGACAGCTTTTAAAATAAACACACACCAGATATGGAAATCTGCATGACACTGGAACAGTCCGTGACACAGGGCACCATTGAAAGAGTCCTTGTTTACACAGAAGTGGATAAACAGAAGGATGAGGGCAGGAACCCCAAAAGCAACTTCACATTCACCAGAATTTTGGTGACTTGTACGACTGTAACTATAGCCGAGCTGCACATCCTCAGAGCTGTGGATTTTCGGACTCACCAGGGCATGACACCTGTTACCCTCAAATTCCTTCAAACAAAAGGGTTGCATTTATTTTTTAAAATACCAAGTGTTTCTGTCAACAGCTGAAGAAATACTGGAGAAAGAGAAAGTGCTGAATGTCCAGAAAACATGATACTTCCAACATGTCTCTACTTAGTAGATTGTTACCAGTCACTAGATCATCAGGCAAGCCCTCCAGTAAACTGTATCCTTCATTCTTTGTAAATTTAACATAACAACATTGCTATGGAGACAGGATTTTTTTTTTTTTACTGGGTGAGACCTTCAATCCTCTGATTCAACCCTTGCTTTTTTAGAGACAGAGAACCCTGCAGCCCACAGAAGTGGAGCCCATGCCCCCAGGTTACCCAGTAAGACAGTCACAGACTCAGTCTGGTAAAACTCTAAATGCTGCGCTGCTTCCCACCACACCACACTCCCTCTGTTCTCCCGTCCATGGCTTTCAAAGGATAGAAACGAAACAAGCTCGGTGAACTTCTTACTAAGAAATGACATCTTTGGTAAGAATGTTTAGTCTCACTCACATTACCAGGATCCTTTGGCAAGAGACAGGCCCCCACCTGGGCTGGAACCCCTCTGAGAATTAAGGCAGCTTCGAGGACCTTTATTTAGCAGGATATTTGGCAAGAGTCGGCAGGTCCCCTTCACCTCTGTCTCATTCGCATCTGGAATGAAGACCAACTCACAAGTCGACACTAAATAATTAGACATTGAAGAGATGTTAACGGAATGATCTTAAACAGATATTTCAACACTTCGTGGAAAACAAAAATTCTTTACAAATCTAGTAAAATAGCAAAAGTGCCCTATACAGTACACAAGAGCACCCTTATCCTGGGTAACCTCTATAATAATAATAATAATAATAAAATGTCCTCAAAGAAGAAGTCAAACACTGTTTATGATAAAGCCCATGCTCTCTTTTCATTAAATGTGGGTGAAAGGTGAACCCAGAAGGTCTGCCAACACCTCATGAGAACGTCCACGGGTGTCCCAGGTTCCCCCACCCCCAGAGCTGTTCCCCAGGCTCGGGAGTCAATTTTCCCCAGAAAGCAGCACTATTGGGTTGGTTGGTGTTGGGTCAGCTAGCACCACATTTCCAAATTCGCCCTCAGACATATGTCTGGAAGCAGAAGGGCCACATACAGACGGCAAGAGCAAACGGCAGGATTTGTCTGAAGGGGGCCCCTGGTACACAGGCTTTTCTGACTCATATCTGCCCAGCAGACTCAGCTCTTCACATGCCACTGTTCCCTAGAGCAGGGGTCCCCAACCTCCAGGATTTAACACCTGATGACCTGAGGTGGAGCTGAAGTAATAATATTACAAATAAAGTGCACAATAAATATAATGCGCCTGAATCATCCTGAAACCCTCCCCACCCCGATCCATGGAAAAACTGTCTTCCATGAAAGCAGTACCTGGTGCCAAAAACGTTGGGGACCATGGCCCTAGAGTGGCTCTTTTCATCGAAGGAAGTCAGTGAAATACTTTCCTCCCTGGCAAACAGCTAGAGGAGAATAAATGACATCTCCTCCTCCCCTCTTCCCTTCTTCCAACACATTGCTCTTTTGCTAAGAAATAAATACGCCTTGGCCACTTGACTGGATGGATTGTTGTTTACATTTCATGACAGCCCTGGGCATGGTGAGCCGTATTGTGCTGGGAATGTCAAAGTGCTCTCAGCTGAGAGTCAGAGTTGAGAGTTGAGGGTCCGACTGGATCCCTCAGTAGCTGAGGAACCTTGAGCAAGAATGACAGAAATGTTGGACCTTGGTTTTCTCACCTGGGAAATGGGGACAGAGAAGCCAGCCCTACAGAATCTGCTGGGCGGATGGGAGGCAACGTGAATGAAAGTGCTTTGTAAAAAAACAAAAAACAAAAAAAGGTTATACCTAGGGAGGAATTATCCTTCAGGGGTGGATTCGGAGCCACAGATGGGACCAGATAACCACCAGGCACCGGTCACCCTGCTCTCATTCACACACCTGTTTATTCCACTCGGTTGGGTGCTTCCAGGCTGCACCTTTCTCAGGGTCTAAGGCACCTGCTACTTGGGTTGTCTCCGATTTCTAACTGGACTTTTTTATATGAGAAGATCCAAAGTCTCCTGAGGTTCCCACTTTAAAGAAAGAACATAAGGGGCCTGACTCAACAGAAAATCCATCCCCCTGCCCCCAGCCAGCCCCCAAGTAACCATCTGCCACAGACTCCGCAATCAGTAGATCGGGCTCCGAGACTGCCCGCCCCCTGCCCCCTGCCCCGCCCCACTTTCCCTACAGCACCTTTGGGGTGTCACCCTGTACTCCCAGTGAAAATGATGAGGCCTCATTTTCTCCCCCAAGATTCTGCAACAGGGCCTCTCACAGTCAGAACAAGAACCCACAAGTCTAGGTTTCCGAGCGTATAAGGAACTGATACCACAAAGAGAAATGCCAAATAGATGCCACCGACTATAAATCACCTCTGAATGAGCCAACACTAACCAGTAAGCACCACCAGAGGGCATCACTCGTGAGAGTGTATCAGAAATCAACCTAGAAATGCTTCCCAAGAGCCAACCTGCTCCCTCAGCTCGGAATATGAGTGTCCTCAACCTGAGTGACCGGGGAGCAGTGTCCTGGGTTCCGTGCTGCCCTCATGAAGAGAGACAAAGGGAGTTTTCAGGGCCCACTCCCCATCACTCAAGAACCCCTGGTCCACACTGGGGGGGATTCCCACAGAAAGGCTTTGAAGGTATCTGTGAATAACACAGAAACAGCTGTCTGTCAGACGGCCTTTGGACACTGACCTGGCTGTGTGAGGACAGCAGAGGGTCCTGTAGTGGAGACACACAGCTGGCCTTGCTGGCTTCCTATCCCGAATCCCCGAGGAAGGTCCCAGGAGCCACAGGTAGCTCTCTGGGCATCATGCCCCTTACAGAGCAAGACCTGCATGTGGCCTCTATAGACCCATCTGGTTCCTATTAGAAGCCACTTACTATGACACCCACAGCTCTGGGCCCTCTGAGCACCAGAAGCCAGAAGAATGTCCCAGAACACACACAAATCAAACCCAGGTCAACTGGAATGAAAACCATGAAGATTTATGCTCATGATCCCCCCAGAGGTTCTATCCATGGACTTCATAACAGCGACAAATATCCCCAAAGCTCCCTGATCAAGGTCCAGCACTGACCAGGGCAAACGAGAGAAGTAAGATCTAGGTACCACTCCCTTGCCCCCCAAACTCAGCCTGGCTGCATATTCGTGTTTTGGTTTTACAGTGTCTGACCCAAAAAGCAACATCCTTTGTCTGTCTGATTTGGTGGACTGAAGATTTCTTCTGTGGCCCAACGTACCAGCCAGCACGGTAGGGAGTTCTGCCTGAGACACGAACCTCAGCCCCAGCTGGCTCCCACAGCTGGGGGGAGACTTCCTTGAAACTAAAGAGGTTCAACAGAAGTCATTTTTCCTGTTCCCTCCTCTCCTCTTCTCCCACGAGGCTTAGCAATCCAAAAGCCCACAGCCCTCGGGCCAGGTGAACAGAAGGTGAAAGAAAACCAGGTCATTAAATCAGTGGCAACTTGGAAAAGAGGAAGAAGAGGGGGTCGGAGAGGAATCCCAAGACAGTGTCCAGGGTGGCCTTTGACCTGAATGTTGGCGCTGCAGGGTTCCTCCTCGGGGCCAGGTTCAGATGGCCAGCCAGTGCTGCAACTGCAGAGAGAGACAGCAAGGCCAGGTTCAGGGCGGGCAGGGGCCGAGGGACGAAGGCTGCTGAGAAAGACAGTAGGACACAGGGGAGGGCAGGAAACACAGCTGCTTCCTTCAAAGACTTGGAGAACACCTAGGAGGATTCCCTAGGTGTCACATGGGGACTTCCCTGGTGGTCCGTCTGGTGGTTAAGAATCCACCTGCCAATGCAGGGGACATGGGTTCAACCCCTAGGCCGGGAAGATTCCACATGCTGCGGGGCAACTACGCCCATGCGCCACAACTACCGAGATCGTGCGCTCACATGCTACAACTGAAGCCCGTGCTCTGCAACAAGAAAAGCCACCGCAATGAGAAACCCGAGCGCCCCGACCAGAGAGCAGCCCCCGCTTGCCGCATCTAGAGAAAGCCCGTGCAGCAATGAAGACCGAGCACAGCCAAAAAGAAATAAAATGAAACTGAAAAAATTAAGTATAACTTTCACAGAGACCCAGAAAGCGCAAAGGTGGCTTTGCAAAGTCACACAGTCAGTCTGAAGCAGGGGAGTCACAGGGAAACTCCCCAACCCCCACCCCCACATTTTGAAAGGGAAAAGAGTAGGACTTAGATCACCAAGTCACTGACATACTTGCAGCGCTTCCTTCAAGATAAGCAAGCCTCAGCCTAACCTGGGGATACTCCACGGTCACAACTCAAAGAGGGAGAACAGAGTTGAAGAAATTGGGGCCTCTGGTACCTGGGGACCCAGGAGCAGAGGGGCAGGCAGAAGCTGGAAGTGGGCAGAAGACAGGCCCCTTTTCCTCCGTTCCTAATATCACACCCCCAGGCACTAGAGCCCGCAGCGTTCTGGGCTTTCTGGCGTGTGTGGTGTGTGGTCCTGCCAGCACACCAGGGAGCCGTGGGTCCCCACCCGCAGCCCCCGCCGGAATGGTCCAAGCTGCACCTACTTGGAACTGCCTGATGTCCGTCTGGGCCACCAGGTGATGCTCGCTCTCTGGAGTTATGCCATAGGCCAGTCTCTGTGAGGATGGAGAAGTGGAGGAGGCCTCAGCTTGGCCCAGGGACACCCTTCCGGCAGCCCGGAGCACACCCCACATCAGGGCCGCCTGCCGCTTGTCCCTGTAGGCCCATGTGGACAGCAGGAGAGGTTTGTACAAGACGCTCTCCACCCTGGCTTATGGAGCTGGTCAGTTCACTCTGAGATATGCATTCGGCGAACGCTTACTGAGCCAGTGACTGCTGTCACACACTGGCCTCGGCCCTGGGGGTCCAGGGCTGAAGGACACCCACACACTCTGCTCTGGGGGAGCTTACAGCTCACGGAAGGGGCTGACACTGAACAGACACACACACAGGCAATTTTACAACCATGAACGGAGGCAGTGCTGCAGACAAGCTCAGAGCACAGTGAGAAAACAGTCGACAGAACCTCAGTCCTGCCTGGGGACCGGGGCCACCTTCTTAGGGGGCTAGACACAGGGTGGACTCAGGGAATGTGTCTGGAATCAATGTCTGATCACTAGGTGGGGGGACCTCAAAGTGTGAAGAATAAAAAAACTCAAAGTGGGTCCTGATTCTACGTCCAGGATGGGCTCACTGAACATGGTCCTCCCAGTGGCCCAGAAGTTCCCGGACCGTAGGATTTCATGAACAGAAGACATGGCTCACGGGGGTGGGGGTGGATACAGCCCTGCCTGGGACCCTCTCCCCTAAGTTCCTGTTTGGCTCACTCTTTAGGTCCTCCTGTATGTATCTGTCCTTTCATGAGAACGTGAGCTCAGGGGAGTGTGTCTAGTGCTGAGAATACAGCCTGCCCTGTTCCGACTCTCAGTAAGTATGAGTAAAGACAGTGGATAAAGAAGGAATGAAATCAGGACACGAGGAAAAGACTATCACCATTATTTATAAAGAAAGGGCATTTAACCGAAGAATAGGGCGGACATAATTTCAGTTAAAAGTCTCCGGTTCCCAAATACTGATTCTGAATGTATATATCTGCAATGCACACAGCTCAGAGAAGAAATGTACTTTGGAAATCTCTGCTTTAGGCTGATCAGGTATCAGATCCAGGAAAAAGGCAGGTGAAATCCAAAATACAAGGTCATGGTGACTCCAGATGGGGACAGTGGGAGATGTGTGCGGTGAGGACAAACCTTAGGAGATGGGACAGGAGTGGGCACAGTTAATGCAGACTAACTCCTCCTTAGGGGAATGGAGGGCTGAGCTCAGCACAGTGACAGTGGTAGGAACAGAGGGGCAGGACACTACATATGACAGGCGACGTAAGAGCGGGCATCCTGTGGGGGCGATCGGCCGTGTGCCGGGCAGCAGGCTAAGCGTTCCCTTTTACCTCTCAAGGGCCACGTGATTATCCCAGGTTACAAAAGTGGGACCTGCGGCTTGGGGGTAAATAACATGGTCAACATGGTGGGTCCGTCTGACTCTAGAGTCTGTGTCCTGCCTGTCTCTCTTTTTTAAAGGTTTATTTTATTGAAGTATAGTTGATTTACAATGCTATGCAAGTTTCTGTTATATAGCAAAGTGACTCAGCTATGTGTGTGTGTGTGTATATATATATATTCTTTTCTCATATTCTTTTTTTCGTTGTGTGTGTTTTTTTAAATTTTTACAATGGTGTGTTAGTTTCCGCCATACAACCATGTGAATCAACCACAATCACACATACATCTCCTCCCTTTCCTTCCTGTTTGTCTCTCTCACCCCAGCAGGAATGACTTGGGATGCCCGTCTCCTGCTGTCCCCACCCTCCCTGCTGTCCCCACCCTCCGTTGCTGTCCCCACCCTCTGCTGTCCCCACCCTCCCTGCTGTCCCCCACCCTCCCCTGCTGTCCCCACCCTCCTCTGCTGTCCCCACCCTCCCTGCTGTCCCCCACCCTCCCCTGCTGTCCCCCACCCCCCCAGCTGTCCCCCACTCTGCCCTGGGCTGGTCCAGAGCTCACCTCTCGAATGGAGCCCCGGGTGCTGAAGAACTTGTAGACGACGTAGGCGGGCACCAGAACCATGGAGGAGCCCGCGATGCCCCATCCGACCCAGTTGGCCCAGAGTGGGAAGATGTAGTCATCGTAAGTGAGTGGCTTGAAATTGATGATACTCACAACCACCACAAACTGGGGGAAAAGGATACAAGGATGAGGGAGAAGAGAGACAAGGGGAGACAGGGGAGGAGGTGGGAGGGAGGGAGAGATGCAGAGAGGGACCAGAGAGAAGTGAGGACCGATGCATGAGATGGATGCAGGGGATGGAAACAATAAGGATGGAGGGAAAGAGAGAGAAAGGATTCAAGGAAGGATGGATCATGGAAAGGAGACAAAGAAACAGGAGCAATACAAAGAGAAGAAGACTAGAAAGGTGACCTTGGAGCTGGGCTGAGAGGAGGCACACACAGCCCCCGCCCTAGACCTGGCTCCGGGCTGGACACCCTGCTCACATGGAAGCCTCCTTGGAATCAACAGGGCAGGCGGAGCCTCCTGAGCAGGTCTCTGCATCCCAACCGCCTCCCCTTAGAAGCACAGATCCCCACCTCCGCCCTCACCCTGGGACGCTCCCACCACACACTACACACCAGGAGGAAGGCAGGGCTGACAAACTTCCAGCAGAGTCTCCAGTACAGGCCGGGCTTGAACCCCATCATCTGCTGGATGTCGTTGCTGAACCTGTCCACACCTGCGCACACACAGGGCGGGCCCGTCACCGCGGCCCCTACAGAGCCCGGGGCTGCCCACTCCCGTCTGCTGCCTCCCTGTGGGTCTGCCCCCAGGCGGAGAGCAGAAAGCTGGGGCAAGCAGGGGCACCCTGGCTCATAGCAGACCTGGGATGGGCACTCGGCTGGTTCAGAACAGGCGAGAACACACTCAAGGGTAGCATCCCCTTCTGTGAGTAACCCCAATTCACTTTTCAGAAGGAAAACCAGGTCTTGGGGAGGGGACTTGTCCCTGTTACATAGCCAGGGTGGCCTGATCCCAAAGCCCAGCTCTTTCCTCTTGCTTCCTGAATCTTAAAACAATGATGCCTGTGGATTCAGAGGCTTCCCTGACTTTAATCTGGTAGAAGAGACGAGACTCTTTCTGGTGAGCAGAAAAGAGTGAGAACAGAATAAACACGTTAATTGTGATACACTGGGGGCTTTCCCTGTGGCCCTAGAGGTAAAGAACCCGCCTGCCAGTGCAGGAGACATAAGAGACACGGGTTCAATCCTTCGTTCAGAAAGATCCCCTGGAGGAGGGCATGACAACCCACTCCAGCATTCTTGCCTGGAGAATCCCACAGACAGAGGAGCCTGGTGGGCTAAAGTCTATAGGGTTGCAAAGAGTCGGACACGACTGAAGCGACTTAGCACACATGCATGGGGAAAAAAGCGAATGACAACACATTTCACTTTCTACCAAGTTCTCCCCGTTCAGCTCCAGGATAAGGTTGCCAGAGAAAATACAGGACACTCAGTTGCATTTGATTTTCAGAGACAACAATATAAATTTTAGTTTAAGTAATTTCATGCAGTGTTTGGGACAGAGGGATATATGCTAAAAAAAATTACTATCTGAAATAAGGGGTCTTATTAACAAGGGGTCTTGTATCCTGGGTTGACAAAATCTGGCAGCCCTACTCTAGAATGAATGGCATGGCTCAGGGGGCAGCAGTTTCCTCTGAATTCCTCTCTTAACAGCTGACACTGATGCCTCTGGGGCCTTTGCCGCCTCTTGTTAAAGGGAGCTCATGCAAAGATGAGCTGAGAGCTATGACCAATATAAGCCACTTATACAACTCTGGGATCAGCCAGTGACAGCCCTGGAGATGGAAAGCCCCTTTGCCTGACCAGGTGAAAAGTCTCCAGAAGTTCAAGGGGCTGAGGCTTTTCCACACACACTGAGGGCCCAGGACCTACCATAAAACCAGGAGACGCCGATGGCTTCCATGAGCACAGCAAAAAGAATGGAGGTCCCCGCCGCAAACGTGTCCAGCAGGGTCAGCACATATATTCCACCCTGGGGCGTGGACAGAGAGAGCCTGAGGCCTTCATGGCTGAAATAGCGATCAACTGTTCCATCCATCAAATTGAGCTCTCCCCTGTCCAGCTCACTCAGAACTCACCCCTACCCCATACTCAAGTAACGAGGTTTACGGTGCTACTGTGCTGCTGCTACGTATTCTAACAAAGACCTTCTGGGGTCACTGGGTCTGAGGGTAGGGACTTCAGCCAGTAAAAAGCAAGCTGGGGGACTTCCAGGGTTCGATACCTGGTCAGGGAACTAAATCCTGCATGACGAAACAGAAAGATCTCGCATACCTCAGAAGATCGAAGATCCTACGTGCCACAACCAAGACACGGTACAGCCAAATAAATGAATAAATCAGTATTAAAAAAAAAAAGCAAGGTGAATTTTATCAATGAAAAAAAGGTTGCCTCCCATGTAAGTAACAAAGGATGCTGCAGCCATCAAGCCATCACATTACAGCTGCCCTGAAGGTGAGCCCTCAGGGAATTCAGGATAGAAATAGGATGCCTGCCATATAGCAACCAACTGCTGCAGTCACCCCCTGTGGGGGCACTCGGCATCAGAAAGTGTGGATACTGGCCCCAGATAGTGGAGCTATATATCAAAGGAATGATTTCAATGAGCCTAGACTCTTGCATCTTCCTATACAGAGAAAAGCACTAAACTCCTTAAACTTGAGATGTCTGGTTTTCTTTAATTAACAGTAATCTTTTGATGTTCCAATTTCCTTGTTCTTTGTTGCAAAAACTCATATATTCTTGAGGCAGGAGATAGATGGGCTCCGGGTTTGACATTTACAACTGGCCCCCTGTTCACACTTACTGGGGCGATAAAAAGACAGGCTCCAGGCCAGATACTCACTACCAGCCCTGTGTTTACATTTCCTGAAGCAAGAGACTAATGGGCTCTGGGCTACATTTTTAGGACCAAAGTCCTGCCTACATTTTGAGATCCGCACTTCGATATGTCAATAGGAATATGGTGGGTAACCGGGCATTGGGTACTTCACTGGCATGAACAGAGGAGGGTTAAACCCTGTTAAGAGATCAAGAGGTCATACGTTTTCCATCCTTGGGCCAGGGAGACACTACACATGTGCAAAAGGCTTCTTGGGATCAAAAATGCAGGGGATGCCAGACCATCTAATGCCAGACCCCCTCCATATGCCTCTGCGATGAAATCTATCTTGACTGAGAAACGTGTGCACACCCAGGGAAGGGTCCTGAGGTAAATTAGCCATGGGGAGGTCAAAGCGAGACGACTGGCCAAGAAGAAGATAAAGACCTGGAAGACTTCCCCTTTAACGACAATTTAAACCTTCCAAAGGTGTGACTCTAGCAGCTCTGAGTTCACCCATGCATCTTTCCACATGCACTCTGCTTTTCTAATATATACTTTACTTACTTCTATACATTCCGTCTCCTTGTCTGATTTTTCCTTACAAGGCAGACAAGGACTAGGGACAGAGATTCTAGGCACCAGCCCCTATGGTCTAATGTTTAGGATTCCTCGTTTCCACCCAGGTAACCAGGGTTTGTTTCCAGTCAGGGAACTAAGGTCGTGTTTCCAGCCACTGCTTACTGCAAGCTACTGCTTCCTGCTGCATGCATCCGAAATCATCCTGGCTCCTCCCTGGCCTTGTGGAAACAGCGCCTCAGAGCTATCTGAGATGCTGAGCCAGGCTTAGGGCTTCCTTGGTGCTCAGATGGTAAAGAATCTCCCTGCAGTGCGGGAGACCCAAGTTCAATCCCTGGGTCATGACGATCCCCTGGAGAAAGGAATGGCTAGCTGCTCCAGTATTTTTGCCTGGAGAATTCCAAGGAAAGAGGAGTCTGGCAGGCAACAGTCCATGGGGTCGCAAAGAGTCGGACACAACTAAACAACTAACACTTTCAGGTTAAGTCCTCAGTTTGGTTCACCAAATAAAACCTAATTCTCAACTTTCGGGTTGTGCACTTTTTTCAGCTGACAGTTTAAAATGGCCCTTTGCTGGTCCCCACCCCCAAACCAATAAGCAGGTTTGCCTGGATATCCTCAGGCTTAGAGGGGATAGACGACAATGGGATATAATCCTAGAGGAATGGACCACAGAGTTCAGGATACGAGGTACTGCCATGGTCCCCCTTGTCCTACCTTCTGCTTCAAGTCTGGGAATATCTAACTGGATTAAAATGAGGCCTCATGAGCCCCAGGTGACCCAGAGCCAAGCCCCCCTCACCTTGGTTATGCAAAACAGAGCCAGAAGGAAGGTTCCAAAGGAGACAGCAAATGTGAAGAGTTTCCGGTGTCGCTTCAGAACCTGGAAGTCATCAGCCAGGCCGGTGATGACCGCCTCCATGCCTCCCATCTGGAGGGGACCGGGCAGGGTGGGATGCAGAGGTGAATGAAAATTGTGGCCCGCCATATCAGCAAACAAAGGATGCTCCAGCCATCAGCTCCCAACCAAAGGTACACCCTGAGGGGACTCAAGATGGGAAAAAACAGGATACTGGCCCTAGATGGCTAAGGTACATATTAAAGAAATAATTTCAGTGAGCCCAGACTCTCGCATCTTTCCCTTAAAGAAAAGCACTAAATTCGTTAACTTGAGATGTTTGGTTTTCTTTAGTTAACACTGACCACATGGTTTTTGTTGCAAAACTCCTATATATCCTAGCTCCTACCTTACCTCTTCAGAGCAGCCTCAGAGCAATCTGATAGGCTGCCTCCCAGGCTTGAAGTCCTTAGGAAATTCACCAAATAGACCATAATTATCAGCTTTAAGGCTGTGTAAATTTTTTCAGCCTAAGGAGTCCTTCCCTGGACCCCAGTCTCAGGTCCCCGGCTCCCTCGGACTTCCCAGCAGCTCTGAACTCACACACCCCCAAGAGATTTCTAGAGAAATCGGCAGGTTCGACTTTCTCTCTGTCCTCTCACCCCACTTCTGCCCTGTTGTCAACCAAGCTCAGAACTCAGAAACCATGTGAGAGGGGGCCAGGAGTTAACTCCTCTCTCCCCCTTATCAACAGGGACCTGACTCCTGTCCACTCACTCAGCCTGAGTGGATGCTGATAAAATACCATGGGAAGAATGGTTGGTGAGAGAACAGGAGTTAGGAAACTCTGAATTCAGTTTCCCCGTCTGTAAAAGGAGAGTACTGGGCTGGCTTATCCCAGGTCCCTTCTAATATAAATTTCCACAGTGCCAAGGCGGTTTCTCCTGGTTCCTGGCAGGTGGCTCAGAGACAAAAAGAAAACCCGCCTGCAAATGCTGGAGATGCAAGAGATGACAGTCCGATCCCTGGGTCGGGAAGACCCCTGCAGGAGGGCACAGCAATCCACTCCAGTATTCTTGCCTAGAGAATTCCGTGGACAGAGAAGCCTGGCGGGCTACAGCCCATGGAGTCGCAAAGAGGTGGACACAAGTGAGCACACATGCCATCATCATTGCCTTTCTGAGTACTGATTTCTTTGCTTGCATTTAAATAGGGCCTTCTGGAAACAACTACTAATCAGGGGTTTGAATGGGGGAAAACTTGAGACTTAGCAGTGTGTGTGTATTTGGAGAGGGAGGGTCGGAGGCTAGTCTCTGGGGGCGGATGGTATCCTGAAAAGGTCACTCACCGAGCTGTCAATTCCCAGAGCCAGGAGCATGACGAAGAACACGATGGCCCAGAATGTGGATCCCGAGAGGGTAGAAATGGCTTCTGGGTACAGGATGAAGACTAGGCCAGCTCCTGGAAGAAACATCAAGGACCTCATCAATGGCTGGGGCTGTGGGTCTGAGCTGCAGATGACAGGGGAGCATTTTGAGGCCCAATAAGCCCCAGTCCACCCCCATCATATTTGGTCAATCATGTGTAGATAGAGCAAACCAAGGTTCTAAAGACGATGGACTGGGACTTCCCTGGCAGTCCAGTGGTTAAGACTCTGCACTTCCAGTGAAAGGGCTGTGGGTTCAATACCTGATCAGGGAACTAAGAACCCATATGCCATGTGGTGAGGCCAAGAAAATAAACAAATAAGTATGACTGATGAAGCCAGCTCCAAAATAAGGCTGGAAAGAAGGTGGGGTCATCTTAACAAAGTTCTTGAATGCATAGGTGAGAAGCTGAGAGGTGCTCAGAAGCCATGGAAAATTTGTTGAAGAAGGAGGCTGATGACTTGATTTCCCAAGAGTTTGATATCAGTTTCATATCACCAGTATGTCAACGGTTCGATCCCTGGGTTAGAAAGATCCTCTGGAGAAGGAAATGGCAATCCACTCCAGTAATCGTGCCTGGAGAATTCCATGGACAAAGGAGCCTCCTGGGCTACAGTCCATGGGGTCCCAAAGAGTCAGACACAACTGAGTGACTAAGCAGATACACATGTGCCAAAGAGGCTGACCTTAGACAGCCAAGGCAGAGAGCAGTCCTTCTCCTGGCCAGCTACAGGCAATGGTTCTCAAACCCCACCTCCTACGCCTCGTGAGGGATCCTCTTACTCTCAAAACTTTGTGAGTTTTCAGAGTTCATCATAGGCAGCCCCTCCCCAAGTCTCAGCCTCTTTGTGGCCATAAGAATATGAGAAGAAAAAAAAAAGAATATGAGAAGCAGTGGGGAAGCATAGGCTCTACTGCAGGACTGGTCAGGGCTCAAACGGTGGCATGACTCACTAGCTGGGCGACCTGAAACAACTTTAATAGACTGAATTTCAGCGTTCTCATCTTTAAAGTGGGTCCATTAAGACTTGCCTGGCAGCACTGCCAGAACTAAACCAAGATACGTCAAGTGCTTAGCCCAGGGGCTGGTACAGAGTGGGTGCTCCAAAAACCTATCTGGCCTGGCCTGATTCAGAAGATTCTGCCTGGAATTTCTACTGAAGGCCTCAAAGTCCATCCAGCAGCAACAGGGAAAGCCCCATGCCCAGCTCCCCTCGGTCCTGCAGCCACAGGAGAACTGCACAGCTGAGAAAGAGGTGAGTTTCTCAGCCCCTTCCTTCTCAGCGGGCAGGACTACCCACCCACCTTCAGTGGCGACATCCTCAATGTTGACCTTGTGTTCATGGGCCATGTAACCAAGGATGGAGAAGATGGCGAACCCGGAGATGAAGCTGGTGACACAGTTGATGGTGCTGGTCAGCAGGGCATCCCTGGGGAAAAGCAGGACTGTTAGTTCAAGTGGTCTGACTCTTCACAACCATGCTCATGGACCATCTATGGAATCCATGACTTCAAATGCCATCCCCCTCTTCAGTTTGCCTGATGCCACTCAGACCCCAGTGCCCCACCATCCCTGGTAGATGTAGGAAATAGGTCAACAACTGCTGGATAAAACACTTTGATACCAGTAACTGATATCAAACTCTTGTTGGGAGACTGAATCACCAGGCTCCTTCTTCAACAAACTTTCTGTAGCTCCCCAGTGCCTCTCAACTTCTCACCCAGGTATTCAAGAGCTTTGCTAAGATGACCTCAGCTTCTTCCCAGCCTTCTTTCGTGGGACTCTCTAACACATGCTCTCTGAGCAAGCCAGTCAACTTGCTGGTTCACAAACATACCACCTCTCCTGGCTCTGCTCAGGCTGCTAGTGATCCACCCACTCCACGTCTGCCTATCCCAACCCTAACTCTGCCAAGGCTCACCTCAAATGTACCCTCTATGTTCTCATTGATCCTCTATCAGAGGGCTGATTGCCCCATTTCCTTAGCCTCCCCATAGCCTGTCCCACTGGCAAGCATTCATCCTACTCTGTCTTGTACCAGGGATTCTGTCTTAAGACTTTGGCAGAGAGTGACAAAGCAGCCCCCATCTATGCCCTTGTCTGAAGCGTTCACAGCACTGGGCCTGCAGGAGGCAGCATTAAATGCTTACAGAGCCAGCTGATCTGGAGCACCGTCTTCTGAGCAGGCTTCTTATTCTTTCCTGTGGTTTTAGGTTCTGACCCTGCCAGGGCCCTCACCCTTCAAGCAACCAGCCTGGTATTCCACCCTTGTCTGCCCCCCAGGTGTCAGATGGACAGACAGGCAGTGCTGGCTGCCCTGAAAGCCACACAGTGTCCCTCTGTCACAGTTGTGCATTCTCATGATTTCCCAGGGTTAATGGCTTCAACTATTCCAGTTCCTCAGCTTGCACTGTTTAAGAATTGTCCTGAAGTGACATATGTTCACCAGGACCCCCATAGGCCATGTCAGAGTTCATGGAACATCCGGGATGATCTTTACTCTGTCTCCTCTCACAGGGAAAGAAACCCAAGAAGAAAATCTGACTTGTTCCAGACCAGAACCCTCTCTCCCACCCCTGTGAAGGTCCCCAGGATTTAGAGCTTTCTGGAGTCCCAGGAAGGATCTTACCTGTAGCAGTTATTGTCAAATTTGTTGTAACTAGCAAACGCAATCAAGACTCCAAATCCAGCCCCCAAGGAAAAGAATATCTGAGTTGCAGCATCAATCCACACCTAAAATGGGCAGATAAAGGCCATCACCCTCTGCTCCCGGAGAACTGGACTACCTCACTGCTTCAGATGGGCTGAGAAGCCCCAGGGATGCTCTTAGACCCAAGAAATGAGATCTAGCCAGAGATGGGGCAGTCTCACAACTCCTGCTCCCCAGCAGCCTGTACAAAATCACTGCGGAGAGAGGCTGGGGTCTCTCTGGCATCACACAGCCTTGGGTGGTCATGAGTAAGCTCACCCTGGAGGAACTCACAGGCTGAATTTGATATTTTGATTTTCAAAGAATGTTAAAAACTGAAAGTTAATAAACTAAATGCTCCAGGCAAGAAAGTGGATGTGGCAAGGGCAAAGGGTTATGACTATCTCAGGTGTTATGGAGACAACAGCTTCAGGAAGGAGTTACGATTCCTAGTAGCTTGACCAACCCACAGAGAGTGGGGACTCATTGGTGGCCAATGGGGCTTGCTTCCCTCATCTGATGAA